>NC_090446.1:1454290838-1454594838 GCF_031143425.1 Pleurodeles waltl | reverse complement strand
AAAGAAATATTGTGATTAACTTCAAAGAGATTGTAATATATTGTTACAGTGTCTTTGTTGCACGATACACATGGCAAACGTTCTCATGGCTCAGCTCGTGCACAGACTCTTGGAGCAGAGCTAGACCCTGGCTAGGCACTGGCTTAGCTGGCCTTAATATTTGCCTGCACACCCTCCTTTGTTTGAGATTCAGGCTTGCTAAAAGGGGCACTGAATCACTTGATAAAATGATTTGTAAAAGGTGGGGGCTAGAAGAATAAGTTACTTACCTTCGGTAACGCTTTTTCTGGTGGATACAGTAACTACCTGTGGATTCCTCACCAAAATAATTCTCCCCTCGAGCCAGCCTCGAAGGAAATTTCTTCTAGCTCTGCACGTCGACAATGACGTCACAATCGCCCGACTCCACGCGACGCCGTATGGCGTCATCCAGACAATAAGAAGCCCTCGTCGACTTGAAATAAATATGTACATAGATAAACCAAGATCAAAAGGTCTTCTTTGAACTATCTTAATTCGTAAAGAAATTGTATATACAGGTATCATAACTATATACATGAATCAGGCATATACATATTTACAAGATCAAGGATGCGCACCCAAGGATATCTCGGTTTGACCAGTCAGGCAACGGGGAGGTGGGTGGGACCGTGAGGAATCCACAGGTAGTTACTGTATCCACCAGAAAAAGCGTTACCGAAGGTAAGTAACTTATTCTTCTGATGGATACACCTACCTGTGGATTCCTCACCAAAAGAATAGAGTCCCAAAGCAGTACTACCTCCGGAGGTGGGTGCCCGAATGGTCAAACCAAGAAATCCTGCAGCACCGAGCGAGCAAAATGGCCATCCCTCCTAAACTCAGAATCCAAACAGTAATGTTTGACAAAAGTATGGAGGGACACCCAGGTCGCTGCCCTGCAGATTTCAGCCACAGGAACACCTCTAGCCAAAGCCGATGAAGCTGCTTTGGCCCTGGTGGAATGGGCACGAAGCCCCACAGGTGGATCTTTCTTCGCCACCTGGATAGCGTTCTCTTGTGGACCGCTCTACCTTTCCTCTTCCCCACGTATCCAACGAAGAACTGATCATCCTGTCTGAACTCTTTCGTCCTGGCGACGTAGAAGCTCAGAGCTCTTCGTGGATCCAGCCGGTGGAGCCTCTCTTCCTCCTTGGATGGGTGAGGTGGAGGGTAAAAGGAAGAGAGAGTAATCGACTGCCCCAGGTGAAAGGGTGTAACAACCTTTGGTAGGAAAGCCGCCTTGGTCCTTAACAGCACTTTGTCCTTAAGGAAAGAAAGGTATGGGGGTTCTACAGTGAGAGCCTGAAGCTCGCTAACCCTTCTCGCAGATGTTATGGCCACCAGGAAAAGAGTTTTGAATACTAGCAACCGTAAAGAGCAAGAGTGTATTGGTTCAAACGGGGACCCCATTAGAAACATTAAGACTAAGTTAAGGTCCCACTGAGGCATAACAAATGGCGTTGGTGGAAACTTGTTAGTGAGCCCCTTTAGGAACCTTAAAACAATAGGAGATTTAAAGAAGGATGGCTGATCAGGAAGGCACAGAAAAGCGGATAGAGCAGACAAATAACCTTTGACTGTGGCAATCGCACAAACCTTCTGTGCCAGATAGAGTGAAAATGACCAAATGTCAGATAAACTAGCTTTTAAGGGATCTAAACTGTTCTCTCCACACCAGCTTGCAAATTTAGCCCAACGATTAGCATATATTGACTTGGTGGAGTGTCTTCTGGCCGATAAAATAACATCCACCACATCTGGTGGGAGAGAAAAGGAACTCAGATTGCCCCATTCAATCTCCAGGCATGAAGATGCAAGCCCTGGAGGTGGGGGTGTACAATCTGCCCCTGCGACTGCGAGAGGAGGTCCACCCTGCAAGGGAGACAGAGCGGCGGGCACTGAGAGAGTTGGAGAAGGTCCGAATACCACACCCTTCTTGGCTAATCCAGAGCTATCAGGATGACTTGAGCTCGATCTTGGCGGATCTTCCTCAGAAGTCGAGGAATCCGGGGCATGGGGGGAAACGCGTAAAGCAACTGACCCTTCCAGGACATCTGAAACGCGCCCCCCAAAGCTCCTTGCACCGGATACTGGAGGCTGCAAAATAGCGGGCACTGCGCATTCTCTTGAGTTGCAAACAGATCTATTTGTGGATATCCCCACATCCGGAAGATATACAGAACCAGATCTGGATGAAGACGCCACTCGTGGTCGGCCGAGCTGCGTCGACTGAGAATGTCCGCACGCACGTTCAGGACTCCGGCCAAATGATGTGCCATCTTCAGATCTTGTGCTCCTGAAGCCAGGACCAGAGACGAAGAGCTTCTCTGCAGAGAAGATACAACCCCACTCCTCCCTGTTTGTTTATATACCACATCGCGGTAGTGTTGTCCGTTAGAACTTGGATTGACTGACCGCGAATGGAAGGGAGGAGGGCCTTGAGAGCCAGACGTACTGCCCTCAATTCTAACAGATTGATGTGTAATCTCTGTTCTACTGGAGACCAAAGGCCTTTGATCTCCAGGTCCCCCAGTTGAGCTCCCCACCCTAAAGTGGAAGCATCCGTTACCACTGAGGCCACTGGTGGGGGTAGCGAGAACGGCCTTCCTTGTGACAGGTTGTCGACCGCTGCCCATCACTGAAGATCCACTGCAGTGTCTCTGGAGATCTTTATCGACTCCTCGAGATCCCCTTTGTGTTGAAACCACTGCCTGCGGACGCACCACTGAAGAGCCCTCATGTTCCAGCGTGCATGAGTGACCAACAGTATGCAAAAAGCGAACAGACCGAGCACACGAAGGACCTTAAGGACTGGAACTACCGCTCCATTTTGAAACATTGGAATCAACGCCTGAATGTCCTGGACCCTCTGGGGTGGAGGAAAGGCCCGATTCAATGTCGTGTCCAATACTGCCCCTATGAACAGGAGGCGTTGAGAGGGCTCCAGGTGAGATTTGGGTACATTGACTGAAAAACCCAGGTCGTACAACAATTGTGTTGTCGACTGGAGATGGCGCCGCACGAGCTCTGGAGTCTTGGCTTTGATCAACCAATCGCCCAGGTAGGGAAATACCGCTATCCCCCTTCTTCTGAGCTCTGCCGCTACCACCGCCATCACCTTTGTGAAGACTCGAGGCGCTGAAGTAAGACCAAACGGGAGAACCGCAAACTGATAATGTTGTGATCCCACCACAAAGCGGAGATACTTCCTGTGCGATTTGAGGATCGGAATATGAAAATACGCGTCCTGCAAATCGACCGACACCATCCAGTCTCCTTCGTTCAACGCCAAAAGAACCTGTGACAGGGTCAGCATTTTGAACTTTTCCTGTTCGAGGAACCAATTCAAAACCCTCAACCCTCAAGTCCAAAATCGGTCTCAACCTACCATCCTTTTTGGGAATCAGGAAGTATCTTGAATAACAGCCCTGACCCCTCTCTTGCTCGGGAACCAACTCTATTGCACCTTTTGCCAATAGGGACAATACTTCCTGCTGTAATAGGAGAAGATGGTCTTCCGGACAGAAGGATGGGCGGGGAGGGAAGGGAGGAGGGAATTTCCGAAAGGGAAGAGCGTACCCCTTCTTCACGATATCGATGACCCAGGAGTCTGATGTTATAACCTCCCACATCGGAAGAAAATGGGCAAGTCTCCCCCCTACCGGAGACAAGTGGACAGGGAGTGGAGGGAGACTACGGCTGCTTTCCTTGCTGCACCCCTCCTGAGGAACAGGAAGAGGCAGAGTACTGCAAGGTGGCTCCTCTCGTACGGACTCTGCCTCTGCCCCTGAAAGATCTGTATGGCAGGGTAGAAGCAGATTGTTGTGGTCCTTGCAATCTTCCATGAAAGGAAGAGCCACGTCCAAATCCTTTAAACCTCCGAAAACCTCTAGAGGAGGATGAAGCAGAAGACTGGAGTCCCAAAGATCTTGCAGTAGCTCTGCTCTCCTTAAAACATTCAAGGGCAGAGTTCGCCTTTGTGCCGAAGAGCCTCTCGCCATCAAAGGGAAGATCGAGAAGAGTTGCCTGCACATCAGATGAGAAGCCAGATGACCGTGGCCAAGACTGTCTCCTAGAAACTATGGTCGTGCCCATAGCTCTAGCCACCGAGTCTGAAGTATCCAATCCCGACTGGATCACCTGAGTCACTGCCGCTTGAGCATCCGCCAGCAGCTGCAACATCTCCTGGGACAAATTAGGGTGGCCCTTTGCTTCTTCCATAAGGGCATGGATGTAACGCCCCAGTATGCGGGTCGCATTAGATGACTTTAAGGCCATACTGCAAGATGAAAAGGTCTTTTTTGCAGTATGGTCCATCTTCTTTGATTCCCTGTCCGCAGGTGTTCCGGGAAACGAGCCAGGAGAAGATCTAGATGAACATGAGGCTTGCACCACTAGACTCTCCGGTGTTGGCTGTCTGGAGAGAAATGCCGGATCACCAGGCGCCGCCCGATAGTGACGAGCCACCGCCCTGTTGACAGCAGCGGTGGACACAGGTTTCATCCAGATGTCCTTAATGGGGTCCAGTAGCACCTCATTAAAGGGCAAAAGAGGCTCAGAAGAAGCAGAAGCCTGGTGCAAAACCTCTGTTAACAAATTTCTTTTGACTTCCGCAGTAGGGAGGGGAAGATCTAAAAAGTCTGCAGCCTTCCGAATAACAGCGTGGAATGAAGCTGCCTCCTCAGTGATCTCACCAGGGGAAGCTAGATCCCACTCCGGGGAAGTGTCCAAGCCACTAGCTGTATCCAGACCCTGGAAGTCACCAGAAGGCTCCAAAACTTCACCTTCCTCCAGACGCTGTCTTGCATACTCTTCCTCCTCCAATAGTCGCAGAGCCAGACGTCTTGATCTAAGCCTCGACTCCAGACCCGGCGTCGATAAGGCGTCGGCCGAAGCCCAAGATCTCCGTCGGTGCCGAACCTCGGATCCGTCCGAAGCCGGACCCTCCGGCTCCACAGGATGCTTAACTGTCGATCGGATCCAAGGCAAATCCAACGGCGCCGTAGCAGGTGTAGTCGGTCTGGGCGACGTCAAGGGCATTGGCGCCGCTTCAGGTGCAGCAGGTAAAAATGGGGTGAAGGGCGTTGATTTATAAGACGCCGGAACGCCCAAATTAAAGGCCAAAGGGCCAGACGGACCTGCATGATTTCCACCCGGCGCCATGGAAGTAAAAATGTTAAACATAGCGTTTAAGAACGCCCCAGGGTCTGTTCCGGGGGTCGGGAAAGCCGGGTATTGCTGCTGCACTGGCGCCGGCATAGATGCCGAAGAAGGTCCAGGTAACTTCTGGCCAGGAGAACCTTCTGGCCTCTGGGGAGGCTCGACCTCAAAGACCGACCCGGGTGACGTCGGGGTCGTAGGAGGCGGAGGGGTGACGGTCAGGCTAACCTTCCACGTCGGACGGTGCCGAGCTGACGGAGAAGCCGATCTTGATCTAGACCGTCCCTTGCTCGATCGGCGCCGAGATCCGTGACGGCGCCAAGAGTCACTATGATGGAGATGAGATCTCGAGGATCTCGAAGAAGACTCCCTCCGATGACGCCTCTCCTTCTTTTTCTTGGATCGAGCCAAGAACAATTTCGCCTCCCTCTCTTTAAGTGCCTTAGGGTTCATGCGCTGACAAGAGCCGCATGACTCGACCTCATGGTCGGAGCTAAGGCACCAGAGGCAATTCTCATGGGGGTCGGTAACCGACATCTGAAGCCCGCACTGGTTACATGGTTTAAAGCCGGATTTCCTTGGCTGCGACATTGTAACCGTCGTTTGGAATAGTAGCTCCCTGTGTGCCTCGAAGGATTAACCGTTACTCGGGCACGGAAAAAAGGGACACTCAAATAAATTCTGGTTGTGGCTGTTTTGTCCAGAGGTACTGAGTTTGGTCCTCTATGTGTTGGTATTTCTCATTGTTCTCATTTCACTAAGAACTTTCATTTCATTCATTCATTTCATGTTCATTTTTGGTTCACAAATATAAATATATTTAGTTACTGGTGTGCGAAAAAAGTACTGCAGTTTTCCTTGGATGGATGTAAATGTACTATTTTTTGGAATTCACAAACATTGTTAGTAGTAAGCTTGGAAAGCTGTGCCCAGCTCAAGCTTGCAGGAATACTACTGATAATCAAACACCCAAAATCTAATGGGATGAATGCTTGTAAATAGCCTCAGGAGCGGCAATGGCTTGGGGTAGTATTGCAACCCATCATTTTTCACCCACTTGGCCACTCTAGACAGAGGTATACCGAAAGCAAATCAGTATCGACCCTGTTTCATATGGAAGCATTCCACCCGAGCCTTCTCATCTCACCTCTCCACACTGCAACAAACTGCTTATTAGTTTGTGTTGGACTTTTGCCCTTTTGCAGGGTCATCCCCAGTCTTTTTGCCTCCTTCCTCCTATTTTTTCTGAACTGTTTCTGTTGGCTTTTGACCTCTGAGCACTTTACCACTGCTAACCAGTGCTAAAGTGCATACGCTCTCTGTGTAAATTGTATGGTTGATTTGTTTATCCATGATTGACATATTTGATTTAGTAAGTCCCTAGTAAAGTGCACTAGAGGAGCCAGGGCCTGTCAATCAAATGCTACTAGTGGGCCTGCAGCACTGGTTGTGCCACCCACATAGGTAGCTCTATAATTATGTCTCAGACCTGCCACTGTAGTGTCTTTGTGTGCAGTTTTAAACTGTACATTCGACTTGGCAAGTGTACCCACTTGCCAGGCCTAAGCCTTCCCTTTTCTTACATGTAAGGCACCCCTATGGTAGGCCCTAGGTAGCCCCAAGGGCAGGGTGCAGTGTATGGTTAAGGTAGGACTTACAGTAATGTGTTTTATATGTCCTGACAATGAAATACTGCTAAATTCGTTTTTCACTGTTGCAAGGCCTGTCCCTCTCATAGGTTAACATGGGGGCTGCCTTTAAATCTGATTAAAGTGTAGATTGCAGATGGACATATGCTGCTATGAGAAGAAGGTAGCGGGAGAAGCTGCAAAGTCAATCTGTCCAGCAATGCACCTCGGGCAGATAGGTGAGCAGGTTGTCCTGGTCTCTTTCTGGTTCTCAAAGCACTTTTTGGCTAAAGTTTGCCATTAGCTTTTGGAAATTGGCCATCTGGACACCTTTTGGACCACAACCAAGGGTCCAGGACTGGTGGGACACCTCTTGAGGGATCAGGACTCACTCAGGCTTGGTCCTAGTGCAGGCTCACAGTAGTGGGAGCCTGTCATATCCCTGTAGCTCTAAACATGAAGCCAGCAAACTAGCCCTTGGAGTCACTTCTGGTAGCTCGCGTGCAGATGTAGTTGCAGGGCTCACAAGCAGGCCTGGCCTTTGAGGGTTCCAGGCAGGCTCCTTCCAGGTACAACAGCAGCCTAGGTAGAGTGCACAGCAGGTCACAGCAGCAGGCTGTTCTCTGAGACTCCATCTGCAGGTCTAGTAGTGAAAGACCCATGCAACCTGGAATGCCTTCCCAGGACAGCACAGCGATTTGTGCTGCGGTGCATTACTCCAGAATTTTAGAGCCGCTCAGAGCCATGCAAAGTGGCTTTGTGTGGCTTCAAAAATCTGTCTTAAGGTTTGCGTCACTCTTGCTCCACGTTGCATAAATAGGCCTCCATGATTTCAAGTATTTTGCAGCCTTTTTCGGTATAGCAACAATGTAAGTGGCTACTCTTCTGTGGGTGGGTGCATGACCCTCCCAAAACACCTCCTTAACCGTTGCTTAACCCTTACCTTTCTGTAGTAGGTATGTCCCATTTTGCAACCACTCTCCTTGTCCTTCCTACATTTACTACTAAAAGGCAAACCTAGCCGTTCGAAGATCTCCGAACTCATGTTGTGGTGCAGTTTGTATACAGGCCTTGGTTAGAATGAAGCATGTAAATGTCTGTATGTGTGTATACTTGTAGTTTCGAGTTAGGACTAGTGAAATATGGCAGGGTAGTGCAAGTGCAATACACATATGTAACTCCGAGGGTATTCACAATCATTTTGCAATACAGTTCTTTGTAAAGTGAAAAAAATGCACTGAATAGGGTGCATTGGAAGGGAAGACTTGCAAAGGAAACACATTTTTGTTATTTTTTGTGCACGATAAATGCAAATAATAAAAAACGTAATTTCCATTAAAATATGCGTGTATCTAGTTTTCTGTGTTGATTTAAAAACTCTCCTTCTCATTCACAAATAAAGTCTGTAAATGTAAATGTACTCATCTGCATGCATGTAGAATTATGAGTTTGGGGCAATACATAAACAACTATAGGATTCTGTTTGAAAAGCTGCAGCAACAGGGAATGCCAATGCTACAGGGGATGTTAGTCCACATTGGGTAAAGTCCTCCTGCTGTGTAATTGCACATTTTAGTGCGTTTTCATATTTTTCTTAATGAGAATTATTTTCCCCATACACCATCCCCCACAATTCTGTTCCTCTTCCCACACATGAAGGGGATTTACTTCACTTCTTTATGGAAGCAAATCTCCTTCCCACACCAGCCTAGGAAGAGGCCAGAGAGCAGTTTCTGAAAGTCCATTCCTTGAGCAACCCTCTTGGCCGCCTCTGGTGAGATTCACCGCTCTTTTATAGTACACTTTTGTGGCATAGAATTGTGTATTAGTGAGCGCATTTTCACCTTCGCTGTATGTTTTGCTGACACTTGGAAGACATAAACGGAATAACTTTCCAGCTTGAAAAATGTTTATATACGAACAGGACTTTGTGAATTGAGCACACTGTAGCCAAACCTTTCGTACCCAAAAAAAGCAATCTATCATTCAATTTTGGATATATATATGTTTAGTATTTGGAGAAAAATCAACACAGTTCTGATAAACAAGAAAGTAGAACCAGATTCTTCCTCCTTTGTTATGTTATATGTATTTGTAAACAACACTATCACCATATCACCTGCAAGGGTACGCTGATGCTGAGCAGATGTGTGAGCCTAGCACTGCCTGCAGCAGGTTGGCTAATTGTAAAAGCCAGGTCTTCAACTTCTTGCAGAAATCGAGAAGAGAGAAGAAGGCTCGTGGAGTGGGTCATTCTCCTCTTTAGCAGTGATGTAAGAGAGCACCCGCCCTCCTGATCTGGTTCTGTGTATGTGTGGGATGTGTGCAAGTAGGAGTCCTGCTGAACAAAGGTATTTGGAAAGTTGTTGGAAGGAGATATTGCTGTTTGGGTATGCGTGGCCTCAGTTGTGTAGTGTCTTTAAAGTACAAGTGAGCAGTTTTAAAAAGACAATGAGTCTGGCAGCTGAGTTCTGGATGGTTTGTAATCTTCTGGTGTGCTGCTTGGTGATCACGGCGTAGAGGATGCTCCCATAGTCTAACTTTCTCTTGACAAGGGTGTGACAGATGCTTTTTCTAGGTAGCTTGGCAAAAGCAGTCAAGCTCATCTCAGAGGTGATGTGTAAAGTATTTGCACAAACACATATAGTAACACAGTGAAAACACAACAAAATGACTCCACAGCAGTTTAGAAAAATAGCCAAAATATGTCTAAATCAAACAAGACCAAAATGACAAAAATCCAACATACACAAGCAAAGATTTAATTTTTAAAGTATAACATGTCTTAATCCATGGAAATCAATTGATGCGTTGTTTTAAAAATTAGGCTGCACAGGTGAGTGTGAGTCGGAAAGGCAAGTGATGCATTGATTCCTTACTCACAAGTGAAGCAATGCGTCGATTATTTCTCCATTGGGTAAGCGGTTCGTACATTCTTTCCTCGCAGGGAAGGGATGCGTTGTCTCTGAACATGCAGCCTCGGGTCTGTGAGGTGATGTTGAAGGCTTTGATGCACAGGGTCGATGAGTGGAAAATGTCAAAGTGCTGTGTGAGGAGTACGCATTGAGAACAGGTACTGCGCCACTTCTCCAGCCGTGAGGCAGGTGCTGTGTCAAATTTTCAGCCACAGGACGGGTGATGCGTCGATTTTCCTAATGCAGCACACATCCGTGCATGGATTTTCTCCCGCAGTTTACCAGCTTCCACTTATAGGGGACCAGGGACTGGATTTGGCATCACTTAGCAAGTCAGGACTCTCATCAGAGGAGCCCAGGTGCTGGCAGGGTTAAGGTTGCCCAAGAGATTTGAAGATTTTAAAATGTAAAAAGTTTCTATTGCTTTATGTCTTGATAGGGCTTTAATGTAATTTAGATTTTTGTAATTTAATAACTTATTAAGTCTATTCTAATGCAGTAATGTTCCATTTGTTCTTTATTTGTTCATAAAATGTTTAGTGTAAATTATTGAGGGAAAGGGATGTGTAATGTTCTGAATGCCTGGTTCCATGCGTGAGCAGCCTTGTGCTGCAGAATGTGTTAATATTGTTGGTTTTACCTTGGAACTCTCTGGGTGCCAGTTGCTGGAGAGTCTCCCTCCCGGGGGCATGCATTTGATAAACTTGCTCAACTTTACCTGTGTGTGGCTTCTTATGGATATTTCAAAGGGCATCAATAATTCAGAATTAATATTTCAAGAGGTGAGATATAGGTATTGGTGGAGGCGTCATCAAATGCGATATTGTGGGCTCTTACCCTGCTGATGGTGCACAAGGGATCCTTAACTCTAGCAGTAGTGTGATTTTATGATGTGTTTGCTGACGATAATAAGCCTATTGATAGTGGTCCTTCATGTTCTGCCTTTTGTTCAGACGCAGGTTCTGGACTTTTAATTTTTTTATTGGCTCAACCTAATTGGTAAATCTGCATCTTTCTGGCAGCTACTTCTTTAAGCAGTTAAGCACTGCCAATCTTGTGATGTGCTGTCCTTTTTCTTCTGATGCATTAAACTGGCATGGTAAGTATTGTAACAAGGAAGAAGGATAATAGAGTAATGCCCAGATTTCCTTAAGGCAATCCTTATGATAAGTGAGGTTTCTCTTCCTCACTGTGAGACTTAGTGAAGCTGACAGGCTTTGAATGAGGCAATAGCACAATAAATAAGGTACATGCCTAAACTTATAATCAGTCCGTGAAGAACCTATAATCAGTCCATGAAGAATTAGGTACAAGGAGGATGGCATTACTGGCTGCTAATTTAAAAGAATGTGACAATAGGCATCCATATCTGCATTTGACTACTTTTAGACAGGTTACCCACTATTCACCAACATCACTAACTTCATAAGTGTGTCATCACAATTGGTTGTCTCTAATCATTCTTCCTCCATAACAGAACTTTAAATCACTTTGCTTAGACACTGATAATCACAATATCATCATAACTATATCATCATCTTGCTTGCCATCATGCAAATCCTCAGGACTCAGAAGCAATCTTGAAAGGCAATCAGCAATAATATTTCTAGAACCATTAATGTACTTCAGCCTGTAGCAAGTCTCTTGTAACTTGCTTTGCACTTGTCATTTCTTGCCATCAACCTTACAGCACCTCTAGTATTAAAATCTTCCAAGGGTTTATGGTTCAACTGTATTGTAAACTCCATGCCCCAAAGATACTCTCTAAAATGGTTGATTTCCAATACTCAAGTGCCTCCTGTTAGACTACAGAACATGAAGTTTCTGCCCCTCTCATACTAGAACTGCATGGCTCCTAAACCACACTGACTAGCATCAGTGATTACAATGCTGGGGTCCTTAATGCGAAATGGTTTGAGAGTTGGAGCCTCCTCAACATCCTTCTTGGCTTGGGAAAATTAATCCAGATACACCCTATCCCCCACAAATCTTCCTCCCTTGTTCAACAGTTTGAACATCACAATGGTGTTTCAGAGCACCTAAGAGTAAAATGTGGATAAACAACAAGAAGACCAAAAAATTATATCAATTGCTCCTTGCAGCCAGGGGTGGGTGCACTCACTATGACACAAATTAGGTTCTTGTTCTGCCTAACCCTCTCAGCTGATAATTAGGCCAAGATACTCAACACTCTCTACCCCAACTTTGCAACCTTTGCCTTTCTTCCCAAGAATGGGGGGAGTGTCTACCAATTTGCTGTCATGAAAACTGCTATTCTCCATATGTATGTCAATAAATCATCTTGAAAATTGATGACACCTTCAAAGTATCTAAACAATACTTTCAGAAGATGCTGGGAGTCCTTGGAAACAGACAGCAAACCAAAAGGCATCAACTGAAAATAATGAGCACCCTCTGAAGTAATGAAGAAGGTTAAATGTCAATACTCCTTATGCAAAACAACCTAATGATATGCTGAGACCATGTGTGGTGAAAAACCTTGCAACTCTTGAAATGTGACACCACTTTTGTAATGTTAGTGAAGTGATTCCAGTCAAAACAAGTCTTGATATATAAGTCCATTAGTTCTACACACATCCTCAGGGACCAATTGGCCTTGCATGCTGGTGGCAGCCACTCCTATGCCTCATTTGCATCAATCACCTTTTGGGCACACTACCTAACTGAATCTCATGTAAAAAGCTGTTGTACCAGTTGACACACATTTAAACACTCTTGCCTGAACCAAACACGATCAAGACTGTTCTAAAACAATTTGTACATGTTTTTGCTACGGCTGACCCAGAAGACAGAAGCCATCTTTGACCACATAGACCATCACTAGTGCACTATTACCCTTAATGACAGAACAATGTGAAAGTCTCCCAAAACATGTATGGCTTTTCCAGTGTATGCTGATGGTCTCATTTTTAACTCCTTAAGAGTTATACTCTCAAATTTACTCACTCATAAACTCCAAATAATGTGAAAGGAGAACCTGATTCTGCCATCATACTGGCATCCAATCCCCAACCAGTATGGTCTCCTGATTGTATTCACACACTGAAGGAGAATCTGGCCATTATCTGTTATGCTACTACCCAAGTGAGACACAACCCCACACTCTCCTCACAAGAGTGAGTATCTTTTGATTCTTTCCCCACTTTCAGTAGACAGTTTTTGAGCTATAAATAATCTTTGTCACTCCCTTTACACAGTTCAGCAAAGTATCCTTTTTTTGCATCTGTTGCACACTGCAGGAACGCTGGGGGCTTAACCCAGGTGACCATTGCTACCACAACAGCAGCATTCACCACTCTAGATAACTCTTTAATTTCCTCTCGTCTTTCACCCACACTAACATTTGTGCTGCTGCAGATTGTTGAGCCAAAGAAAATTTAGCCATGAATGAAGCAGTGCTCTCTGTTCAGATGCAACTTTAACTGCTTTGTCGAATGTTGAATTTGTGGTGGTCAACAAGACTTTTTGGGTTTTCCTAATGTCCTTTCCACCACCTGATCTCAGATCAGTTTTTCCTTTAATGTTTTATATTCTGGTTCCTAGTGCACCAACAACAACTCTCTATAGGTTTCCTCAGTAGTTGGTGTTTCATCTAAAACAATTCCAATATAACATCTAGTCAAGGCTTCAAAGGTGATTCGGCATATTAATGGAGGAAACATACTCTTCAACAACATTCTTTTCCCCCAACAAAGTTTCACAGGGTAAGAAAACTACTGTGTTTTAGGTGTGGGAACCCCAACCATTTAGTGAACTCTAAGGATTGTCCTACCTCCAAAGCTGTGTGCAAAATGTCTGGTGAAAAGTGCAATTTCGCAAAATGCTGCAAGTCAAACAACCCAAGAAACAAGATTAAATGACATTGATGTTGTATTAAACAGTATAAATGATGTAAATTGTGTAACTCGCACTGACTGTAAACATCCTTCAGATATTGTAAGTTTGAATGGCATTGAAGTGTCCATGATGATGGACTCCGGAGCAAGACTTTCGCTTGTTTCTGATAAGGGTTATACCAAACACTTCAAAGGGAAGGTAGAACTACTTGAACCTGATGTCACACCAGTTAGCTGTAGGGGAAAACCTATTGATCTGGTTTGTTACTTTGATGCAAAATTCAAATTTGAGGTAAACTTTACCTTTTGGGAAATTTATGTCTCTAAAAAAGGTGACACTGTTCTGAGCTTGCCACACCAGAAACTTCTAGGCATTTATCTGGAATCCCAATTCTATGTACCAAGTGCAAATTTGAAAACTGGACACTATTTTTGATGTACCTTCCAGAGTTTCCAGTTTTCAGATAAAGTGGGGCATGTAAAAGGATATATAAATCACATCAAGTTGAAAGAAGGGGCAGTGCCTGTTTCCTGGAGGGTGAGAAATGTACCATTTAATTTGCAGAAGCCTGTGAAAGCAGAGTTGGATCACATGATGGGGAGGGGATAATTGAGACTGTTAAGGCTTCACAGTAGGGGACAACTGTTGTTCTAGCCACAAAATCCTTGGGGGAAATCAGACTATGCATAGATCTTAGGAATCTGAATAAGGAAGTTATTGAGGACAGAATTCTGCTCCCTAACATGTCAGAAATAATAAGCTTGTTACAGGATGCTTACGTTTTCTCCAATCTTGACATGACCTCTGCTGACCACCAGTTCAGATTGGCTGAAGAGTAGAAAGGTCCTTCATTATGCTGTTTGGAGTCTTCCAACTCACTAGGATGCCCCAAGGCTTAAACTTAGCTACATCTGCTTTACAAAGGCTAATGTTGGAAATCTTGGGAGGGCTCTCTGGTGTAAAGTTCTTTCAGCATGATGTTTTGATATTCACCAACTCTTTGGAATCGCATATGGAAAAGGTCAGGGAGGTGTTAAAAATATTAGGTCAGAAAGGATTTACATTAAAATTTAAGAAATGTAAATTTTGTCAACCTGAAATTACGTACTTACTTGGGATACACAATCACAGCTAAGGGCATTAGATCTAAAGAGGACCTAGTCAATGTTTTACTGAAGTTATTATTATAATACCTTATTTTGGCTAAATGGCATAAACGTGTTAAATCCACAAAGTTAAAATCATATACAAATATACAAGAGTTAAAATAAACACACAAGAGTAAAACCTCGATCATACTAAACCAATTTAAATATAAACAATGTTTCACCTCTGAATTGGTTATAAACATTTACTACAGCTCAGGACCGACTTAGTGAACTTCAGCCTCCCCTAAGCCTAATAGATTACAGATCCTTTAAAATTATTAGTTGTAATCTAATCTTCCTTGCCCATTAAAAAAAGCATGAAATAGCAAACACATTTTCTGCACTCATTTCGCTATTCAAAACACGCAGAGCGTCCCAATAATGTCTCACACCTATGGATTTACATAGTGAGGTGATCCATTTCTTTCTAATGAACGGAAAAGAAGCAGCAGGCTCAAAGACAGCAAACCAATCCCTATGAGTGCCCTATTATCCACAATAGAAAGAAGAAAAAATAATTAATTCTGATATCTGTAGTGTGCAGCTCCACCGGGCCCCTGCTGCAGGAAGGAGCCTAAGGGGCAATGGAGAACCCCAAAGGTACAAAATATACAGGGTGTGCACCACTATAGACAACCTAAAAAGAAATGGATAAAATATACAGGGGGTGCACCACTCCAAAAACACTTATCAAGACAAGTATAAGATTACCTACCGCAGAGGGAGAACACTTAGGGACCAACTTTGCCCTAGTTATGTTTCTGTACCCAACACGACCACGTGGATCTCCACAAAAACTTTTGGTTTCTTTACATCTCGTGAATGCAACGTCTGCGCCTTTGGTCTGGACAAATCCAAAGATTTTTGCTACAACAATACTGGGATACATATCATCAGACATTTTATTAATTGTAACACTAAATTTGTGATCTATGTCATAGGGTGCGCATGCAATAAAATCTACGTGGGAAGTACCATACGAACTCTTAAAACATAGAATACAGGAGCATATACGTGCCATCAAGAATAACGATAGCAGGTACCAACTTACATCACATATAGCACTGGCTCACCCCCATGACACACTGATTTGGTTTCAAGGGATAGACCATATTCCAACACATCCAAGAGGAGGTAATAGGGAATTGCAATTACGTAAAAGGGAGGCAGCTTGGATCTGCCGCCTACGAGCAGTGGACTTGGGTCACAACACAGATCATGAACTTCAACATTTTTTATAACTCAGTGTTACTATTCTAAAATATGATGCTACATGTGGACCCTGATGTGTATCTATAGAATGACAATTATCCAATACCCGTCGTGTGAGTTTATATAAGTCACTGTTGTTAGTATTGTATGATATGCTATCATCATAGTGAATCAATGTATGGATTTTGAGACCCTAATCTATGTTTTAGCAATATTAACTCTTCTGTGGTCAAGATTTATTCTGCTTATTATAGCATTACATTGTAGATCACCTGATTAGTATGGATTGATTGACGACAAACATGCCTATTTTACTTGTCAATTTAACTTGTAAATAGACCTTACTTATCTTGTGTGTTCAAAATTTATTTTGCTTATTTGTCAGAGTCACCATATCCTCAGGGTCTGTGCACGTTCCCAACATGTCCACCACAAGACAGCTCCAATACTCTGATTAGAATGTCACAGAGTCTAAGAGAGTCCAAGTGGGGAAAAGGGGATTAGGTAGGGAACAGCTGGGAAGGAGCCCTGTAGGAAGCAAAAAAGACTCTGGTGGTCATTACAACCCTGGCGGTCGGTGTTAAAGCGGCGGTAAGACCGCCAACAGGCCGGCGGTAAAAAAAATGCAATTACGACCATGGCGGAAACCGCCAACATAGACAGCCACTTTAACACTCCGACCGCCACGGCGGTACAAACAAACATAGTGGCGGTCACTGCCAACAGACAGGCAGAGGACAATGTACCACCCACAGAATTACAACCTACCAATCCGCCACCTTTTCCGGGGCAGATTCACCGCGAACAAAAACACAGTGGAAACAGGACTTCGAAGGGAAATCGCTCACCTCTACACACCCCACGAGGAACCAGGACGCCATGGAACCAGCCTTTATCTTCTTGCTCCTCTACCAGGGGCACAAACGCCGGCGGCGAAGACCACGGTGAGTACTGCACCTACAACACAGGGGAGGGAAAAAACAGTGACACACACACGCAATACGCAACACCCCCACCCTCACCGAAGACAACACACACCAATACAGCATGATACATTACAGTTACAACCTCCCCCCAACCCCCCCCGGAAGAATGCAAAGATAAAATGAAATGAGGTGAACGATTGTAATATATTAAAATTCAGTATTCAAAAAATATACTATTTACAAATATATACACCAATAACATTAGTCCAAGGTATTCCACCATTAAAGTCCGTGGAACACTGGGCCCAAAATGCATGGGCGATGCCCACACAAGATATCCCGAACAAGACGGAGAGAACACTGCAGGGGCATTGGATAGAAATAAAAAAGGCACCTCAGGGGAAAGGGAAAGGATGGGCACCTCAGCCGGTTGAGTGCACGACGCCAAATCCACAAGGGAGCCCCATGCCCACTGTTCAATCCTGGTGAGTGAAAAAGCCACAGTCTCTCAAATCTCTACAGTGGGTGGTTTGCCCACTGTTCAATCCTGGGGAGTACAAAGCCACAGTCTCTCAAGTCTCTACAGTGGGTGGGTTACCCACTGTTCAATCCTGGGGAGTGCAAAGCCACAGTCTCTCAAGTCTCTACAGTGGGTGGTTTGCCCACTGTTCAATCCTGGGGAGTGTAAAGCCACAGTCTCTCAAGTCTCTACAGTGGGTGGGTTACCCACTGTTCAATCCTGGGGAGTGCAAAGCCACAGTCTCTCAAGTGGATAACATTCTCCCCTGGTTCTGGAGGGGGCCTGGTGCCCAGAGTGCTTCATCCTGCCAAGGACTGAGGTAGTGGATGTCTTTCTCCACTTGTTCTGGAGGGGGGCTTCTGCCCAGAGTGCTTCATCCTGCCAAGGACTGAGGTAGTGGATGTCTTTCTCCACTGGTTCTGGAGGGGGCCTTGTACCCAGAGTGCTTCACCTTGCCAAGGACTGAGGTAGTGGATTTATCTCTCCACTGGTTCTGCAGGGGGCCTTGTGCCCAGAGTGCTTCATCCTGCCAAGGACTGGGGTAGTGGATGTCTTTCTCCACTGGTTCTGGAGGGGGTATTGTGCACAGAGTGCTTCATCCTGCCAAGGACTGAGGTAGTGGATGTATCTCTCCACTGGTTCTGGAGGGGGCCTTGTGCCCAGAGTGCTTCATCCTGCTCGTGGCGGCCTCAGTAGCGTCAGAGCCTTTGGCGCTCATGGTCCTGCAGTGCTTGTTGCAGCGGAGTCCTTGGCAGCGGTGCTTGTGGCGGCGGTGTCCTTGGCAACGGTGCTTGTGGCGGCAGTGTCTTTGGCAGCAGTTCAGCTGATGCCGGTCCTGTCTTGGGCAGCGGGGCTGCTGCTGGCCGGCTCTTTGGCCGCGGGGCGGCTGCTGGCGGTCCTGTCTTGGGCATTGGGGCTGCTGGCGGTCGGCTCCTTGGCAGCGGGGCTGCTGCTGGCGGTCCTGTCTCGGGCAGTGGGGCTGCTGGCGGTCGGCTCCTTGGCAGCGGGCTGCTGCTGGCGGTCCTGTCTGGGGCAGTGGGGCTGCTGGCGGTCGGCTCCTTGGCAGCGGGCTGCTGCTGGCGGTCCTGTCTGGGGCAGTGGGGGTCCTGGCGGTCGGCTCCTTGGCAGCGGGGCTGCTGCTGGAGGTCCTGTCTGGGGCAGTGGGGCTGCTGGAGATTGGCTCCTTGGCAGCGGGGCTGCTGCTGGTGGCCCTGTCTGGGGCAGTGGGGCTGCTGGCGGTCGGCTCCTTGGCAGCGGGGCTGCTGCTGGCGGTCCTGTCTGGGGCAGTGGGGCTGCTGGTGGTCAGCTCCTTGGCACCCGGGCTGATGGCGGTCTTCTCCGCCGCGCTGATCTTCCCAGACTTGACGGTTTTCTTGTGCCCCTTCCCCACCTTGGAAGGTGTCGCACCTGACTCCACACTCCCATCTGTACCCCTGGGAGTGGCTTTGGTGGCTGGTGTCTTCCCCCTCTCCTGCCGGGCACTGGCCAACTTTTGATGCTTGACAGGTGGGGACTGTCCGTGCTGTGGCTCCTTGCCACACTGCCTGCCCTGCTGCCTGGTGCACTCCATAATCCGGTGACTACTGGCACCATTGGTCCCGCTGATGTTGTGGCTGAGGTGCTTGGTTGGGACCTGGAGAGTCGGGCCCTAGGAGACTGACGGGGTGGGGGAGGTGAGGGAAAGAGGTCAAGGCTGGCCAGGAATAGTTTCTTAGGAACACTGGGACGGGTAGATGGAGGGGGTTTGGAGTGGAGGAAGAGGTAGTGGTCGTAGGATGTGTACGTTTGCTGAGTTTGGGTGAAGGTACATGGGCTGGAGGCTGTTGTGAGGTGGATGGCTGTTGGGTTGGTGAGTGGCTGCGTTTGTGTACCTTGGGAGGTGGGCTCACAGACACACTGGGAGAGGACACAGGGAATGTGTGAATGGTAGTGGGGGTGGTGACTGCATGTGAGCGGGGTATGGTGGTGGGTGTGCTGGTGATGGCGGTAGTGGCTGAGGATGTAGTGCATGCAGGTGTGAGTGGAGATGAGACTGGGAGGGAGGAGGGAGACGAGGAGGAGGGGGACACAGTGGAGGCAGTGGATGTTGGCATGTCTGCATGTGTGTGATGCTTGCGTGAGTGCCTGTGGGATGTGTGGTGCTTATGTTTGCCAGAGCTTCCTTTGTGTGTTGAGGTGTGTGCATGCTGGTCTGATGGTGTGCTTGGGACAGGCTGGGGTACAGGGCTATGGGTTTGGGTGGAGGAAGTTGGAGGGGGAGGCTAGAGACAGGGCCAATGGCTATACCTGTAGATGCGGGGGGCACGACTCCTTATCACTGGTGTCAGCTCCTGTCCCTGCTGTGGAGCTCCCCTCGCCCTCTGTCCACTGGTGAAATCAGAGTCCGTAGTCTCGCCCTCCAGGGCCATGTGGGATGCAGCTCCCTCCTCCTCTGGTGCCACTGCTCCTCCACCTGATGATGCTAATGCACACAAGTACAGGGAGACCACAAAAAGGGGTGGGAGACGAAGAAAGACATTTTGAGTGCATGCATTACCGCTACCGTTGGCGGACACGACAGACACAGAAGCCCCCTGCACTACGCCGCGCCCTTGGGGTCCACTATTCAATCCCTGGGACATGGCCTACAAGGCTATGGCCGATATCCGCACACATGGACGTCACAGGAGCCTGACTAGGTGTAGTTGGCACTGTACCGGGGTGGGTTGCCACAGGGTCTGCCTGAAAAAGGGGACTTAACTAGCACACTTGCCCTGGCCTAGGGGAACCCAAAGCCCACCTTCCCCACCCAGACACCTCCACTGAGTGCTGACTCAGCAGAATGAGAGTGTACTCACCCCCTTGTTGCTGCTGTGATGCCCTCAAGCGCCCATCCAACTCCGGATAACCTACCGCCAGGATCCTGAACATCAGGGGGGTCATGGTGCGACGGGCACCCCTCCCACGTTGGGAGGCCATCCCCAGCTGGGCCTCCGCCATCTTCTTGCTCCAGCGGCGAATGTCCTCCCATCTTTTACGGCAGTGGGTGCTCCGTCTGTGGTAGACCCCCCGGGTCCGGACGTCCTTGGCGATGGCACGCCAAACATCCTTCTTCTGGTGGGCGCTGACCTACAGGAATTGTACAGGGGAAAAAGACACGTTATTACCAACTGCACCGTCACAGTCATTGGCCCGCATCCCTACCCTTTCCATGTGGCACATGCACTCACTGTCGTTTCATGCACGGCTCATTCTCCCCCCCCTATCTTTCATCCATCCCACTCCACACAGGCATTGCCCATACAGCATGCTCACAGTGTACTTACCTGTTTGTCTGGAGGACCGTAGAGTAGCATGTACTGGGGGAGGACCCCATCCACGAGTTTCTCCAACTCCTCCATGCTGAAGGCAGGGGCCCTTTCCCCAGGCGCACAAGCCATTGTCTCTTCCAGACTGAGGTCACAGCAGCACTTGCTGTGTAGGGCCTCTCCTGTCGAAGATCGAGTGATTGAACTGATAGAAAATGGCAGTCACGTCCCCGGCGGTGCGTACCGTCGCCGCCGGCGTACATCGTCATTGGCTCCTGTGACCCATAGGGTCCAATGTTAACCAATGCAGAGTTGCGCCGCGGTCTTCGACCGCCTACCGCAACGGTGTACAACGCCGCCGCAGTTACCTCATATCCCATTGTCCCACTTTATAGGTCAGGCAGCAGCCATTTCAGGGGCCCACATGGCTTTATTTTTAACAGCGTCACACATACCTAGGCCTTGGCTCAACACTCATACAGGCAAATTTCAGGTTATGCATAGTTTTATGAGTAAGCTGTGTTACGTACCTCTGAGTTGGTTGACTCTGTGCTCGCTGTTGTCCTCCATAAGCACCATCCGCTGGGACATGTGAGGAGATGGCCGCATCCTCCGGTGTACAGACCGCTGGTGGACCCGTCGACAATGGAGGAAAGACATGTAATCATCACCTACAGGCTTGATCGTGCCACAATCCTGGAACTGTGTGCCCAGTTGGAGCCAGACCTGATGTCAGCTATCCACCATCCCACAGGGATCCCCCCTCAAGTGCAGGTGCTGTCAGTACTCCATTTCCTTGCAAGAGGGTCATTTCAAACAACAGTGGCCATAGCATCAGGGATGTTCCAGGCTATGTTTTCCAACGTGTTGTCCAGAGTGTTGTCTGCCCTGCTGAAACACATGCAGAGCTACATTGTTTTCCCTCAGGTGGAGGACTTGCCAACAGTGAAAGGTGACTTCTATGCCCTGGGACATATCCCCAACATCATATGCGCCATTGATGGGACACATGTGGCCTTGGTCCCCCCCGCAGGAGTGAACAGGTGTACAGAAACTGGAAGAGTTACCATTCGATGAATGTGCAGATGGTGTGTTTGGCAGACCAGTACATCTCTCATGTTAATGCCGAATTCCCTGGCTCAGTGCATGACGCTTACATCCTGCGGAATAGCAGCATCCCTTATGTGATGGGGCAACTACAGAGGCACCGTGTATGGCTACTAGGTGAGCACCTGGAACCAAAATCAGTGGGAATAGTTGTCTGGGTCTGGGGATATCCCTAAGAGTTAGTGTGTGTCTAACAGGTATCCCTCGACATTTGCAGGTGACTCTGGTTACCCCAACCTGTCATGGCTACTGACCCCAGTGAGGAATCCCAGGACAAGGGCAGAGGAACGCTACAATGAGGCCCATGGGCGAACTAGGAGGATTATACAGCGGACCTTCGGCCTCCAGAAGGCCAGGTTCCGGTGCCTCCATATGACAGGTGATTCTCTATTCTACTCACCAAAGAAGGTGTGCCAGATCATCGTGGCCTGCTGTATGCTTCACAACTTGGCTTTGCGACGACAGGCGCCTCTTCTGCAGGAGGATGGTCCAGATGGAGGTGTTGTGGCAGCTGTGGAGCCTGTGGACAGTGAAGACGAGGAAGCAGAAGAAGAGGACATCGACAATAGGAGCTCTGTGATCCTGCAATACTTCCAGTGAGACACAGGTAAGAAGACAAACCTGCCTACTACATGTACTTTAACACTACTACCTCTCTACTGTCTGTCCTTTTCACCCAGTGTATGGTCACTGAATTGTCACTTTCTCTTACGATTTCACAGATGTGGGTCCCACTGTGTGACATCTGCTTTGTTTCCTCATAGACTATAGCTGTGTGACATAGGTATGTTGACATTACCATTGAAAGAGCATTTTGTCACTGTAATTGCTAATACACTAAGGTGGTCATTCTGACCTCGGCGGTAAAAGGCGCCTACCGCCGGTCAGAAATCCTCCATAATTTCCGCCGCGGTCGCGGTAACCCGCCACGGTCATTCTGACCCGCAGCAGCCAAACCTCCGAAAATCCGACAGCCACAACAGACCGCCAGACCAGCGGTCGGAGGAAAAGTGGAGGTGACCAAACCTCCACCGTCACGCCAACAGAAATACGCCCATGCCATTACGACCCACGAATCCACGCGGCGGTCTTTCAAACGCGGTTTTCCATTGGCGGTACACACCGCCGCGGTCAGAATACACACAAACGAACAAATAGCCACATTGGCCGATTTGAATTCCACACACCTGATACACATACACACACCACTCCCACACACACAATACAATATAAAACACACACCCACATCACCCACAAACCCCTACGACCAAAAATACAGAAAGAAGCACTGAGAGACACATCAGCGATTACAGAATACCATCACACAGAGGCACACTACACCATCACCCACAAAAATCCACACACAAAACAACACACACCACCACACTCAACACACTTAACTACACATACTCCACCCCACACATCATACACACCACTCCATGGCACCCCAAAGACACCCCCGCTTCTCAGACGAAGAACTCAGGGTCATGGTGGAGGAAATCGTTCGGGTAGAGCCCCAGCTATTCGGCACACAGGTCCAATACACCAGCATTGCCCGGAGGACGGAGCTATGGCAGAGGATTGTCGACAGGGTCAACGCTGTGGGACAGCACCCCAGAAATCGGGAAGACATCAGGAAGCGATGGAACGACCTACGGGGGAAGGTGCGTTCCATGGTATCCAGGCACAACATCGCCGTGCAGAAGACTGGCGGAGGACCCCCACCTCAACCCCCACAATTTACAACATGGGAGGAGGAAGTCTTGAACATCCTGCATCCTGACGGCCTCGCAGGAGTCGGCGGAGGAATGGATACTGGTAAGTTGAAGCTTCACTACTGCTTCCCCCCCTCCTGCATGCCAAATCATACCCCAACCCTCACCCCCATCCTCGAACCCCACCCTCACCCCCACCCCCATCCTCACCCCCACCCTCACCCCCACCACCATCCTCACCCCCACCACCATCCTCACCCCCACCCCCAGCACACCTATTCCCTGCCAATGTCTCACCATCACAACCCACACATCCCAAAACCTAGGCCTGCATGCGTCCACTAAGCATGGACACCCATCACCAAAGCATGCCCAATGCATATACACATCCCCCCCACAAGCCACCCTCACCAAAGCCCCCACACACGAATGCCAGCACTTGGGGACACGGGAACCCACAGATACACCCATATGCCACACATTGAAACTATAACCATACCTCTATACCCCTGCAGGACCCGACCGTCAACACACCGCCACGGAGGGCCCAGAATTCTCCACACCCCCCACCCAAGAGGCCGTCAGCGATGACAGCAGCTCTGTCGACCTGGACACCAGCACAGCTCCCACCCAGCGGGCCCATGCCTCTGTCTCCACGGCGCGTCAATCTGCGGTGTGTCTACCACTACAGGGCACCCAGGATAACCCACCACCCCAACAACAACAGGGACCTGGGGGCAGTGGTAGTGGGCACACCGGCCAGGGGGCAGAGGCCCAGGGAAACAGGGCAACTCGGAGGGCAGCTGTGCGACAGGGGGGGGACGGGCCCAGGGAACCCACTCTCCACGAGGCCCTCACCACCATCATGGGAGCATACAACCGCTCCCAGGAGACGATGGCGACGGTACTGGCCCGGTTCCAGGAGATCCAGGTACTGCAGGAGGAACACTATCGGGGGTACAGGGAGGACATCAGAGCCCTCACCTCCACCCTGGTTACCATGGTAGGGCTGCTGCAGGACCTCATCAACACCAGGACGGACACTCAACAACAACAAAGGGCCCCTGCCACTAGCCTGGACCAAGAACAGCCAACCACCTCCGCCGGCGCTAGTGGACAGGAGGCCCCCGCACAACAGCAGCCCACCAGACCCCCACCTCCTGCAGGAGAAGAACCACCCCGCAAGAGGGCCCTGAGATCTCGCAAGAAGACAGAGTAGGATGTCAAGACCCCCGCCAGCAAAGGATACCACCTGATGTCATCCCACTGTCCCACATTGTCACCCTGTCCATCCTTGAACTGCCCATGCTCCATCTCTCCACAGGCCTCTGGACAATGCACCTGTGTGACTGTTACTCTGGACTCTGCCATGGACATTCCTTCACCATAGCCCCCACCCACTTGAAACCACCCATCCCATTTTGAGCACTGAAATAAACACCCATTTTGCACAAAACTATCTGGAGTCTGGCTGTGATTTCAAAATATTGTAATTGACATGACAGTGCAAATATGTCCTTGTACATAGTGAAGTCAACAAACAGCTGCCACAAAGCTGTAGTCCATGGGGAAACGAAGCACAGGACTCGTAGTGGGGACCCCAGATCTGAAATAGGGAGGGAAAAGCCACAACTCAGTCATCATACACTGGGGCAAATAGACAGGCAGCAGAGATGCAGGAGAGTAGTTCACATTTACTAAATTATGTTTGAATTGTTACCTGTGTCCTATTGGAAGTACTGTTCAATGATTCTGTCCCTGTTGTCTGTTTCAGCCCCGTCGTCTTCCTCCTCGTCACTCTCCACAGGTTCCACAGCTGCCACTACACCACCGTCTCGACCATCCTCCTGCAGGAAAGGCACCTGGCGGCGCAAAGCCAGGTTGTGAAGCATGCAGCAGGCCACGATGATGTGACACACCTTCTTAGGTGAGTACATTAGGGATCCACCTGTCATATGCAGGCACCTAAACCTGGCCTTTAGGAGGCCAAAGGTGCGTTCGATCACCCTCCTAGTACGCCCATGGGCCTCATTGTACCGTTCCTCTGCCCTGGTCCGGGGATTCCTTACTGGGGTCAGTAGCCACGACAGGTTGGGGTACCCAGAGTCCCTCAATAGCCATACACGGTGTCTCTCTAGCTGTTCCATCACGTAAGGGATGCTGCTATTCCTCAGGATGTACGCGTCATGCACTGACCCAGGGAACTTGGCATTTACATGCGAGATGTACTGGTCAGCCAAACACACCACCTGGATGTTCATGGAATGGTAACTTTTTCTGTTCCTGTACACCTGCTCCCTGTCTCTTGGGGGAACCAAAGCCACATGGGTCCCATCAATGGCACAAATGACGTTGGGAATATGTCCAAGGGCGTAGAAATCACCCTTCACTGTAGCCAATTCGCCCACCTCAGGGAAAATGATGTAGCTCCTCACGTATTTCATCAGGGCAGACAACACTCTGGATAACACCTTCGAAAACATGGGCTGAGACATCCCAGAAGCAATTCCCACTGTTGTCTGAAATGAGCCACTTGCCAAGAAATGGAGTACTGACAGGACCTGCACCAGAGGGGGAATCCCTGTGGGTTGGCGGATGGGGGACATCAGGTCGGGCTCCAGCTGGGCACACAGTTCATGTATAGTGGCACGGTCAAGCCGGTAGGTCAGGATAATGTGGCGTTCTTCCATTGTCGACAGGTCCACCAGCGGTCGGTACACGCGAGGATTCATCCGTCTCCTCGCCAAACCCAGCGGACGGTGCCTAGGAAGGACAACATGGAGCACACAGTCAAGCAACCCACAGGTACGTACTCACAGCTTGCACAGTAAACGATTCTCTATGCAGTGAATGGCGTGTCTGAGTGGCTATGCAAGGCCTAGGCCTATGTGACGCAGTTGAAATTGAGCCATGTGGACCCTCGAAATGGCGGCTGCCTGACCTGTGAAGTGTGACAATGGGATGTGAGGTCAATGCGCTGGCGTGGCACACCGCGGCGGTCGGCCGTCGAAGACCGCGGCGCGAAGCCGCATTGGTTAACATTGAAGCCTATGGGTTTCAGGAGCCAATGGCGAAGGGCGCCGGCGGTGGCGGTACGCACCGCCGCGGTACGCACCGCCGCGGGCGTGACCGCCATTTTCTATCTACTTATCCACTTGCGACTTGAACTTTCACAGGAGAGGACCTATACTGCAAGTGTTGCTGTGACCTCGGTCTGGAAGGGACAATGGCTGCTGCGACTGGGGAAAGGGCCCCTGCCTTCACTGGAGAGGAGTTGGAGAAACTTGTGGATGGGGTCCTCCCCCAGTATGCGCTACTCTACGGTCCTCCAGACCAACAAGTGAGTTTAAATCTATATGGATTTGGGGCCACTGGCTGGCATGTTGGGCCTGGCGGGGGGCATGGCGGGGGCCTGGCGGGGATGGGGGGCATGTTGGGCCTGGCAGGGGGCCTGGCGGGGATGGGGGGCATGTTGGGCCTGTCGGGGGGCATGGCGGGGGGCCTGGCGGGGATGGGGGGCATGTTGGGCCTGGCGGGGGGCCTGGCGGGGATGGGGGGCATGTTGGGCCTGGCGGGGGGCCTGGCGGGGATGGGGGGCATGTTGGGCCTGGCGGGGGGCATGGCGGGGGCCTGGCGGGGATGGGGGGCATGTTGGGCCTGGCGGGGGGCATGGCGGGGATGGGGGACATGTTGGGCCTAGCGGGGGGCCTGGCGGGGATGGGGGGCATGTTGGGCCTGGCGGGGGGCATGGCGGGGGGCCTGGCGGGGATGGGGGGCATGTTGGGCCTGGCGGGGGCCTGGCGGGGGCCTGGCGGGGATGGGGGGCATGTTGGGCCTGGCGGGGGCATGGCGGGGGGCCTGGCGGGGATGGGGGGCGTTGGGCCACTGGCCACGAAAATGCAGACAAACTTGAACGTGGTATTTCTCCCTCCCTGTACGTGTCACATAGGTCCGCGCCCATGAGAAGATCGGGATTTGGCGTGCCATCGCCAAGGAAGTCCGGACCCTGGGGGTCCACCATCGACGGGGCACCCACTGCCGCAAGAGGTGGGAGGACATCCGCCGCGGGACCAAGAAGACCGCCGAGTCTCTGCTGGGGATGGCCTCCCAACGTAGGCGGGGTGCCTGCCGTCAACTGACCCCCCCTGATGTTCCGGATCCTGGCGGTGGCCTACCCTGATTTAGATGGGCGCGTGAGGGCAGCACAGCAGACACAAGGGGGTGAGTACAAGCATAATCTACTCTGTTGTCGCGCAGTGGAGGTGTCTGGGTGGGGGAGGAGGGCTGTGGGTCCCCCTAGGCCAGGGCGATATCTGTAGGTTGGGCACCCCCGTAAGCCCCTGTGTCCCCAGCCACCACCCTCAGTAGTGTGTCAGTACAGCCATCCCTGGGCCGTGTCATCCATGGGTGCAGTTGTCAACTCTAGGCGTGTAGGGCATGTTCCACGGAATGCGTAGCGGACCCCAAGTGCGCAACTTAGTGCAGGGGGCATCTGTGTCTGTCATGTCCGCTAACTGTACCGGTGATCCATGTACTCAAAATCTCTTTATTTCTCTCTCCCCCCCCCTTTTTGTTTGTCTTTCTGTGCTTGTGTGCATCAGCATCATCAGGCGGAGGAGAAGTGGCATCGGGGCAGGAGGGAGCTGCATCTCACATGGCCCAGGAGGGCCATGCCACAGAGTCTGACTGGACCAGTGAGACGGAGGGCGAGGGGAGCTCCACAACGGGGACGACTGGACCCTGCAGCGACACGGACACGTCCTCGGAAGGGAGCTCCCTTGCGGGGGTGGCACCATCCGTGCCCCCCGCCATTACAGGTACAGCCGCCACCCAGCGCACCATCTCTGCCCTCCCAGCAGCCCCTCAGCGTTCGCCCCGTGCCCGCTCTGCCAGGAAGCCGGGCATCTCCTTCGCCCCAGGCACCTCAGGCCCTGCCCCTGTTACCCCCGCTGCCCTCAGTGAGGAGGTCATTGACCTCCTCCGAACGCTCATTGTTGGGCAGACTACCCTTTTGAATGCCATCCAGGGGGTGGAGAGGGAGGTTCATCGCAGCAATGCGTACCTGGAGGGCATTCATTCGGGTCAGGCTGCCCATCAGCGATCGTTCCAGGCTCTGGCCTCAGCACTGACGGCAGCCATTGTCCCTGTCTCCTGCCTCCCTCTACTAACTCCCTCCTCACAGTCTCCTGTTCCTCTGCCTGTCCCACCCACACCATCAGACCAGCCTGCACACACCTCAACACCCAAGAGCAGCTCATCCAAACACAAGCACCACAGATCACGCAGACGTTCACACAAGCAACATTCCGATGCAGACATGCCAACAGTCACTTCCACCTCTGTGACCCCCACCTCCTCGTCTCCCTCCTCCCTCCCTGTGACGTCTACACTCACACCTTCATTCACCTCACCATCAGCCAGTGTTTCCATCACCAGCACACCCTCCAGTACAGTCCGCACACGTGCAGTCACCACCCCCACTGCCATTTACACGTCCCCTGTGTCCTCTCCCACTGTGTCTGTCACCCCCTCTTCCACACCACACAAACGCAGACACCCACCCACCCAACAGCCATCCACCTCACGACAGCCTCCCGCTCCTGCACCTGCACCCAAAGACAGCAAACTTGTCTCGCCTACAACCACATCCTCTCCCTCCACTCCCATACCCACTGTACCTACCACTCTCCATTGTCCCAAAAAAATCTATCTCTCTACTGCTACCTTCTTTCCTGACCCTGAGCACCCCCCTCCTTCTCGTCGGGGTAAAAAGAGCACCTCAGCCACCACCAGCCCTGCAGCCCCCTTGACAAGGGTGCAGGGGTATTGGAGCCCACCAGCCCGCAGGTCTGGATCTTCGCCCAGCAGCAAGGGGACAGCCAGCCCACCCCCTGGGAAGAGGAGCAGAAGGCGGAAGGGCCGCCGCCGGAGCCCGGATTCGATATCCCCCCAGGACACTAGCCAGCCACCGTCAACAGCCACAGCTCCAAAGGGAGGAAAGGGCCACAGACTCCCGACTAAGGAGGGCAAGGGCAGCAAGGCAGAGAAGTCAGGCAGCAGGCCTGCTGCCCATGGAGGACCCGTCACAGCTGCCCAGGAGGAGCCCGCAACCCCCATAGCCGCTGCCCCGGGAGGAACCAGCACAGCTGCCCCGGGAGAGCCCACCACCCCCATAGCCGCTGCCCAGGGAGGACCCAGCCCAGCTGGCCAGGAGGGCCCCACCACCCACAGCCCAGGTGGGCATTGAAGGAGCACCATCCCCGCTGCCCAGGAGGGCACCACCAGGCAATGAGCAATTGGCCATAGAATGTCCACCGTTTCCAGCACCGCTCCGCTGGGGTCCGCCGTCTCAAGAACCGCTGAACTGGGCCCTTCAAGGCAAGAACCGCTGAACTGGGCCCTTCAAGGCAAGAACCGCTGAACTGGGCCCTGCCGTCTCCAGCACCGCTCCGCTGGGGACCGCCGTCTCAAGAACCGCTGAACTGGGCCCTTCAAGGCAAGAACCGCTGAACTGGGCCCCGCCGTCTCCAGCACCGCTCTGCTGGGGACCGCCGTCTCAAGAACCGCTGAACTGGGCCCTTCAAGGCAAGAACCGCTGAACTGGGCCCTTCAAGGCAAGAACCGCTGAACTGGGCCCGCCGTCTCCAGCACCGCTCCGCTGGGGACCGCCGTCTCAAGAACCGCTGAACTGGGCCCTTCAAGGCAAGGACCGCTGGCCCTTTGGCAGATGTGGGAGGGCAGGATCTGTCTCGGGCAGGGCTGCAGGATGTCCTCTGGCCAACATGCCTCCTCCAGTGGCAGTGGAGTCTGTTATGGACTGTATGGACTGTGGCTTTGCACTCCCCAGGATGGCCCAGTGGGCAGGCCACCCACTGTATGGACTGTATGGACTGTGGCTTTGCTCTCCCCAGGATGGCCCAGTGGGCAGGCCACCCACTGTATGGACTGTATGGACTGTGGCTTTGCTCTCCCCAGGATGGCCCAGTGGGCAGGCCACCCACTGTATGGACTGTATGGACTGTGGCTTTGCTCTCCCCAGGATGGCCCAGTGGGCAGGCCACCCACTGTATGGACTGTATGGACTGTGGCTTTGCTCTCCCCAGGATGGCCCAGTGGGCAGGCCACCCACTGTATGGACTGTGGCTTTGCTCTCCCCAGGATGGCCCAGTGGTCATGGAGTCCCCTCGTGGATCTGGCGTCGTGTACTCAAGTGGCTGAGGTGCCCCCCCTTCCCTTCCCCCTGAGGTGCCTGTCCTTTTTTCTTTCTGATGCCCCTGCAGTGTTCTCTCCGTGGAGTTCTTGTCGTGGGACTGGGCCTTGCCCCTTTGCTCTGGACCCCTGTGGTCCACGGACAGTGGTTGGACTACATTTAGTAGCTGTATATATTTTGTACATAGTTTATTTATTTATTGGGATTACTGCTGTCCATATTTCAATATATCTGCCCGTTTAAGTTCTCTTCTTTTGGTCTTTGCATTATTTCGGAGGGGGGGGTTTGTGGGTTGTGACAGTGATCTGTGGGAATGCATTGATGTGTGTGTTGTAGTGGGTGTGGGTGGGTGGGTGTGTGCCGGTAATCTTTTCCCTTCCCTGTGTCGTAGGTGCAGTACTCACCGATGTCTTCCGCGCCGCCGGGCGTGCTCCTGGTACAGGAGCAGGTATAGGAGTGCGGGGATGACCTGCAACTCGGGTTCCATACTGCCGGAATCTCGCGTGGAGTATGTGGAGGTGAGCGTTTTCCCTTTCGTAGTCTGTTTCCGCCGTGTTTTTATCGGTGGTGCTCCCGCCCCGGAAAAGGTGGCGGATTGGTGGGTCGTGATAGGGTGGGCGGTACATTGTCTGCCGCCTGGCTGTTGGCGGGGACCCCCGCGCTGTTTGTTTGTTCCGCCGTGGCGGGCGGAGTGTTAATGCGGCGGGCTGTGTTGGCGGTTCCCGCCAGGGTCAGAATTGCATATTTTGGACCGCCGGCCTGTTGGCGGGTTGGCCGCCGCTTTATCACCGACCGCCAGGGTCAGAATGAGGGCCTAATTCTAAATCACAGACAGACTCCAGATTGTTTTGTGCTTTAAGGATGTTTATTTAAGTACTCAATATTGGAGTGGGTTGTTTAACGGTAAGGGGTGATGGTGGAGGAATGTCCATGGCAGAGTCCAAGCTATTAGTCTCACAGGCGCATTGTCCAAAGGGGCATAGGAAGTGGAGCTGGGGCACTTTGAGGATGGACAGGGTGACAAGGTGGGACAAAAGGATGACAATCAGGGTGGTCTCATTTCTTGGCGGGGGTCTTGGCATCGTTCTCTGTCTTTGTCCTCGATCTCAGGAACCGTTTGCGGGGTGGTTCTCCACCTGCAGGGGGTGGGGTGCTGGTGTGATGGTCCTGTGGCGGTGCCTCCTGTCCACTAGCGCCGGCAGAGGTGGTGGGCAGTTCATCATCCAGACTAGTGTCAGGGGCCCCTTGTTGTGCCACTGTGTCCCTCCTAGTGTTGAGGACTTCCTTCAGCACCCCTACGATGGTGCCCCAGGTGGAATTGATGGATCTGAGTTCCTCCCTGAAGGCCAAATACTGTTCCTCCTGCAGCCGCTGGGTCTCCTGAAACTTGACCAGTACCGTTGCCATCGTCTCCTGGGAATGGTGGTAGGCTCCCATGATGTTGGAGAGGGCCTCGTGGAGAATGGGTTCCCTGGGCCTGTCCTTCCCCTGTCACACAGCAGCCCTCCCAGTTCCCCTGTTTCCCTGGGCCTCTGTCCCCTGAACTGTGTGCCCACTGCCACTGCCCCCGGTCCCTGTTGTGGGATGGTGGGTTAGCCTGGGTTCCCTCTAGTGGTGGACAAACTGCTGATTGATGTGTCCTGGGGACAGAGGTATGGGCCTGCTGGGTCGGTGCTGTGCTGGTGTTTCCAGAGTGGGGAAGCTCTGTAGTGGCCTGTGACTGTGTGAGGGGAACCGACTGTCCCGAGGTCCCAGATGGGCCGGGCTGATCGTCTAGATCCAGATGGACAGAGCTGCTGTCATCACTGTGGGCCTCTTCTGTTGGTGGTGTGGACATGTCTGGACCCGCTTGTCCGGTGACGTTGGGTAGGGGTCCTGCATGGGTGTAAAAGCATGATTATTGCATCTGTGTGTGCCATGGTGTGCAATGGGTGGGTGACCGTGTACCCCAGTGCTTGCATTCCTGTGTGGGACCTTGTGTGATGATTGTTTGGGGGGGTGTATGGGTATGTGCAGGGGCCATGCTTTGGTCATGGGTGTCCATGCTTTGGTGTTGCATGCAGGGCTTGGTGTTGGGATGGGTGGATTGTGATATTGGGACATTTGTGAGGAGTAGGAGTGATGAGGTGAGGGCGAGGGTGGGGGTATGTGATAGCATGCATGTAGGGTGGGGGATGTAATAGTTAAGATTTGACTTACCAGAGTCCATTCCTCCAGCTACTGCTGCGAGGCCCTCAGGATGCAGAATAGCCAAGACCTGCTCCTCCCATGTTGTTAGTTGTAGGGGAGGAGATGGGGGTCCGCCGCCAATCCTCAGAACCGCAAGGTGGTGTCTTGAGACCACTAAACACACCTTCCCCCGTAGGTCGTTCTACCTCTTCCTGATGTTATCTCTATTTCTTGGGTGTTGTCCCCCTGCGTTGACCCTGTCCACTATTCTTCGCCATAGCTCCATCTTCCTAGCTATGGAGGTGTGCTGCACCTGTAATTCTGAATAGCTGTGGCTCTACCCGGATGATTTCCTCCACCATGACCCTGAGCTCCTCCTCAGAGAACCTGGGGTGTCTTTGCCGTGCCATGGAGTGGTGTGGGTGATGTGTGGGGTGGTGTGTGTTGTGATGTGTGGGGTGATATTTAGTGTTGTGTTGTGTGAGGTGCATGGATTTTGTGTGAGGGATGGTGTTGAGTGCCTGTGGATGCTATTGTTCTTTCTGGTGGTGTCTCTCTCTGGCCTTCAGTCGCAATTTTCATTGTAGGGGTTTGTGGGTGATGTGGGTGGGTGTTTTATATTGTATTGGGTGTGTGGGAGTGGTGTGTGTATTTGTATCAGGTGTGTGTATTTCGAATTGTCAAAATGTGGTAGTGTTTTGTAAGAGTGTGTGTATTTTGAATGCGCCAGTGTGTACCGCCAATGGAATACCATGGTTGAAAGACCGCCGCGTGGATTTGTGGGTCGTGATAGTGTAGGCGTATTCCTGTTGGCGTGATGTGGAGGTTTTGTTTTCGCCAGATTATCACTGACCTTTGGTGTGGCGGACCTGTGTGGGTGTCTTAATTTTGGCGGATTCTGAGTAGTGGGTCATAATGACCGTGGCGGAAATCCGCTGCCACCGCGGTGTGTTGGCGGTCTTCTGCACGGCGGTAAGCGGCTTTTACGGCCAATGTTGTAATGGCCACCTATGATTCTAAGCATTATCATACTGGAAACATGGATAAATTAAGCATGCACTTAAATAACTAGGCCTCAAGATGTCTGGATACCTGTGAGGGAATCAAGAAAGATTAATGCAACTTTCCAATGAACCTCTCAATGAAATGTGACACATGGATTAGAAACATCAGAACCTTCTAGAATTAAGCTTTCAAATTCAAGCATAGTCTTTTGCATGAGGACCAGGAAATAATCTGAATGATTTCTATAACACCACATGAATTGTACTTGAGGGACTTACTATGCACATACAATATAACATCTAGAATTCTAACACTTTACTTTTCTTATAATGCAGGAACATGAATTGCGTACATTGCAGATTTCCACAAGGGTTTGTAAATGCCATGAAATGATTGTGCACAATGAATAACATGAATTAGACACAAGAAATGAATTGCGCGTCTTGCCGATTCGAAGGCCACCAAGTAAATGCCATCAATTGGTAGTGCAGAATGAACATCGTGATTTAAGCACAAGAAATGAATTGCACGTTCTGCCGATTCGAATGTCACCACCTAAATGCCATGAAATGGTAACACACAATGAATATCATGAATTAAACACAAGAAATGAACCGTGCGTCTTGCCGATTCGAAGGCCACCATGTGAATGCCAAGAAATGGTAGCGCACACTGAAAATCATGAATTAATCACAAGAAATGAATTGCGCATTCTGCCGATTCGAATGTCACCACCTAAATGCCATGAAATGGTAACACACAATGAATATCATGAATTAAACACAAGAAATGAACCATGCGTCTTGCCGATTCGAAGGCCACCATGTGAATGCCAAGAAATGGTAGCGCACACTGAAAATCATGAATTAATCACAAGAAATGAATTGCGCGTCTTGCCGATTCGAAGGCCACCATGTGAATGCCAAGAAATGGTAGCGCACACTGAATATCATGAATTAAGCACAAGAAATGAATTGCGCGTCTTGCCGATTCAAAGCTCACCATGTGAATGCCAAGAAATGGTAGCGCACATTGAATATCATGAATTAAGCACAAGAAATGAATAGCGTGTCTTGCCGATTCGAAGGCCGCCATGTGAATGCCAAGAAATGGTAGCGCACACTTAATATCATGAATTAAGCACAAGAAATGAATTCCGCGTCTTGCTGATTCGAATGCCACCATATAAACGCGAAGAAATGGTAGCGCACACTGAACATCATGAATTAAGCACAAGAAATTAATATCGTGCGTCTTGCCGATTCGAATGCCACCATATGAACACCAAGAAATGGTAGCGTACAATGAATAACATGAATTAAGCACAAGAAATAAATCGCGCGTCTTGCTGGTTCAAATGCTACCTTGTAACTGCCATAAAATAGTAGCGCACAATGAATATCAAGATTTGTACACAAGTAAAGAATCATGCATCTTGCCAATTCGAGTGTCAGCATGTAAATGCCATAAAACATCAAGCGCACATTCACACGCACAAGAGCAAAATTGTTTTATCATGCAAATTAGGCCCAAGAACTCAAAAGCCTTCGAGAACGGGATCGGGGGCCCACCCAGACCTCCGTGTTACCGCCCTGATCAAGAATCACCGACAAAGTGAAAGGGCAAGGCCTGGAAGATCAAAGTAGGCCTCTGGAACAGGAGCTCACGAAGTTGCTGCTGCTCTGCACCAGGACCTCTGAATAGTGAGCACGTGGAGCTGGGCTGGCTCCCTTACATAGAGTCTTGGCCCAGCCCACAAAACACACCCAGGCATGCTGCAGGGAAAGCTTCTAGAAGGCCCTGGAAAGGGACCACACCCTGACACACTCTGAAAGCCTGCAGCAGTACATTGCAAATGAACAGTATTTATAAGCACCTTGAACATAAGTCTTCAGGATTAAACTCTGCAATGCAAAAGGTTAAACAACAGCATATCAGCACAATGCATAAATTACGTTATCTTGAAAGTGCAGTTTTTTTGCATTCTAGTCGCCCGTAGAGCACGCACTGCCCTGATGTTGACAGTACTCCCCCTTTCCCAGATGCGCTCTAAGGCCTGGTTTGTCTGGATTGAGACGATGAAAACGCCTCATTAGTACTGGAGTATGAAAATCAGATGCGGAAACCCATGAGTTACTTTCAGGGCCATAACCTTTCCATGAGATTAAGTACCATAGATTACGCCCTCTCAGTTTGGAATCCAACACCTTCTTGACTTCGTATTCTACTTTCCCCTGTACTAGAACTGGAGCTGGATGAGGGCGGAACTTCTGGTCTTCCTTTTTCTAGAGGGAAGTGTGGAACACTAGATGAATCCGTAATGATCTTGGCAATTGCAGTTTATAGGTCACAGGATTGATTTGATGAAGGACAGTGTAAGGACCTATGAATTTAGGGTTGAACTTGTGCTTCTTCTTGAAGTCTATATGTTTTGTAGAAAGCCACACTCTATCATCTGGTTGATATTGCGGTCCCTCACAATGGCAGTCATTCCAACCCTGGCGGTCTGTGTTGAAGCGGCAGCAAAACCGCCAACAGGCTGGCGGTAAAAAAATGGAATTCCGACCGAGGCGGTAACCGCCAACAGAGACCACCACTTTAACACACTGACCGCCAAGGCGGTACAAACAAACAGCGCGGCGGTCACCGCCAACATACAGGCGGGAGTCAATGTACTGCCCACAGTATCACATCCTACCAATCCGCCACCTTTTCCGGGGCGGTAGTCCCGCCGATAAAAACACGGCAGAAACAGCCATTTCGAAGGGAAAACGCTCACCTCCATACACCCCACGAGGAATCAGGACAGCATGGAACCCGAACTCCACATACTCCCAGCGATAGTCTTCCTGCTCCTCTACCAGGAGCACGAACGCTGGCACAGAAGACAACGGTGAGTACTGCACCTACGACACAGGTGAGGGGGGAGGCAAAAAATTACGGGGACACACATACGCGACACACCCACCCCCACCCTCACCCACTACAACACACACATCACTGCATAGCAATACATCACAGTTACACCCCCCAAACCCCCCGGAAGAATGCAAAGACAAAAGGGAAATGATTTTAAACATTTAAATATATTGCAATACTGCCAAAAAATATATATACACATCAAAAACTCTTATATACAGAAATGTACAAGTCTGAGCATTGTAGCAGGCATTGTCCGTGGACCACTGGGCCCAAATCACATGGGCAAAGCCCACACAGGATACCTGACTCTAACGGAGAGAACACTGCAGGGGCATCAGATAGCAAAACTACAGGCACCTCAGGGTGAAGGGAAGGGGGGGCACCTCAGCCAGATGAGTGCACGACGCCAGATCCACGAGGGGCCTCCATGCCCACTGTTCAATCCTGGGGAGTGCAAAGCGACAGTCTCACAAGTCTATACAGTGGGTGGGCTGCCCACTGCTCAATCATGGGGAGTGCAAAGCCCCAGTCTCACAAGTGGATAACAGTCTCCACTGGTTCTGGATGGGGCCTGGTGCCCAGAGTGCCTCGTGCAGCCCTGCCCGACACAGATGCGGCCCAGCCCCTGCCGCTCATGGGCCAGCGGTGCCTGCGATGGAGTGGCCAGTTCAGCTGTGCTTGAGACGGCGGTGCCCAGTTCAGCGGTGCTTGAGACGGCAGTGCCCACTTCAGCGGTGCTTGAGATGAAGGGCCCAGTGCAGCGGTGCTTGAGATGGCGGTGCCCAGTTCAGCGGTGCCTGCGATGGAGTGGCTTGTTCAGCTGTGCTTGAGACGGCGGTGCCCAATTCAGCGGTGCTTGAGATGAAGGGCCCAGTGCAGCGGTGCTTGAGACGGCGGTGTCCAGTTCAGCGGTGCTTGAGATGAAGGGCCCAGTGCAGCGGTGCTTGAGATGAAGGGCCCAGTGCAGCGGTGCTTGAGACGGCGGTGCCCAGTTCAGCGGTGCTTGAGATGAAGGGCCCAGTGCAGCGGTGCTTGAGACGGCGGTGCCCAGTTCAGCGGTGCTTGAGATGAAGGGCCCAGTGCAGCGGTGCTTGAGACGGCGGTGCCCTGTTCATCGGTCCCGGCCATGGCGGGGTGCTCATTTGCCACCTGTCCTGTGGCTGGCGGGGCCCTCCTGCCCATGGTCCAGTGGCTGGCGGGGCCCTCCTGGGCAGCTGTGCCGGGACTGTTGGTGGCCTCCTGCCCACCTGGAATGGGGCTGGCGGTGCCCTCCTGGCCAGCTGGGCTATTGGCGGTGTTGTCGGGCGTGCTGCCCTTTCCAGCCTTCCCTGATCGCCTGTGGCCCTTCCCCACCTTGGGCGGTGTGCCAGCTGTCTCCACACTCCCTGCCGGAGTCCTGGTAGGGGTTTTAGTCCCTGGTGTTTTCACCCTCTCCCGCCGTCCACTGCCTATCTTGGGACATTTCTCCGGGGCTGGGCTGCAAGTGCCTTGGCTTCGCACCACTCTGGCTGCACTGGTGGGTGGGGCACTCCACTGTCCATGGCAGATTGTGATGACAGGGGCCTATTTTGTCGTGGCTGAGGTGCTGACTGTAGTCCTATGACATGGACGGGGTGGGGGAGTTGGTGGAAAGAGGTTGAGTTTTGACAGGAAAAACTTTTTGGGAGCAGTGGGACGGGTAGGTGTAGTGGGTATGGGATGGAGGAAGAGGTTGTGGTTGTAGGAGTTGTAAGTCTGGTGGCTTTGGGTGCAGGTGCTTGGGCTGGAGGCTGTCGTGAGGTGGATGGCTGTTGGGTGGGTGGCTGCCTGCGTTTGTGTATCTTGGAAGGGGGGGCACAGACACACTGGGAGAGGACACAGGGGATGTGTAAATGGCAGTGGGGGTGGTGACTGCACGTGTGCGGGGTGTTCTGGTGTGTGTGCTGCTGAGGGACGTAGTGGCTGAAGATGTTTTGCATGCAGGTGTGAACGGAGAGTTGACAGGGAGGGAGGAGGGAGACGTGGAGGAGGGGGACACAGTGAAGGCAGTGGGTGTTGGTATGCCTGTATATGGATGTTGCTTGTGTGACTGCCTGTGGGATGTGTGGTGCTTATGTCTGGCTGAGCTTCCCTTGGGTGTTGAGGTGTGTGCAGGCTGGTCTGATGGTGTGTCTAGGATAGGCAGAGGTACAGGTGATAGGGTATGGGTGGAGGAAGTTGGAGGGGGGAGGCTAGAGACAGGGACAATGGCTGCCATCAGTGCCAAGGCCAGAGTCTGGAACGATCGCTGAAGGGCCGCCTGACCAGAAGGAATGCCCTCCAGGTATGCATTACTCTGGTGCACCTCCCTTTCTACACCCTGGATGGCATTCAAAATGGTAGACTGCCCAACAGTGGGGGTCCTCAGGAGGTCAATGACCTCCTCATTGAGGGCAGCAGGGGTGACTGGGGCAGGGCCTGAGGTGCCTGGGGCGAAGGAGATGCCCACCTTCCTGGGTGAGCGGGCACGGGCCAAACGCTGAGGGGTTGCTAGGAGGGCGGTGCTGGTGCGGTGGGTGGCGGCTGTACCTGTTGTTGCCGGGGCACAGATGTTGCCGCCACCACAAGGGAGCTCCCTTCAGAGGACGAGTCGGTGTCACTGATGTCTGCCCAAGTCCCCGCTGTGGAGCTCCCCTCACCCTCCGTCCCACTGGTGAATTCGGAGTCCGTTGTGTGGCCCTCCATGGCCATGTGGGATGCAGCTCCCTCTTGCTCTGAATTCACTTCTCCTCTGCATGATGATGCTAATGCACACATGAACAGGAAGACCACAAAAAAGGGGGGGGGGAACAGAATATAGACATGTTGAGTGCATGCATTGGCGACACCGTTGGTAGACAGGACAGACACAGAAGCCCTCTGCACTACGCCGCGCACTTGGGGTCGACTACTCAATCCCTGGGACATTGCCTACAAGCCTATGGACGATATCTGCACACATAGATGACACAGGGCCATGAATAGCTGTACTTGGCACCCTACAGAGGTGAGGGGCGGGGGCACAGGGCCATGCCTTACGGAGGGGCCTAGCCTACAGAAATCGCCCTGGCCTAGGGATACCCACAGCCCTCCTCCCCCACCCAGACATCTCCACTGCGTGCAAAGTCAGCAGAATGAGAGTGTACTCACCCCCTTGTGTCTGCTGTGATGCCCTCACGCGCCCATCCAAATCGGGGTAGGCCACCGCCAGGATCCAGGACATCAGGGGGGTCAAAGTCCGACTGGTACCCCTCCCACGTTGGGAGGCCATCCCCAGCTGAGCCTCCGCCGTCTTCCTGCTCCAGCAGCGGATGTCCTCCCATCTCTTCCGGCAGTGGGTGCCCCGTCTGTGGTGGACCCCCAGGGTCCGGACGTCCTTGGCGATGGCACGCCAAATATCGATCTTCTGGTGGGCGCTGACCTATATGAAATGTACAGGGGGAGAAGAATAGTCATTACCTTCTGCACCCTCAATGTGAGTGGCCCCCCCATCCCTACCCTTGCCATGTGGCACATGCTCTCACCGTCGTTTGATGCATGCCTCAATCGCCCCCCTCCCCCCCATCTTTCATCCACCCCACTCAACACAGGCATAGCCCATACAGCATGCTCCCAGTTTATTTACCTGTTTGTCTGGAGGACCGTAGAGTAGCGTGTACTGGGGGAGGACCCCATCCACAAGTTTATCCAACTCCTCCGGAGTGAAGGCAGGGGCCCTTTCCCCAGTCGCATGAGCCATTGTCCCTTCCAGACCGAGGTCACAGCAGCACTTGCAGTGTAGGTCCTCTCCTGTCGAAGATCAGGTATCGAGTGATTAAGTAGATAGAAAATGGCGGTCACGTCCGCGGCGGTGCGTACCGCGAACGCCGGCGCACATCGTCATTGGCTCCTGAGACCCATAGGGTTCAATGTTATCCAATGCTGCATTGCGCCGCGGTCTTCGACCGCCTACCGCCACGGTGTACAACGCCAGCGCAGTTACCTCACATCCCATTGTCGCACTTTACAGGTCAGGCAGCCGCCATTTCATGGGCCCACATGGCTTACTTTTTACTGCGTCACACATACCAAGGCCTTGCATCAACACTCATACAAGCCATTCTATGGATTAAGAATCTTGTTCTGTGCAAGCTGTGGTTACGTACCTGTGGGTTGATTGACTCTGTGCTCGCTGTTGTCCTTCATAGGCACCGTCCGCTGGGACATGGGATGAGATGGAGGCATCCTCCGGTGTACAGACCGCTGGTGGACCTGTCGACAATGGAGGAGAGACATGTCATACTGACATACAGGCTTGACCGTGCCACTATTCAGGAACTGTGTGCCCAGCTGGAGCCAGAGCTGAGGTCAGCTATCTGCCAACCCACAGGAATCCCCCCTCAAGTGCAGGTGCTGTCAGTACTCCATTTCCTAGCAAGTGGGTCATTTCAAACAACAGTGGCCATATCATCAGGGATGTCCCAGCCTATGTTTTCCAAGGTGTTGTCCAGAGTGTTGTCTGCCCTGCTGAAACACATGCGGAGCTACATCGTTTTCCCTGAGGTGGGGGATTTGCCTACAGTGAAGGGTGATTTCTCTGCCCTTGGAAATATCCCCAACATCATAGGTGCCATTGATGGGACCCATGTGGCTTTGGTCCCCCCCCCCCCCCCCCCACAGGAGTGAACAGGTGTACAGAAACCGGAAGAGTTATCATTCCATGAATGTCCAGATGGTATGTTTGGCAGACCAGTACATCTCCCATGTTAATGCCAAGTTCCCTGGCTCGGTGCATGACGCGTGCATCTTGCGGAATAGCAGCATCCCTTACGTCATGGGGCAACTCCAGAGGCACCGTGTGTGGCTAATTGGTGACTCTGGTTACCCCAGCCTGTCATGGCTACTGACCCCAGTGAGGAATCCCAGGACAAGGGCAGAGGAACGCTACAATGAGGCCCATGGGCAAAGTAGGAGGGTGATCGAGCAGACATTCGGCCTCCTGAAGGCCAGGTTCCCCTGCCTCCATATGACAGGTGGATCCCTATTCTACTCACCAAAGAAGGTGTGCCAGATCATCGTGGCCTGCTGTATGCTTCACAACCTGGCTTTGCGACAACAGGTGCCTTTTCTGCAGGAGGATGGTCAAGAGAGTGGTGTTGTAGCAGCTGTGGAGCCTGTGGAGAGTGAAGACGAGGAAGCCGAAGAAGCTGACATAGACAACAGGAACACAGTAATACAGCAATATTTCCAATGACACACAGGTAAGAATACACACCGGCATACTACATGTACTTAAACACTACTACCTCTCTACTGTCTGTCATTTTCACCCAGTGTATGGTAACTGAGTTGTGACTTTCCCTTCCGATTTCAGAGATGTGGGCCCCACTGTGTGACATTTGCTTTGTTTACCCATGGACTACAGCTGTGTGACATTGGTATGTTGGCATCACAATGTAAATAAGCATTTTGGCACGGTAATGTCCAATACATTTGTTTAAAATCACAGCCAGACTCCTGGTTGTTTTGTGCAATAACTGTGTTTATTAAAGTGCTCTATATTGGAGGGTGGTTGCAAATTGGTGAGGGGTGATGGTGGAGGAATGTCCATGGCAGAGTCCAGACTATTAGTATCACAGGTGCATTGTCCAAATGCCTATGGAAAGTGGAGCTGGGGCAGTTTAAGGATGGACAGGGTGACAATGTGGGACAGTGGGATGACAATCAGGGTGGTATCCTTTCCTGGCGGGGGTCTTGGCATCTTACTCTGTCTCCTTCATGGATCTCAGGGACCGCTTGCGGGGTGGTTCTCCTTCTGCAGGGGGTGGGGTGCTGGTGGCCTGTTGATCCTGTGGCAGGGCCTCCTGTCCACTAGCGCCGGCGGAGGTGGTAGGCAGTTCTTGGTCCATGCTGGTGTCAGGGGCCCTTTGTGGTGCCACAGTGTCCCGCAATGTGGTGACTACCAGAATCAGCACCCCTACGATGGTGCCCAGGGCGGAACTGATGGTTTGTAGTTCCTCCCTGAACCCCAAATACTGGTCCTCCTGCAGGCGCTGGGTCTCCTGAAACCTGGCCAGTACCGTCGCCATCGTCTCCTGGGAATAATGGTACGCTCCCATGATGTTGGAGAGGGCCTCATGGAGAGTGAGTTCCCTGGGCCTGTCCCCCCCTGTCGCACAGCAGCCCTCCCAGTTCCCTCTGTTTCCCTGGGCCTCTGTCCCCTGGATCGTGTGCCCACTACCACTGCCCCCAGGTCCCTGTTGTTGTTGGGGTGGTGGGTTAACCTGGGTGCCCTGTAGTGGTGGACACACCGCTGATTGACGTGTCCTGGGGACAGAGGTATGGGCCCGCTGGGTGGGTGCTGTGCTGGTGTTCCCAGAGGGGGGAAGGTCTGCTGTGGCCTGTGGCTGTCTGAGGGGAACCGACTGTCCCGAGGTCCCTGATGGGCCGGGCTGGTCATCTAGATCCAGGTCGACAGAGCTGCTGTCATCACTGTGGGCCTCTTCTGGGGGTGGAGTGGACATTTGTGGACCCTCCTGCGCGGTGACATTGCGTTGGGGTCCTGCAGGGGTATAAAACCATGATTATTGCATCTGTGTGTGGCATGGTGTGCAATGGGTGTACCCCAGTGCTTGCATTCCTGTGTGGGGACTTTTGTGACGGTGGTTGGGGGGGGATGGGTATGTGCAGTGGGCATGCTTTGGTGATGGGTGTCCATGCTTTGTGGTCACATGCAGGGCTTGGTGTTGGGATGGGTGGGTTGTGATGGTGAGACATTTGCAAGGAGTAGGAGTGATGGGGCTGAGGGTTGGGGTATGAGTTGGCATGCTGGTGGGGTGGGGGGGATGAAGTAGTGAAGATGAGACTTACCAGAGTCCATTCCTCCAGGTACTCCGCCAAGGCCCTCAGGATGCAGGATCGCCAAGACCTGCTCCTCCCATGTTGTAAATTCTGGGGGAGGAGGTGGGGGTCGCGCGCCAGTCCTCTGCACTGCAATGCTGTGTCTGGATACCACGGAACGCACCTTCCCCCGTAGGTCATTCCACCGCTTCCTGATGTCATCCCGATTTCTTGGGTGCTGTCCCACAGCGTTGACCCTGTTGACTATTCTGCTCCATAGCTCCATCTTCCTATCTTCCTGGCAATGGACGTCTGTAGCACCTGTGTTCCGAATAGCTGTGGCTCTACCCGGATGATTTCCTACACCATGACCCCGAGTTCCTCCTCAGAAAACCTGGGGTGTCTTTGCGTTGCCATGGGGTGGTGTAGGTGATGTGTGGGGTGGATTGTGTGGTGCTAAGTAATTGTAATTGTAATTGTAATCGTATTTATATAGCGCTTACTACCCCTGACGAGGCGTCGAAGCGCTTTTCGATGAGTAGCACGCTACTCCGGTACCCAACAAGAATTAGTGATGGATTAGTATAATTTAATAAGGAGTACAGTTTTAGTATTATTATGAGTTAATTTGAGTTGCGGATATGAGAGTTTGTTAGTTAGATTGACTGGAGTAATGGAGGGGTGGAGGAGGAAAGAAATCCAGAAGTGTTAATTGGGAGTTTATCCTTCATTTACTCAATCCAAAGGCTTGAGATGAATAAAAGGGGAGCGGAGGGGAAAGAGGATGTGGAAGGGTTAGGGAGAGCATAGTAGCAGGGTGAGATGAATGCAGGAGAATTTAGTAGGGTTGTGTGGGAGGTCACAGAGGTAGAGTGAGGTTTGGTGAGTTAGATGTGGAGGTGGAGGGAAGAGCTTAAGCAGAGATATTTAGGAGATGAAAGTGGTCGAAGGGATTTGGGATGAGTCCGAGTGAGAATGGAGGATAGTTTGATAGAGACATGACATAAGAGTGATGAGTAGATAAGTGTGATAAAAAGAGAGCAGAAATTCATAGATATCTAGTATAACAACCCAAAAACCAGGAGCCATGCAATGATCCACAAACATGCCAGGCAAAGAAACAACATATACACATACATACACATATATATATATATTTATACACACACACACATGAATACACACACATATGCACATACAATACATAATTAGAATCATGGGTAAAAATACTTAGTCAGACAGGTTTCAAAGAGTGTGTGTGTATTTTATTGTTATTGGTTTAGTTTCTGTAAAATGAGCATCGTGGCCTACCCAACCGGAGTATTTTCTACGAGTATGTCAGTAAGCGTTACCTAGCATGTTTTATACGCCCCGTTTATATTGTACACTAAGGGTACGTGATGGGCCACGGGGTAAACGTCTCCAGCAACCTTGTGTGCCTTTGGCAATATGATTGTTACTAGTGCGTCTTTGTGGAGATGTCCTTGTGCTTCTGAGCATCAACAACGCACCACCGGAAATCGGCGGTAAACGCATTGGGGTCGTTTTGGAAAGCTGTCCATCATCCTGGTAAAAGGCGGGAATTCCTTTACCTACTTCGAGGGTGGACGGGGTGTGGCTCAGCGGGCAGAGCTTACAGGTGCTTTATAAAGGGAGAACCTTCTACTCTGTGTCTCCAGCAGAGGAAGATAGTACCCGCGCGTCTCAGTCAGATACAGATTACGCTCCAATACATCATCAGTTCACCTCCAGGATGGATTCTAGATCTTTTTCTGCTATGGGATCTCTGAGCGCACAGCCTTGCTTTATCTTTGCCAAGCCCAAGAGTTAGGGTGGCTTGTCCTTTCCAGAAGCTGAGCTTCAACTGCGGCACCTGCTACGATTATATTTGTAAGTGCTTCCTTTGAGGTTTAGTTTCTGTAAAATGAGCATCGTGGCCTACCCAACCGGAGTATTTTCTACGAGTATGTCAGTAAGCGTAACCTAGCATGTTTTATACGCCCCGTTTATATTGTACACTAAGGGTACGTGATGGGCCACGGGGTAAACGTCTCCAGCAACCTTGTGTGCCTTTGGCAATGTGATTGTTACTAGTGCGTCTTTGTGGAGATGTCCTCGTGCTTCTGAGCATCAACAACGCACCACCGGAATCGGCGGTAAACGCAGTGGGGTTGTTTTGGAAAGCTGTCCATCATCGTGGTAAAAGGCGGGAATTCCTTTACCTACTTCGAGGGTGGACGGGGCGTGGCTCAGCGGGCAGAGCTTACAGGTGCTTTATAAAGGGAGAACCTTCTACTCTGTGTCTCCAGCAGAGGAAGATAGAACCCGCGCGTCACAGTCAGATACAGATTACGCTCCAGTACATCATCAGTTCACCTCCAGGATGGATTCTAGATCTTTTTCTGCTATGGGATCTCTGAGCGCACAGCCTTGCTTTATCTTTGCCAAGCCCAAGAGTTAGGGTGGCTTGTCCTTTCCAGAAGCTGAGCTTCAACTGCGGCACCTGCTACGATTATATTTGTAAGTGCTTCCTTTGAGGTTTAGTTTCTTTAAAAAAGAGCATCGTGGCCTACCCAACCGGAGTATTTTCTACGAGTATGTCAGTAAGCGTAACCTAGCATGTTGTATACGCCCCGTTTATATTGTACACTAAGGGTACGTGATGGGCCACGGGGTAAACGTCTCCAGCAACCTTGTGTTCCTTTGGCAATGTGATTGTTACTAGTGCGTCTTTGTGGAGATGTCCTTGTGCTTCTGAGCATCAACAACGCACCACCGGAATCGGCGGTAAACGCATTGGGGTCGTTTTGAAAAGCTGTCCATCATCCTGGTAAAAGGCGGGAATTCCTTTACTTACTTCGAGGGTGGACGGGGCGTGGCTCAGCGGGCGGAGCTTATAGGTGCTTTATAAAGGGAGAACCTACTACTCTGTGTCTCCAGCAGAGGAAGATAGAACCTGAGCATCACAGTCAGATACAGATTACGCTCCAGTACATCTTCAGTTCACCTCCAGGAAAGATTCTAGATCTTTTTCTGCTATGGGATCTCTGAGCGCACAGCCTTGCTTTATCTTTGCCAAGCCCAAGAGTTAGGGTGGCTTGTCCTTTCCAGAAGCTGAGCTTCAACTGCGGCACCTGCTACGTTTATATTTCTAAGTGCTTTCTGTTGAGGTTTAGTTTCTGTAAAATGAGCATCGTGGTCTACCCAACCGGAGTATTTTCTACGAGTATGTCAGTAAGCGTTACCTATCATGTTTTATACGCCCTGTTTATATTGTACACTAGGGGTACGTGAAGGGCCACGGGGTAAACGTCTCCAGCAACCTTGTGTGCCTTTGGCAATGTTATTGTTACTAGTGCGTCTTTGTGGAGATGTCCTCGTGCTTCTGCGCATCAACAACGCACCACTTGAATCGGCGGTAAAACGCAGTGGGGTCGTTTTGGAAAGCTGTCCATCATCCTGGTAAAAGGCGGGAATTCCTTTACCTACTTCGAGGGTGGACGGGCGTGGCTCAGCAGGCGGAGCTTACAGGTGCTTTATGAGGGGAGAACCTTCTACTCTGTGTCTCCAGGAGAGGAAGATAGAACCCGCGCGTCACAGTCAGATATAGATTACGCTCCAGTACATCATCAGTTCACCTCCAGGAAGGATTCTAGATCTTTTTCTGCTATGGGATCTCTGAGCGCACAGCCGTGCTTTATCTTTGCCAAGCCCAAGAGTTAGGGTGGCTTGTCCTTTCCAGAAGCTGAGCTTCAACTGCGGCACCTGCTACGTTTATATTGTACACTAGGGGTACGTGATGGGCCACGGGGTAAACGTCTCTAGCAACCTTGTGTGCCTTTGGCAATGTTATTGTTACTAGTGCGTCTTTGTGGAGATGTCCTCGTGCTTCTGCGCATCAACAACGCACCACCGGAATCGGCGGTAAACGCATTGGGGTCGTTTTGGAAAGCTGTCCATCATCCTGGTGAAAGGCGGGAATTCCTTTACCTACTTCGAGGGTGGACGGGCGTGGCTCAGCGGGTGGAGCTTACAGGTGCTTTACAAAGGGCGAACCTTCTACTCTGTGTCTCCAGCAGAGGAAGATAGAACCCTCGCGTCACAGTCAGATACAGCTTACGCTCCAGTACATCATCAGTTCACCTCCAGGAAGGATTCTAGATCTTTTTCTGCTATGGGATCTCTGAGCGCACAGCCTTGCTTTATCTTTGCCAAGCCCAAGAGTTAGGGTGGCTTGTCCTTTCCAGAAGCTGAGCTTCAACTGCGGCACCTGCTACGTTTATATTTGGAAGTGCTTCCTTTGAGGTTTAGTTTCTGTAAAATGAGCATCGTGGCCTACCCAACCGGAGTATTTTCTACGAGTATGTCAGTAAGCGTTACCTAGCATGTTTTATACGCCCCGTTTATATTGTACACTAAGGGTACGTGATGGGCCACGGGGTAAACGTCTCCAGCAACCTTGTGTGCCTTTGGCAATGTGATTGTTACTAGTGCGTCTTTGTGGAGATGTCCTTGTGCTTCTGAGCATCAACAACGCACCACCGGAAACGGCGGTAAACGCATTGGGGTCGTTTTGGAAAGCTGTCCATCATCCTGGTAAAAAGCGGGAATTCCTTTACCTACTTCGAGGGTGGACGGGGCGTGGCTCAGCGGGCGGAGCTTACAGGTGCTTTATAAAGGGGGAACCTTCTACTCTGTGTCTCCAGCAGAGGAAGATAGAACCCGCGCGTCTCAGTCAGATACAGATTACGCTCCAGTACATCATCAGTTCACCTCCAGGATGGATTCTAGATCTTTTTCTGCTATGGGATCTCTGAGCGCACAGCCTTGCTTTAGTTTCCAAAGAAACTATAAATAAATAGAAATATACATATAATCTTAAAAAAAATAATTATCCACATAGGCATATGCAGTTCATAGTTGTTTGAAAAAGGTGGTTATGAAGGAAAGAGCCAACTCTTGAGTAGTTTCCTGAAAACAAGAAAGTTATCTGTGGCTCTTATAGTTGGGGGTAATGAATTCCATAGTTTGGCTGCTTGGACGGAGAAGGATGTACCACCTACAGTCTTTTTCTTGTATGGTGGTGTTCTAAGGCGGGGTGCCAGTCTTGAGCGGAGGGTTCTTTGTTGGATGTATTTGGTAATTTTCTTTCTGATGAAAAGCGGTCCTGTTCCATGTATAGCTTTGTGGGTGATACAAAGCAGCTTGAAAGTGCATCTTCTGGCAACGGGTAACCAGTGTAGTGCTCTCAAGGCAGGGGAGATGTGGGCTTGCGGCTTTATATGTAGTAGTAGCCTGGCTGCGGAATTCTGGATACGTTGTAGTTTTTTCATAACAGATAGAGATGATCCATGGTAGAGGCTATTGGCATAATCCAGTTTGGATAATACAAGTGAGATAGTAGCTTGCACCTTGTGTGGAAATCCGAGGTGAGGGAAAATGCGTCGTAAAGTCTTTAAGGTGATGAAGCTTGTGCGTGCTAATTTGTCTACTTGGGCATTCATAGTTAGTTTGGAATCCATGGTGATTCCTAGGTTTTTCACTTCCTTGGATAATTGAGGAGGTGGTCCGAGATCGTCAGGCCAGACGCACAGAGGGTCATAATGTTTCCAGTCACCACATATGAGTATTTCAGTTTTGGAGGTATTTAGTTTGAGATGGCTCCAGGTCATCCACTGATCAACGGCTCTGAGGCAACTGAAGATTTGAGAGTTTTCAATGTTTTTGGGGTCTTCTAATTGAAGTAGTATTTGTGTGTCATCTACATAGTTGTAGCATGTGAGATGGAAATCATTGATCAGTTCTGGTAAAGATATCATGTAGATGTTAAAAAGCAAAGGTGAGATGATTGACCCTTGGGGGACCCCTGTTTTTGTGAGGTAGGGTTCGGATGAGAAGGGGGGTGAGTGGATGATATTTGCTCTTTTTTGGAGATAGGAAGTAATCCAGTCGAGCGCAATCCCTTGTATGCCGGCTTCGTGGAGTCTTTGAGTTAGGGTGTCATGGTCAACCGTATCAAAGGCAGCTGAGAGGTCCAAGAGAAGTAGTGCAGCAACTCCATTTCGGTCAACTGTGTTTTTAAGATCGTCCCAGATTGCCATGAGTGCCGATTCAGTGCTTCTTCCTGGGCGGAATCCAGTTTGGAAGTCTGAAAGTATAGAATTGTCTTCAATGAATTGTGACATCTGGGCGAATGCTGCTCTTTCTATCAATTTGCCCAGGAAAGGTCCATTTGTGATAGGTCTGTAGTTGTTGGGGTCTTGCCGGTCTAGATTTGTTTTCTTTAATAATGGTCGTATGTATGCCTTTTTCAAGTCTGTAGGAAAAGTTCCTGAAGTTAAAGAGTTGTTGATGATTCTTCTTACAGGTGTGGCAGCGGAAGTAGATAGCAGGATGTTCTTGAAAATCTGTGGTGGGCAAGGGTCAGAAGGGCAACCAGAAGGTCTGCTTGCTTTGACCAAATCCATATTTGTTTGAAGGACTGTAGAGGTTGGGATGGTTTATTCTTAAAGGGTATTTTAGTAAAGGGGTTGGAGCTGATGGTTTTCTTCTGTTTTAAATAGGAGTCCAATGTGTCTGCCTTGGTTGTGTAGTGAGTTGCCAATTTGTTTGTGAAATCTTGAGTGGTGGGATGACTTCCTTCCATGCATGTGGGTTTTTGAAATTCATTGAGAATTTTGTAAAATTCCTTGGTTGTAGATTGAGCATTTAGAATTCTGTCTGAGTAGTATCTTTTTTTAGCTTTTTTGATTGATGATTTGTATATCCTGTTAAGTTTGTGTAGCTTCAGTTTGTCTTGACTGTTGTTTGTTTTGAGCCAGGTCCGCTGCAACTTTCTGATTTGTTTCTTTATCTTTTTAAGTTCTGTGTTTCTCCAAGGTGTTGGTTTTCTTTTGTCATGTTTAGTTTTTCTGAGTGGTATTAGGAAATCAAAAGCTTCCTGTAGCCACTCATAAGGTTTAGGTACAGAATTGATTGTATCTAGATCTGTGTTTGCTGTTAGTTGTGTTTCTAAGTGATCCAAATTGAGTTTTCTCCATGGTCGATAGGTGTATGTATGTAAGTGGTTGTGGGGTGTGTTGATTTGTGGAGTTGTCTGTCGGAAAGTTATCAGATGGTGGTCTGACCAGGTGGTTGGTGTGATGCTATGAATAGTAACAAGTTCAGGATTAGCAAAAATTACATCTAGGATGTGACCAGCGATGTGTGTGGGATTGTGTACAATCTGATGTAGATTCAATGCGAGTAGGCCAGTGGTGATAGCTTTTGGATGGGGCATATTGGGTTTGTCAAACCAAATGTTTAGATCCCCAAGAATGCATAGATTGGAGTATAGTGTAATAAGGTTTGAGACTATGTCAAGAAAGGCATCTGGGAAAGTGGAGTTGTTAGGTGGAGGTCTGTAAAGGAGGAGAAAGTTACAGGTGGAAGTTGGAGTAGGGTGGCATCTGGTAAGGAGGGCTTCACAACCTTGTATGGAGATGTTGTCTGTTTTACTGAGGTTTATTGCCTGTTTGAATATAATAGCTAGTCCACCTCCTCTCTTGCCTATACGGTTTTGTGTGATGGTTTGATAGCCTGGAGGAAGGGCTTCGTGCAATACTGGTGCCATGTCATCTCCCAACCAGGTTTCTGTAATGAATAGTAAGTCAGGTTGTGTGTCTGTGAGAAGGTCGTAGATGTGGTGCTTGTTTTTTGAGAGTGATCGAGCATTTATGAGCTGGCAGTTTAGATAGGGTGTGTTAGTGGTAGTGTTGTTTTGTTTAGTAGAAGGGTAAGTAGTATAATGTGAGCTTGAAGCAGGAGTGTTGCTAGTTGTGTTAACTGTTTGAGGCTCACAATAGTCTTGCTTTTCAACATAGTGTTCCTCTTCCAGCAGGTTAAGGAGGCATTTTGTTGGGTCTGTGTGTGTGGGTGGTGAACTTGGTGGCTGAGAGAGCCATGAGGAGTGTAGTGTTTTTTGTAGGGTAGTTTTATTATGAAACAAACAAGGGGATGCGAGGTTGCTATGAGTGGCATGTTTTTTATTTTGTTTGTGTTTGTTTAGTGTGGATGGAGTATGGGTTAGGAATGGTGGAGGAGCATGTGGATCATGATGTAAGGCTCTAAATTGTGCAATGGAGGACAGGAGACTGAATGAAGGTTGCTGGGATGGGGTGCTTGTGGTAGGTGTTTGTGAAGAGTGGGGGGTAGGGGTGGAGATAGGGTGGAATTTGTATCCTTTGTGTAGTCTTGGGGGTGAGAGTGGGTATGATGATGAGTGTAATGTAAGTTTGTGTTGCTTTGATGTGCTGATGTTTGTGGTTGGTATTGTTTTTGTGGAATAATGAGAGGGGCTATTGGTGTAGTTGTTTTTGGTGAAGGACTTGTATGTGAGTTAGTGCTGTTAAGTGGAATTTGAGTGTTAGATGGGGTGTTGATGTGTTTTGGAGATGAATGTATGAGGTGTATATGAGGTGATGGATGTGTGTCAGGGAGATAAGTATTAGTTGAGATGACTGGAAGAGGTAATATGTGTGGTGGAGTGAAATGTGGGGATTGTATGGTTGTGTGTAATTGGTGAGCAGAGGGGAAGAGTGTGTGTAGATGATGTGTTTGAAGGCAGGGTTTTGGCATTGTTATGAGTTCAGGCGGTCTGTGTGAAGCGAACAGCGGATAGTGTTTTTGGTTAGTATGTGTAGAGAGTGTGTATCTGGGAGACTGAAACTGAGAGAATTGTATGTTGTAGTTTTGTATTGTGTGGGCGGTGGCAGGTAGTGTTAGTGGGAGGGGACAGAGTAGTGTTTGCTGTGAGTATGAAGGTGTTTGACTGTAGTAGTTATGGGGTGTATGTGTATATGTGTTGTATGTAGGGTATTGTGTTGGGTGGTGGGGCAATGCAATATGTCTGTGGTCAGTTTGTGATGCATGAGTTGGATATCTTTGCAGATAATGTGTTTGCATGTTGAGGGATGTGTTGGGGCAGAAACCATTCCTGGTGGAATGGGAATTGGGCAGCATTTCTGGCCCTAGTCCCTAGTCCCTACCTGTCCTGAACAGACCCAAACAGACAGCTGCCCTTGCCGCCCTTTGCCTCGACACCCGGGCTCAGACGCCCTGAATCCTAGCCTTTTATAGCCCTACTGGCCAATAAGAAGCTGGTCCTAACGCTAGCCAATCCGATTTTAAACCCTGATTTAGCCAATTAATGAGAGACCCAGCCCTAATCACCAGTCACAGCCCTATTTCCTGACCCCCAATCACAGCCCCAGCCCTAAAACCAACAGCCAATCAGAATCCCAGCCCTATCCACCAATCATAGCCCTAGAACCAACAGCCAATCAGAATCCCAGCCCTATCCACCAATCATAGCCCTAGAACCAACAGCCAATCAGAATCCCAGCCCTATCCACCAATCATAGCCCTAGAACCAACAGCCAATCAGAATTCCAGCCCTATCCACCAATCATAGCCCTAGAAACGCACAGCCAATCAGAATCCTAGCCCTATCCACCAATCACAGCCCTACAACCAACAGCCAATCAGAATCCCAGCCCTATCCACCAATCATAAATGCATCCCTGGAGCTAGCAAACAATGAAACACCATCTCCCAAAAAACCAATCACAACAGCATATGCACAATTTAAATCACACAAACAGATTAAAAACAGTCTCCTAAAAACCACACTCTGAAAGATCTATGTAGTCTTTTTACTAAGAATAGGGGTGAAAAAAAAAAAAGTGTGGTGATGTGTATTGGTGTGTTGTGTGAAGTGCGTGGTAATAGTGCTGGGTGATGGTAATATGCGCCTATGGGTGCTCGGTTCTCTATTTCTCTGTGCATGGTCCCGATTTTTTGGGAGTGGGGGTTTGTGGGTGATGTGGGTGTGTGTTTTATATTTAATTGGGTGTGTGGGAGTGGTGTGCGTATGTGTATCATGTGTGTGTATTTGGAATTGTCCAATGTGGCTGTATTTTGTAAGTGTGTGTGTATTTTCAGTGCGGCGGTGTGTACCGCCAATGGAATACCGCGTTTGAGAGACCGCCACGTGGAATCGTGGGTCGTGATAGTGTGGGCGTATTTCTGTTGGCGTGACGGTGTCGGTTTGGTTATTGCCAGTTTCTCGCTGGCCTTTGGTGTGGCGGACTTTTGTGGGTGTCTGTATTTTCGCGGTTTCTGTGTTGTGGGTCAGAATGACCGTGGCGGTTTACCGCGCCCGCGGCGGTATGTTGGCGGTCTTCTGACAGCGGTATGCACCTTTTACCGCCAATGTTGGAATGACCACCAATGTTTCTTGTCATAATGCTTTTTTAATTTTTGTTTGGCCTTTTCTAAATGCTGTTGAATCAATTTCTGCGTTTGATAAAGATGTTGAATGGTTTCTGACACAGCTGGTGTAAGAGAACTTTCTTGAGGGATCGTGATGGCCAAGGTGTCAGGATGATAGCCAAACAAGCCAAAAAAGGGTGCAACCCCAGTAGAAGTGTGGAATGAGTTATTGTAGGCTAACTCAGCTAACCAGAGCATGGATGTCCAAGAAAAAGTGCTTTTTCAGCGTAGGCGCGCAGGTATTGCTTCAAAGTCTGATTTAGTCTCTCAGTTTGACCATCTGTTTGAGGATGATGGCTAGTAGATAATGTGGATGTCACTTGAAGTGTTTTGCACCATGTCTTCCAGAAATTGGAGGCAAATTGCGACTCTCGATCAGAGAGGATCATTTTCGGCAGTCCATGATAACGAACCACTCTATTCAGTAAAATAGTTGCCAGTTCACTGGAAGTGGGCAATTTCTTACAGGCAAAGAAATATCCATATTTCGTGAGGCTATCTACTACCACCAGGATTACTGAATGTTGTTGAACCACTTGTAGACCTGTAATAAAGTCTAAAGAAATGTGCTCCCAAGGACGACTTGGAGTTGGAAGTGGATGCAACAACCCTTTTGGTTTTGAATGACTTGTTTTAATGCGCGCACAGACTTTGCATTTGTTTACCATTGCTTTTACATCTTTTGTCAGGGTAGGCCACCATGAATAGCGTTGGATCAATTCAAGAGTTTTAGGAGTACCTGGATGACCTGCCGTAGGTATAACATGCAACCAATGAAATACTATCTTGCGAAGTTTGGTAGTGGGCACGAACAAACAAGCGTCATGAAAAGGTAATCCTTTCTTGATTGACCTTTTGAGATCTGCTTGGGCCCATGTCTGCCATTTCTCAATAGTGAAAGAATTATGAATGTCTTCAAAGAAATCTCCACTTTTTATGATACATAGAACTTTGTCTGGAGCGATGATAGCTCTGGAGGTTTGAACTGCAGGCAATGTGGTAGACTCTTGGCGGGACACAGCGTCAGCTTTGCGATTGTCTTTACCAGGTTGAAAAGTTATCACAAAATCAAATTCAGCAAAAAACAGCATCCAGCGTAATTGCAGAGGAGTCAAAAGTCTGGTGGAACTCATGAACTGGAGATTGCGATGATCAGTATATACTGTGACAGTGTATTTGGCACCCAACAAAGGATTCACGAATCAGCAGAAGCTCTTTTTCAGCAATGACATAGTTCTGTTCAGCTTCTTTTAGTTTCCGAGACATGTAAGCTGCAGGATGAATTTGGCCAGTGTCTTTGCTTTGTTGTGACAAGCCTGCACCTATTGCCACATCTGAAGCATCAGCTTCCACTATGAAGGGACGATCCGCATCTGGATGAGTCAGGACTGGGGCAGTGGAAAATGCCTCTTTCAAAGTTGAAAAGGCTTGGTCAGCTTCTGGGGACCATACTAATTTTTCTTTCTTTCTTAATAGCTTAGTGATTGGGGCCACTGTCTGGAAGAAGTGATTTATGAACCTCCAGTAAAAATTTGCAAACCCCGGGAAACATTGTACATCACAAACAGTCTTTGGGGTGGGCCAATCAGATACAGCTTTTACTTTCTTTTCTGCCATCACCATAACCATTCTTGATGGTGACTTTGTTCAAACCCTGATAGTTGATACAAGTTTGAAGATCTCTATTCGCCTTTGGAACAAAAAACAAAGGAGAGGCTGCAGGAGACTTAGAAGGGCGGATGAAACCATTCTCCAAGAACTGATCTAGATACTTTCAATCAATCACATTTATAAAGCGCGCTACTCACCCATAAGGGTCTCAAGGCGCTGGGGGGGAGGGGGTCAGTGCTCGAAGAGCCAGGTCTTGAGCTGCCTTCTGAAGGGGAGGTGTTCGGGTATGGCGCGAAGGTGACTGGGCAGGGAGTTCCAGTTCTTCGCTGCCAGAAAAGAGAAGGATTTTCCTCCGGCGGTGGTTTTGCGGATGCGGGGAACGGCTGCCAAGGCCTGACCGGTGGAGCGCAGAGTGCGCGGAGGGGTGTAGAAGGAGACGCGGGAGTTGATGAGTTTGGGTCCGAGGTTGTAGAGGGCTTTGTGTGCGTGGGTGAGGAGTCTGAAGGTGATCCTCTTGTTGACCGGGATGTAAATGTTGGTTTTCATGTTCTGACAGGGTGTATACACAACAGTTGGGGAGTATCGCACCAGGGATTAGATCAATTTGACAGTCATAAGGTCTATGAGGAGGCAAGTTTTCTGCTTCTTTCTCATCGAACACACCTTCATAGGATGAATACTGTTTGGGCAATTTAACTTCTTTCTCCGCTGCAGTGGCTATGTAAGAGTTGCAAACTTTTGGTACTTGAGACTTTTGGAGACATAGGCCCTCATTCTGACCTTGGTGGTCGGCGGAGAGGCGGCGGTCGGACCGTGAACAGACCGGCGGTCCAAAAAATGGCATTCTGACCGCGGCGGTCACCGCCGCGATCGACCGCCACTTTCCCACTCCGACCGCCACGGCGGTCATGACCGACGGGCTGGAGTTTGCGCACTCCGGCCCGGCGGTCGACCCAAGACCGCCAACCGTATCATGACCCTGCTTACCGCCGCGGTTTTTGGCGGTCGGGAACCGCCATGCGAACCATGGCGGTAGGCACTATCGGGGCCAGGGAATTCCTTCCCTGGCACTGATAGGGGTCTCCCCCACCCCCCACTACCCCCCACGAGTCCTCCCCCCACACCCTCCACCCCCCCAGAGGTGGTACGAACCCCCTGCCCCCCCCACCCCGACATGCACATACATGCACCCCGACATGCACGCACCCCCAACATGCACATATGCACACCCCCTACACACACACATGCACAACGGGGGCACATACCCGCACACATACATGCCAACATGCGCACCCGCCGAACTACACACATTGCCCATAGGCACAGCAGCACCCCCCGCCCGCATGCACGCACTCACACACCCCCTCTACACACCCCCATGAACGCACACATCACACAACACCCCCCACCCCCTCCCCTCACAGACGATCAACTTACCTTGTGCGTTGGTCCTCCGGGAGGCGACGGGAGCCATAGGGACGTGACCGCCAACAGAAGACCGCCAACAGAAGACCGCCACACAGAAATGTGGGTCGTAATTCTGGGGGCGGTGTTCTGCTGGCGTGGCGGTGGAGGTTGACCAGTCTCCACTTTCCCGCCGACCGCCAGTGTGGCTGCTGGCGGTTTTCCGGCAGAACGCTCCCAGCGGTCGGAATACGCGCAGCGGCATACCGCCGCGGTCGGCGGTCTTTACCGCGGCGGTAACTCGGCGGTCTTGCGAAAAGACCGCCAAGGTCAGAATGAGGGCCATTGTTCTTTACATAGCACTGATGAGAACACGACCTTTCGTTCTGCCCAATTAATCTCAGGATTGGATGAGTTAACCAGGGTAAGCCAAGGATAATTCCATACTGAGGAGCATGGATCACGTCAAGGATGAGTTTCTCTTTATGTTTATTTCTTTGATTCTTACCCTCACAGATCATCGACAATGGGACAGTCTGAAGAGTTACCGGACCTCCAGTAAAGAGTTTTCCATCTACTGCCTGTATGATTTCTGGAGTCTTCTTCTCAATACATGGGATCCTCCATGCACAAACCAATTGGGCGTCAACGAAGTTCCCGGTAGCCCCAGAATCTACGAGGGCCTTCTTGAAATAGGTCTTTCTTTTTACTTGAACTTTTATGCCCAGCTTGAGATGTCTAGATTGTGAAGGGTCCACGGTGACACCCAAGAGCAACCCTTCTTTACATCTTGGGTGTTTTAGTTTTCCGACTCGACTTGTGCATTGGCTGTAAATTTCTGGACAGGACCTCGTTTTCTCTTTGGTTTGATTGGACATTCTTTGGCAAAATGACCCTTGCGCCCACAATAAAGACATTGCCCCTTCTTTCTACATAGGTCCTTTTCGTCTTTGGTCAATGGTCTCCTGATTGTTCCAATTTCCATAGGTTCTGGCGTCCTTTCTTTCTGAGGGCTTGAGTCTCTATTATCGTGAACACAGCAGGAATAGTTTTCAGTCTTTTTGCGTGTTCCCCTTTGTTCTGCTAAATGATGATCCAGTCTCAAAACAAGGTTTATCAGGTCTCGACAGTCTGTAGGCTATTTGAGCTAGAATATCTTTCAGCTCCTCTTTGAGTCCCTTGTTGAACAAGGCCGCTTGCTTTTCTTCAGGCCAGGATGTCTCGGCTACCAGCCGATTAAATTTGGCTAAATATGACACTAAGGGGGTGATTCTAACCCCGGCGGTCGGCGGAGAGGCGGCGGTCGGACCGCGAACAGACCGGCGGTCCAAAAAATGGCATTCTGACCGCGACGGTCACCGCCGCGATCGACCGCCACTTTCCCACTCCGACCGCCACGGCGGTCATGACCGCCGGGCTGGAGTTTGCGCACTCCGGCCCGGCGGTCGACCCAAGACCGCCAACCGCATCATGACCCTGCTTACCGCCGCGGTTTTTGGCGGTCGGGAACCGCCATGCGAACCATGGCGGTAGGCACTATCGGGGCCAGGGAATTCCATCCCTGGCACTGATAGGGGTCTCCCCCACCCCCCACTACCCCCCACGAGTCCCCCCCCCACACCCTCCACCCCCTGCCACCCCCAGAGATGTTACAAACCCCCTGCCCCCCCACCCCGACATGATCATACACGCACCCTGACATGCACGCACCCCCAACATGCACATATGCACACCCCCTACACACACACATACACAACGGGGGCACATACCCGCACACATACATGCCAACATGCGCACCCGCCGAACTACACACATTGCCCATAGGCACAGCAGCACCCCCCGCCCGCATGCACGCACTCACACACCCCCTCTACACACCCCCATGCACGCACACATCACACAACACCCCCCCCACCCCCTCCCCTCACGGACGATCAACTTACCTTGCGTTGGTCCTCCGGGAGGCGACGGGAGCCATAGGGACGTGACCGCCAACAGAAGACCGCCAACAGAAGACCGCCACACAGAAATGTGGGTCGTAATTCTGTGGGCGGTGTTCTGCTGGCGTGGCGGTGGAGGTTGACCAGTCTCCACTTTCCCGCCGACCGCCAGTGTGGCTGCTGGCGGTTTTCCGGCGGAACGCTCCCAGCGGTCGGAATACGCGCCGCGGCATACCGCCGCAGTCGGCGGTCTTCACCGCGGCGGTAACTCGGCGGTCTTGCGAAAAGACCGCCAAGGTCAGAATCACCCCCTAAATCCTAAATATCTTGTCGTAAGTCTAATATTTCACGATCTGCCGACAGTGTTACAGTTCTACGATCAAATACTAGTTCAAACTCAAGAACAAAATTTCGCCAGCTGTAAAGCAGGGGACTGTCTTTACGCACAAGAGGAATAGCCCAGGTAGCTGCATCCCCAGACAGGTATGAAAACAGGAAAGCTACTTTGGACTGGGCATCAGGGAAAGTATGTGGTCGGCAGGTGAAGTTTAATTCTACTTGAACCAGGAAAGATTGCGCTATCAAGGGATCGCCAGAGAAACGTTATGGAGGAGCTAAAGGAATGGCTGAGGGAACACTGAGGGAAATGTTTGTAGGATTACCTCCAGAAGTCTGAGAGGAAGGACCTGGCCAAGACACACCTGTGGGATTTTGTTCCTTCTTCTCTACCTTATCCTGTAACTGACTCACTCTCTCAGCTAGACTAGCTGCCAAATCTTTTGATGACACCACCTCTGCTTGGAGTTGCGTGATAGCCTTGACTATCTCGTCCAGTGTGGCCATGCTGAGAACATACACAAACAAGGAAGATTATTAATTTGTGGGCTCTCTATTCTGTCAGAGTCACCAGATCCTCGGGGTCTGTGCACGTTCCCAACACGTCCACCACAAGACAGCTCCAATACTTTGATTAGAATGTCACAGAGTGTAAGAGAGTCCAAGTGGGGAGAAGGGGATTAGGTAGGGAACAGCTGGGAAGGAGCCCTGTAGGAAGCAAAAAAGGTTAAAACACACAATATTAAGATTATATCATATTAATCATTACTAGACTATGATTCTAAGCATTATCACACTGGAAACATGGATAACTTAAGCATGGATTTAAATAACTAGGCCTCAAGATGTCTGGCTACCTGTGAGGGAATCAAGAAAGATTAATACAACTTTCCAATGAACCTCTCAATGAAATGTGACACATGGATTAGAAACATCAGAACCTTCTAGAATTACGCTTTCAAATTTAAGAATAGTCTTTTGCATGAGGACCAGGAAATAATCTGAATGATTTCTATAACACCATATGAACTGTAGTTGAGGGACTTATTATGCACATACAATATAACATCTAGAATTCTAACACTTTCGTTTTCTTAAAAAGCAGGAACATGAATTGCGTGCATTGCAGATTTCCACAAGGGTTTGTAAATGGCATGAAATGATTGTGCACAATGAATAACATGAATTAGACACAAGAAATGAATCACACATCTTGCTGATTCGAAGGCCACCAAGTAAATGCCATGAAGTGGTAGCGCACGATGAACATTGTGATTTAAGCACAAGAAATTAAACGCGCGTTCTGTCGATTCGAATGTCACCACGTAAATGCTGCAAAATGGTAACACAAAATGAATATCATGAATGAAACACAAGAAATGAATTGCGTGTCTTGCCGATTCGAAGGCCACCATGTGAATGCCAAGAAATGTGGCGCACATGAATATCATAAATTAATCACAAGAAATGAATTGCGCATCTAAACTGTTCAGGAAACCAAAACCCTGTAACATGTTGTGCCCTCATTTGGACATGTCACTACTGTTCAAATTACTTTGATATAGGGAAACTCATGGAAGAAAGAAAGATCTCTTGTTTCACAAAAAGAGGAAAAAATGTATGATATACGTACACAAGGCTGTGAAACCTCTGCATGCCAAAGTTGGTTATTTAGGGCCTTAATATGAGACTGATGGTCAACAGATGAGGTTGGAGGACAGACCTACCAACCTATTGTCGTCCCCACCAGGATCTCTGATCCCGGGGGGGATGACGGCAGTGCAGGTTGTACTCAGCCACGGCAGCGTTGCAGTCAGCATCGCTCTGCTGATTAAAACCTTGATATCTGCCAGGCTTTTCCTGGCGGTTGCTGGCGGAGAACAAGTGCAGGTGTCTATAGGGGGGCCCCTGCACTGCCAATTTCGTGGGCAGAGCAGGGCCCACCTCTGCCTAGCACCCTCGAAATACGCACTTTTTGCTGTGCAGACAGTGTGCATTTTGAGGGTGCTGGGGCCCCCTGCGTGCAGCAGCATAGCAGCCGACTCTATTATGAGCCTCTACAATTCTATCACACCTTTCCCACTGGGCTGACGGGTGGGAACCTTGGTTCCTGCCCCTCAGCCCAGTGGGGAAGTCGTAATAGGGATGGTGGGGAGACAGCCACCTCTACTGCGGTCTCCTCACCACGGGTCTGGTGGTCGGCAAAGCCAACCGCCAAACTTGTAATCAGGCACTTAGTGAAGGTTATAATGCCAAACAGTGCAAACCTTATCAAACTGCCTTCCAAGATCCTCCACTCGGTCTGGCCCAATTACTCCTCATCATCCAACTCTTCCTCCACACCATCCGTTGGGGTCCCGTGGGCTTCCCAACATGCCCTCAAAGCCTTTTGGAGCTGTGTCTTTTTAGTGCTCCTGTTAGCAGGCAGCCCCCTCTCCTGAAAAAACTCCTTGAGCTTGGCCATGGTGTTGCTCTCCAGGGTGGCAAGCTCAAACTCCATCTTTGTACATGAGGTCACAGACATACCAGTCAGGTGGAGAGAGGATACATTTGAAAAAATCAAAAAGGCCAATCAGGGAGATTGTACTCAAATTGGTGTTTGATATGGGATGGTAGTGTACAACAAATCACTGTATGCCTCTGCCAATGAACAGGTCCTATTCTCACCACTGATCACCAAAGTGAGAAATTGGGGTATTGGTTGGCTGGAGTGTGAGCCCTGGTCAAGCAGCAGCCCCAGTTTCTGTCAGGGTAAGACACAAGCAAACCCCAATGAACCTGTGTTCAACCTCTAGTAGCTTGCCACAGAGCAGTTATGCTGAACTTGAAGGCAATGTGTTAAGTGTTTGTGCAACACTTCAAGCAGTAAAACATTGAAAACACCACACAAAAAGAATTCCACACCAGGTTAAAAAACTGTAACTTAATTTAATGAATAGAACAATACCAAAACAACAAAAAATCAATAAGTAGAACCTGAGTTATGAATTTGTAAACAATGAACAGTAAAAGATTGCTTAGAAACAATAAATGCCAATCAGGTATATCTGGTCACACCAGACCCGAACAAAGTCAAAAGCTCAGGCTGACTGTGATGGAGCCCGGGCCATCTAAAGAGACCCATTTGAACCCATTGAACTAAAGTACCTTAAATCCTGGTTGCTAAGCATCACATTGGTTCCAAATCATGCAAAGGAGGACATGCGCCGATTTTCACCAGGCAAGAGCAGCAATGCACCTGCTCTGAGTAGTGGTGAGGGTGTGGTGTGACTTCCTGATGCAACAACGTTGAGAAGCTGAGGCACCGGTGCTTGTGATCAGAAGCCCTGTGTCGATAGTGCAATGCGCAGTCAAGGTGATGCATTGGTTCTGATGAGCGCAGGAGCTGCAATGAGGAGGTGCGACGGTGGGATGCAAAGACCTTGATCCTAGAAGAGTGCTGCAGTGTCAGTTCCGAAGGCAATGTGATGGTTTCAAGATGATAGGTACAGTGGCAATGTGAGTCTAGTTGCTCTGGTTCCGACCCACGCAGTAGAGGTGATACATTTATTTTCTCCATGCAACAGTGGTGATGCATCAATTCTGCTCCTGCAGCAGAGTATATGTCTGTTCTCCTGGAGTGTTCTGTGCGAGCCACTCACCTGAGTTCCTAGTGATCCGATGGGGTGATGACAATATCCCAATCCCTGTGAGGGCTAACATGACCGCGATGAAGAGTATATTGCCCTCACGCAAATCCTCAGGGTCAGGGGGTTTTGATAAGAGAAAAAGAGAAAATACCAGCCTCTGCTTCATGGAATGCAGAATCGCACTGCTGGACCCTGGACTCCCTGTCGTGTTGGGCTTCTGGATTTCTTATTTCTCAAAATACTGGGTTCTTGGTTTTTAGGATTCTGGGCTGCAAAATTATTACTTCACTAATACATTGAGGCCCATATTTATACTTTTTGACGCTAAACTGCGCTAACGCAGTTTAGCGTAAAAAAATTTAGCGCCGGCTAACGCCATTCTGAAGCACCATGCGGGCGCCGTATTTATGGAATGGCGTTAGCCGGCGCTAGCAGACCGGCGCTGCCTGGTGTGCGTGGAAAAAAAACACGTAGACCAGGCAGCGCCGGCGTTGGGGAAAATGGCGTTAGGGCGTCTTAAAATGGGGCAAGTCAGGTTGAGGCAAAAAAATCGCCTCAACCCGATTTGCGCCATTTTTAACGACGCCCAGACGCCATTTAAATGACTCCTGTCATAGTAAAGACAGGAGTCATGCCCCCTTGCCCAATGGTCATGCCCAGGGGACTTCTGTCCCCTGGGCATGGTCATTGGGCATAGTGGCATGTAGGGGGGCACAAATAAGGCCCCCCTATGCCACCAAAAAAAATAAAAAATAATAATAATAATACTTACCTGAACTTACCTGAATGTCCCTGGGATGGGTCCCTCCATCCTTGGGGGTTCTCCTGGGGTGGGCAAGGGTGGCAGGGGGGGTCCCTGGGGGCATGGGAGGGCAGCTGTGGGCTCATTTTGAGCCCACAGGCCCCTTAACGCCTGCACTGACCCAGGCGTTAAAAAGAGGCGCAAATGCGGGTTTTTTTGCCCCGCCCACTCCCGGGCGTGATTTTTGCCCGGGAGTATAAATACGACGCATTTGCGTCGCAGTCATTTTTTTAGACGGGAACGCCTTCCTTGCATCTCATTAACGCAAGGAAGGCGTTCACGCAAAAAAATGACGCTATTTGCCCATACTTTGGCGCTAGACGCGTCTAACGCCAAAGTATAAATATGGCGTTAGTTTTGCGCCGAATTTGCGTCGAAAAAAACGATGCAAATTCGGCGCAAACGAAGTATAAATATGCCCCTGAATTTCTATTTTGTATTCCCCCAAGTCTCCTTATAAAAATGGCACCTCACTTATGTGGTTAGGTCTAGTGCCCACTACAAAAAAACGGCCCAAAACGCAACATGGACACATCACATTTTTTCATTAAAAACTGAAGTGTTTTTTGCAAAGTGCCTAGCTGTGGATTTTGGCCTCAAGCTCAGGTACATTTTTAGAAAGTATATACCAAGGGGAATCAAGGATGGAGTGGCTTGTGGGGCTGTCACTGTCACCCCCAATCCTTTGCAAACCTCAGAATTGGACTTAAACATCACTCCTTCCTCACATTTTGGTGCTGCAAAGTTCTGGAATCTGCAAGGAGCCACACACGTCCTTCCCCCCAGAATTCCCCCAAGTCTCCTGATAAAAAATGGTACCTCACCTATATGGGTAGGCCTTGTGTCTGCGACAGGAAATGCCCCAAAACGCAACATGGACACCACATTTTTCCAATGAAAACTGATGTCTTTTTTGCAAAGAGCCTAGCTGTGGATTTTGGTCTGTAGCTCAGCCAGCACATGGGGAAACCTACCAAACCTGTACTTTTTGGAAAGTAGGCACATAAGGAAATTAAGGATGGGGTAACTTGTGGGTCTCTCTCTGGGGTCTGACATCTGGAATCCTTTGCAAGCCTCAATATTGAGCTAAAAAAACACTCTTGCCTCATATTTTGGTGCTGTAAAGTTTAGAAATCTGAGGAGAGCCACAAACTCCCTTTCACCCAGTGTAGGAGAATGCCTCTCATGGCATGGTTACCCCCTAACCTTTTGCCTTTTGTTGATGCTAGTTATGATTGAAAGTGTGCTAGGACCCTGCTAAGCAGGCCCCAGCACCAGTGTTTCCCTAAACTGTACCTTTGTCTCCACATATGGCACAGCCCTGCCACACAGATAAGTCCCTTGTAAATGGTACCCCTGGTACCAAGGGCCATGTGGCCAGGAAAGGTCTCTAAGAGTTGCAGCATGTATTATGCCACCCTGAGGATCCCTCACTCAGCACATGCACACTGCCTCACAGCTTGTGTGTGCCGGTGGGGAGAAAATGACTAAGTCGACATGGCACTCCCCTCAGAGTGCCATGCTTACATCCCAGCCTGTGGCATAGGTAAGTCACCCCTCTAGCAGGCGTTACAGCCCTATGTTAGGGTGCACTATACCACAGGTGAGGACATAGTTGCATGAGCAATATGCCCCTACAGTGTCTAAGCCAATTCTTAGACATTGTAAGTGCAGGGTAGCCATAAGGAGTATATGGTCTGGGAGTTTGTCAAACACGAACTCCACAGTTCCATAATGACTACACTGAATACTGCAAAGTTTGATATCAAACTTCTCAGCACAATAAATCCACACTGGATTTATTGAAAAATGCACACAGAGGGCATCTTAGAGATGCCCCCTGTATACCAGTCCAACTACTAGTGTTAGCCTGACCAGTTTCTGCCAGCCTGCCACATCCAGACGGGTTTCTGGCTACATGGGGTGAGTGCCTTTGTCACTCTGTGGCCGGGAACAAAGCCTGTACTGGGTGGAGGTGCTTCTCACCTCCCCCTGCAGGAACTGTAACACCTGGCGGTGAGCCTCAAAGGTCAAACCTGGTGTTACAGCGCCCCAGGGCACTCCAGCTAGTGGAGATGCCCGCCCCTCCGGACACAGCCTCCACTATTGGCGGCAAGTCCAGAGGAGATAATGAGAAAAACAAGGAGGAGTCAACCACCAGTCAAGACAGCCCCTAAGGTGTCCTGAGCTGAGGTGACCCCTGCCTTAAGAAATACTCCATCTTGTTTTGGAGGATTCTCCCAATAGGATTAGGGATGTGCCCCCTCCCCAGGGGAGGACGCACAAAGAGGGTGTAGCTACCCTCCAGGACAGTAGCCCTTGGCTACTGCCCCAGAGACCTAAACACACCCCTAAATTGAGTATTTAGGGGTGACCCTGAAACCAGGAAGACAGATTCATGCAACCTGAAACAAGAAGAAGACTGCTGACCTGAATGCCCTGCAGAGACGACGGAGATGACAACTGACTTGGCCCCAGCTCTACCGGCCTGTCTCCAGACTCAGAGAGCCCACACAGTGACACATCCAGGGGGACCAGCAACCTCTGAGGACTCAGAGGACTGACCTGCACCTAAAGGACCAAGAAACTCCCGTGGACAGTGGCTCTGTCCAAAACTGCAACACAGAAATCATCTTTAAAGAGACTCCAGCCTCACTCCAGAAGCGTAAGTCTTCACACTCTGCACCCAATGCCCCGGCTCGTGTCTAGAAGAACCAACACAGCAGAGGATGCCCAGGCGGCTCCAACAACGTGGACACCCTGAGATGACCTCCCTGCACCCCCACAGCGACACCTGCAGAGAGGATCCACAGACTTCCCCTGACCGCGACTGCCCAGTGCCTGGAAGAAGCACTGCACCCGCAGCCCCCATGCCTGAGAAGAACCAACTACAAGTGCAGGAGTGACCAGCAGACGGTCCTCATCCTAGCCCAGTCAGTGGCTGGCCCGAGAAGCCCCCGTGCCCTACTGCATCGCCAGAGTGACCCTGGGTCTCTCCATTGATTCCTATCTACATCCCGAAAGCTACTTTGCACACTGCACCCGGCCATCCCTTTGAAGCTGAAGGTGCATTTTGTGTGCCTGTTTGGGACCCCGCACAGTGCTCTACAAAACCCCCCTGGTCTGCTCCCTGAGGACGCGGGTACTTACCTGCTAGCAGACTGGACCCGGGGCACCCCTGTTCTCCATAGGCACCTATGCTCTTTGGGCCCTACTTTGACCTCTGCACCTGACCGGCCCTGTGTTGCTGGTGCTGGATGTCTGGGGTTGACTTGAACCCCCAACAGTGGGCTGCCTAAGGCCAGGGGACTAAACTTGTAAGTGCTTTACTTACCTGAGAAACTAACCAATACTTACCTCCCACAGGAACTATTGATTTTTGCAGTGTCCACTTTTAAAATAGCCTATTGCCATTTTTTGCCAAAACTGTGTACATTACTGTTTTAATTCAAAGTTCCATACTTACCTGTGTGAAGTACCTTACAAGTTATGTACTTACCTAAATTCTGAATCTTGTGGTTCTAAAATAAATTAAGAAAATAATATTTTTCTATATAAAAAAATATTGGCCTGGAGTTAAGTCTTTGAGTGTGTGTTCTCATTTATTGCCTGTGTGTGTATAACAAATGCTTAACAGTACCCTCTGAAAAGCATACTGCTCGACCACACTACCACAAAATAGAGCATTAGTATTACCTAATTTTGCCACTATCAACCTCTAAGGGGAACCCTTGGACTATGTGCACACTATCTCTCATTTTGAGATAGTATATACAGAGCCAACTTCCTACATCCAGCATTTCCCCAAGTTTCCCGATAAAAATGGTACCACACTTGTGTGGGTAGGCCTAGTGCCCGTGATAGGAAATTCCCCCAAATGCAATGTGGACACATCACATTTTTCCAATGAAAACTGATGTGTTTTTTGCATGTGACTAGCTGTGGACTTCAGCCTCTAGCTCATCCGTCACATGGGGAAACCTACCAAACCTGTACATTTTTGGAAAGTAGACACCTAGGGAATCCAGTGCGGGTGACTTGTGGGGCTATTACTGGGTTCTGTCACCCAGAATGCTTTGCAAACCTCAAAACTGGGCTAAAAGAACACTCTTTTCATATTTCGGTGCTGCAAAGTTCCGGAATCTGAGGGGAACCGCAAACTTCCTTCCACTCAGCATTCCCCCAAGTCTCCCGATAAAGATGGTACCTCACTTGTGTGGGTAGGCTTAGTGCCCGCAACAGGAAATGCCCCAAAACACAACATGGACACATCACAATTTTCCAATGAAAACTGATGTGTTTTTTGCAAAGTACCTAGTTGTGGATTTTGGTCTCTAACTTAGCCGGCTCATAGGGAAACCTGCCAAACCTATGTATTTTTGGAAAGTAGACACCTAGGGAAATCCAGGATGGGGTGACTTGTCGGGCTCTCAGTGGGATCAGTCACCCAGAAGTCTTTGCAAACCTCGAAATTAGGCTATATAAACACTCTTTTATCACATTTTGGTGTTTCAAAGTTCTGGGATTTGAGGGAAGCCACAAACTTCCTTCCACCCAGCATTTCCCCAATTCGCCTGATAAAAATGGTACCTCATTTGTGTGGGTAGGCCTAGTGCCCATGACAGGAAATGCCCAAAACCTACTGTGCCAATAATACTGTAATGACTGGGGTGAGTGTGCTAATTAGTCCTGAGATCTGGAACCATTTAGGGAAGCTACCAAACCCAGACACTTCTAAAACATAGACACACAGGGGAGTCCATGGATGTGTGACTTGTGTGAATTCTCCAACATTTATGTACCTAGAAAACCCTGCAAAGGTGAAATGTTTAATAACAACAGTATTTTTCCTTGCATTCCCTGCTGGTGTGTCTGGGCCGAGTGCCTGTGACAGGAATGGATCACACAAGGGTCAATGGTAGTCCTTGCAGGAGGGCTTCTGTTGACCCTGGAGTGATTCATTCCTGACGCAGGCACTAGGCACAGGCACACCAGTAGGGTGCTGTTTTTATCAGGACAAGTAGGGAAACACTGGGTGATAGGAATTTTGTGAATCCCTGCACATTCCTGTATGTTACGTGACAGAAAAGCAACTAAAAATAGTGGTTTTAATCAACGTTTCACATTTGCAGGGTATTCTGGGTAGGAAACCTTTGTGGGATCCACAAATGCCACAGCTACGTGGACTGCCCTGGGTGGCTAGTTTTTTAGAAATGTCTGGGTTTGTTAGGTTTCCCTATATAGTCGCGGAGCCCAGGACTTAAGACTCAGGTGACTGTCTTACAAAACCAGGCTGTTTTGTGATAGGTAATTTAGATTACTCCACAATACGTTTTGGGCACTTCCCTGTCATGGTCACTTGCCCATCGCCACACAAGTAAGGCAATATTTTTCTATGGAGACTTATAATAACGCTGGATGGTAAACAGTTTGTTGCTGCTTGCAGATTCCAGGACTTTCCCTCACAGAAATGCTAGGCAAATGTGTTTTTTAAGCAAAGTTTGTGATTTCAAAGGAAAAAAGGCCCAACATATTCATGCCCCAGAGGACGGAATAAGTTTGACTACATTTTACCACCTGTCAAGTAACTGCCTCCTTCTTTCTGAACATTACCAAAGGCATGCATAAGGAACCTTTTCTAATGACTCCCATGACAGCCAACTGAAGCTCAGATAGACATGTTTTCATGCGCCTTTTGCACACTCAGTGGCATATTTGTACGTTGCGCTGAAATAGTGTAATTTTTTTTACACTAATTCAGCGCAAACTTAACTCCATATTTATATTTTGACGCTAGACCGGTCTAGCATCAAAATATTGGAGTTAAATTAATTTTTTGGATGCATGAGCCTACCTTGCATCAATGAGATGCAAGGTAGGCGTCCCTATCCAAAAAACGACTCTGAGGCCCTAGAGCCTTATTAATCCTCCAGTGAAAAAAAAGGTGCACAGGAGGGAGGCAGACCTAAATAATGGTGCTAAGTCAGCTTAGCACCATTATTTAATGCATGGGTCAGGGCAGGCATTAGGGGACCTGTGAACCCATTTCCATGGTCAAACACCAAGGAAAGAGCCCACAGGTGCCCACCCCAAGCCCCGGGAACACCCACACCAGAGGGACACCACAGTGCCCCCCTACTGCCACTATGCGTGCGTCATATTTAAAATACGGCACACCATGGCCGGGGTAGGGGGCAATAATGTAATTTGTTTTTACTCTATTGATGTACTCCACGGGAGTAGCACCAAAATTTTGGTGCTACTCCTGCCGAGTACATAGGGGACCATTATAAATAATGGAAGTCCCCATTTACGCCTATTATGAGCAGATTTCCTTGAGCCATTTTTTTGCCCCCCCCCCTAAAGAGAGAACGCCCTCCTTGCATACATTATGCCTGGCACAGGCATAATGTGGCGCAAGGGTTTAGAAAGTGGCACAATGCATGCATTTCACCACTTTGTAAATATGGCACATGTAAAAAGACACTTTAGTGCCGCCCCCTACCGTAAAAAAAAGTACACTATGGCGGCGCTAAGGTGGCACTAGGGGCTCTTAAATCTGCCCCTTCTGTGCTAAATCCAAATCCTTCCACTTTATGGATGCAAGTTGGGGGTGTCCTAGTATGCCTTGTGAGGCCTATTCCTTAGACTTAGCAAGCATATCTGCTTTTGAAACTAAGGCAGACATGTTGGTAAATACAATCTCAAAAGGAGGGACAGGGAGAGTTATGGTCCAGTGCACTGTCTCCCAACATATAATCAATAACAAGTAAAGTGCACTGTTCCAGAAATGGCAAGGGGGTTATTTATTTACAGGGAACCCGAAGGTTTAGGAGCAAGAGCCCTCACACACCCAAATGGGTGTCATGCTTCATCATTGGGAGACGCTCCTCGTCAGACCGGCGCTACAATGTCTGACGGGCTCCCCAATAAGGGGGCTCTTTGCCGGAGATCTTCTGTACAGGTCTCCAAGAAAGGGTGTCTAGGCAGGAGCATCTCCCAATGATGAAACATGACACCCATTTGGGTGTGTGAGGGCTTTTGCTCCTAAACCTTCGGGATCCCTGTAAATAAATAACCCCCTTGCCATTTCTGGAGAAGTGCACTTTACTTGTTATTGATGATGGTAAATACTACAAAAGGTCTCTAAAGTAAAAAGTCAAACAAATATCCTGTGGAACTCATTCACCAACACTTCTACTTTTGCTTTGAAAGCGAAGATACATATTGAGTTTGCATACTTTCAAACAAGTAGAAATGTTGGGGAATATGTCTCACAGGACATTTGTTTGACTTAGTACACTTACTCTGGTTCTTGTTGGCAATCATGATGGTCCTTGTGTAGCATACATAAGTTCCCTAACAAGCACTTTAAAATTCAGTCATTACTTTTTGCCATACAGGGTATTCCGTGACAATGTGGTATATGTTCTGTCCACTAGTATGTGTAGTGTGGGGACTATAATGCACATTAATCAAACACATCTTGACAGTGGATAAAGGTGTCGAGCAGGCCATAAGGAACTCCATGATTTCCTGGAGTAGATGAAGTAAAATTCTATGGCTACGTGACAAACAAAGCAGTGGCCCATGGACGTTTAGTATCCATGCACAGCCACTGAAAGGTTTACCCAACAGTATCTCCACCTCAGTCAATTTTCCAGAACTTTGCTTTTGAATGATACTACGTAAAGCAAGTACGGACACAGAGGCGTGACTGAGATGCGCACTGGGGGCAGTAATAACGACTCTCCAGCCGCTTTCCGTGCTTTGAGCACACTTAACAGCGACAACAAGTACAATACTTTTTGGGTGTTTTAGGAATGCGATCAGCAAAGTGTCGCCCCTGCAGCCTTGCCACATCCTCTTGAACATATGAAGTGTAGGAAAGTCATGTGTCTTCCTGTGGTTGTTTGACGATGAACAACATACGCATTGTATGTTGCCATCTGCATCAGGTGGGTAAACAGTTTGTTGTACCAAGTGTGAGTTTTACGACACACATTGTATAGTTGAGGAACCTGGTGGTTCTTGTCCAGGCTGCCCATGTACTTGTTGTAATCAAGTATTCAGGTGGGCTTGTGGACTTCGGCCATCTGACCCCACACCGTGATGGGGGAAGTGCTCTCATCATGAATTGTAGTGCATACATCACACTTTCTGAGAACTTGACTGTGAGCAGTTCATTGGAATGCAACACAGTACTCTGGGATTTCTGGAGCTTCTTGCCAACCAGCTCCTGTGGGAATCCTTTGTGGTTACAATGAACTGTACCGCAGGCCACAGTGCCTGCTTTGAGGAGCTCACTGAACCAGCTCTACTCCTCTATAGAAATTGTCCACATAACATTTATAACCTTTGTGAAGGAGTGGCTGGACAAGCTCCCATACAATCTTACCAGTGACCCCTGATGTGGGAGGGCAACCTGCAGGTTTTATGGTGGAGTTCTTCCCTGTATACACTCTTTGTACAGGATCAAGGACTTATCGACTGCTATATTCTTTCCAGGAGTATAGATCTCTAGAAACCTGGCAGACAAATGTTCCACAACAGGCTGAATTTTGAACAACCTGTCATGGTCTGGATGGTCCCGTGGCAATGCAGCAGAATTGTCATTGAAATGGAGTATGCCCTACAATAGCAAAAATCAATCTCTGCTCATGTACGGTGTGAATTTGGGGGTTACGCAAACCGTGAGAGTCATTCAGTAGGACTGCAAGGTGGGTTTCTGCACTAACCTTATTTTGAGCGTAAGGCCCCAAAATATCTTCAACTCCTCAGACGAAGTGGGAGCCCACTGCCGTGCCCTGGAACAGAGCCATAGAGCGCTTCCATGCTCCCTCAGAAATTGTTCTGCACGTAAATTTGTTTGCTACACAATTTGCTGAAGGAAGTCAACATCCAAAAAGAGACGGACGTAGTCGGCTGGCAAAAAGTTAACCATATCGAGTTTACATCCAGCGTCACCAGTAAAAGGTGGAATTTGTGGCTGAACTAAATTAGGTGTCTGCCAAGAGAGCACTCTCTGTGCTTGCCGCTGCACGCAACTGTTCTCCGGGTTGGGCTAACCCACTGTTGTCTAACTGCACATACTCTGCTTGCGGACAGACAGCACAACTGTCCTCATCATCTCCTTCAGAATCATTGGGAGAGGTGTCTTCAGATGGGACTCCACCAACTGAAAAATCACTCCCAGATTCTGCTATATTGTCCTTTCCCTCAGATGCCTTCTCAGTATCTGCTGTCTCAGTCTCTGATCCTGCCTCAGAGCTGTCCACCATAACCCGAGTTACAGCTTGAGCAGCAGTCGTCCAATGAGACGCCATCCCTGCTATTGGCTAAACTGTCCCTTTAAAGCACCAGCCGATGTAGAAGTCAGAAAATTGTTGGTGGGTGTGTGTGTGATAGGTGCAACAGTAAATGTCAATCACCTTACCTTCGCTACTTTTCTCGATCAGTAGATTCTCTGAAGACACTGAAAAATAAAAAAAGGCACACTATTGCTTCACCTTGCCACATACCCATCATCACAGCCTTTAGCGCTGGTGACACCCAGTGTGACAATCATGCTCCCCCTCCCATGACCTCCTCCTCGGATTCCCTCACTACCACCCAGCAAGAGTTCCCTTCAGCTCCCCATAGCCCCCTCACACATACATTTCATTTGCTCTAAAGTGCAGGTAACACCTGGCTTTACTTATCCACTCAGCTGTTTGCAGCAGGCCTATAAACCATCTGTGCTACTTTATGTCATCAAAACTGAAACAAGACAGAAACATATTCACAAGAGTTAACTTGACACTTTTATTACTGCCTAAACGCTATATATGCCTGAACGATCTCTATCTACATATATCTCTCATAGAGGTACCTATATATATATATATACATATATATATATATATATATATATATATATAAAACTATATATATATCCAACAACCACGTCGTCTGTCTCCGAGATGTATTACCCGATGCAGGCCACCTAACACCGCTCAAATTAACACAGCGCTTTTATTTTTCAATGCTAGTCGCAGCAAAAACTCTATACGTTTAGGAGCAAAACGCTCCTTGCTCATGAGTACAACTTACTTCTAAATGTGTTCTTTACCAATACACCATACTTATTCAGTGAACTGATCCAATATTATTAACATAAAAGAAGGACGACAAAATGTGCTTACAGATAGAAAAACGTGTCGTCCATCTTAGAATACTGCTACTTCTATACAAGGTATTCGCAATAATTCAAACTCATCTCGTTAATAGTCTGCTAAGTAATAATTATTGCATATTCTTTAACAAATATATTGGTCATTTATAAATCAAATTAGAAATTTAAAACATTTTTTTTTATCTAAATATAGAAAATTCAAAAAAGAATTCCAAAAAGAATTTGCAACAAATTAGAATACAAATTAATTTCAATGTTCAAATAACAAACCATTAAATGATATAAATACTGAGTGGCTACACAGCCTACTCCAGCATTAATCCAATATCTACGCTCATCATATGGAGACAGACGATGTGGTTGTTGGATGTTTGGGGTCCGCCACCCCACCACTGGCTTACCTCATGTGAAGCGGCTGGATTTTGGCGAAAAGGAACAATTTGGATATATATATATATATATATATATATATATATATATATATATATATATATATGCATATGTGTATATAGCGAGAGTCTCTCTTTCTCTGTCTCTCTCTCGCTGTACATATATATATATATATATATATATATACATATGTTTGTATATGTATATATATATATATATATCTCACTTTTTTTTTGTTTATGTGACCTTCGCCATCGCCGCTCCCAGAAAACAACACATGTAAAAAACAAAATGTCCAAACCAAACGGCTCCACTACAGAGCCAGAGCACTCTTGGATTCCACTTCCGCACACCAGCATGACGCGTTTCGGCGAAGTGCCAGTATATATATATGCAGAGAGAGTCAGCCTTTCTCTATATCACTTTTTTTTTAATACATGTGTGCTTTCCCTGGGGCCGATCGCGACACCAATGTAAACCACACATGTATAAAAAACAATTATTTCCTCTTTGGGGTCAATCCCTGTCAGAAGGGCCAATATTTTTAATTAAAAAAATATATATATCCCGGGGGGTTTGACCCCCCAGGAGAAAACCATTCTCATTTTTTTTACTCCTGCCACTTTTTACATTCCAATTTTGTTTATCCCCTAGGGGGCACTATTGCCCCCCCCCCAGGGGGAACCCATCTTTTTTTAATTGTATATTAGGGGGGGCTGGCCCGCTTACTCAGGGCTGACACCTCCCACCAGAGCAACCCCTGGAGACTAGTGCCATTTCTTGGCCGTGGATCGCAGTGTAGTGAATCCTAGTTTGTTTTAATGGGATAACAGGAGTTAGCTTAGCCGTAGGCTTGTAAACTTGTGCCCCCGTCACCCAGTGACTTTTAACCTACTTAGCTTGCTCTGTCTTAGTCCATTTAATTATTTATTTAAGATGGCGGCCTTGTTTATAGTTAGGCCACTTGTTATGGGTTCTATTATCAGTGTCACTTCGCCAAGGCATCAAGATCAAGCACGAAAGACAAACATACAGTAGGCATTCACAATTAGGGATTTTCCCTCTCCATACTTTCGAGGGATTGTTGATATTAATTGCCGTCCCAAGCATGCCTGTTATCTATTGTTATGAATAACACTTATGTCAGGGGACCTTGTAGATCTGTATAAATACAACACACTTTTAGACAGATAATCAGAGGGATTCCGACCAGAGGGCATCGCCACCATCGCTGATACCGATGCTGCAGTCATCTTGACGCTGACCCAGTCTTCGTGTCCCTGCGGAGTCTGAGATAGAGACCTCATTCCCAGGTAACAAGGGTTGGGGGCTCCTCTCATGGACACATCTTTGGCAGATTAGGTTTAACGAACCCAGCTCTCCTTTTAGGTAGGAGGTTAGATCTATTCTCCTTAGGATATTAGGGCCTATTCCATCTTATACATATACATATATTTCTCTTATATATTGCACAATGGTGGGGGTCTTTATAACAATGACTCTCTTCCTCACAATACTATTGCTTTATATATTCATTATCCTATTCATTCCAGTACATGCAACTTATCGCAAATTGCAGTTATGTTGAATAAAAACTATTATAACTTCACTGCATCTGTGTTATTGCCTTTGTTTGTATGAGACATAATAAATCTGTGAGAAAAGGGTAATTTCCGTTTAACCACAATAACCCTGAGAGATCTTACTTTGAGTCCATGCGTAAGCGACTGCTACAAATCACCTTTTACTATTGTGTTTCTGGTGAGGTACTTCTAGTAAGCCGGTAAGGTTTGGACAACAGTTACAACTAGTTGTAGGAAGAAACGTAGTCACCTACAAATGAAAGTACTGTCATCCTGAGACCAGCAGTCTTGATCAGAGCAAGAGTCCAAACTACGACAGCAGCACAGCTGTGATCCATGGCCAGGGAACTGTGCCAGGGAGGCATTGACGGAAATGGGAGACTCTACCCTTTCCATTGATGCTTTCCTCGCATCTGGGGAGGCCGTTTTGCCCTTTTTTCCCAACTGGAGAGGGAAGAGGACTCTTACCTGGTCCATTCCGCGGCTCCGATGGGGAAAATGTAAGATCAGAGTGCCATCACAGATGGGCGGGAGAGATGTGTGGGGAGACGCAGAAGCTCTTCTGTGGCCCTCAAGGGGATAAACTCAAAGAAAATCCTGTGGTACTTTGCACCGGAGGATTTTTAAAACCCCTGCCCTGGTGTCAGCCAGTGATCGTGGCCTGCACCAGGGAGGGTGTGCATGTGTCGGCCATTGGCCGACATACGCACTGTTGGGGTTAAGGAAATGAGCAATCATCCTCCTGATTGTGGCACATGTTCAGTGCAGATCACATTGTGAAAAGCACATGTTTTGGCAGTTACAGCTGGCACAAGTTTAGCAGGTGTGAAACAATGTGCACAATCAACGAGCATTGGTATAATAAATGAGACATTTAACAAGCATTGGTTCTTGCAAACCTGAAATTCAAGGATGTAATGAATATACCCAAATAGGTCTGAACGTTGCAAGCAACAACATCTTACTGTAATCGAGCCACTGGATGACCCAGTGTACCCACAACATGGAGCAAGTACCATGGCCCACTTCCAAGGGTCCTGGACTGAAGTGGCACCTATTGACAGGACAGTCTCACAGATGGCAGAGCACAGATGCAGGAGCAGGGAGGTTGGAAGTCTGTTATGTATCTGGGAGTTTGGATCAGGAGGCCAATCAATTGACACTTGGATTCACTCTGGGTTCTGGGTTGGAGAGATTCAGGTCCAGTCCTTCTAGCTCACAGGCAAGGGAGCAGCAGGCACAGGTCAGCACAACAAAGCAGTAGTCCAGCAAACAGCAATCCAGTAGAGTGGCATACCTTCAGCAGCACAGCAGTCCTTCTTCTCAGCAGAGTATCCACAGGTCCAGAAGTGTACTGAAGTAATGATGTCTGATGTCCAATTCTTATACCCAGTGATGCCTTTGATGTTGGAGAGACTTCAAAGACATCCCTTTGAAGTGCACAGATGTCCTGACCATAATGCCTTGCGTCCAGACTCACCACAGGGAAGTATGCAGCCCTCAAAATCCTTAAGATGTCCCTTAAAACACCTACTGCAATTGTCCAGAGTGAGTGCCTCATTCTTAGATTTTGGAAATTTATGACTGCCGCTCTCCTCTAATCCAGTGCTGTACCGCCTAAGTGCACCCAGTAGCAAAGTCAGTTGAAGAAAAAATTGTCACACAATCCAGGGGCAGAAAGTAAGTGAATAGGAAAGCTTGTACGCATAGCAGCCAGCAAAAATGGCCAGGTATTTACTATGAAAGAAGGGTGATTAATGAGGAAAGAGCTTTGGCATTTAAAGCTGTAAAAGACAATATTAGTATTGAGCTTAATATGTAAAGCACGGAATAAATCACAATTTATTTAATAAGTTCTCATGATGATTATTGTTATGATTATTATTACCAATATTTTTATTAGTAGTAGTATTATCATTATTTTTAGTAGTAGTATTAGTTGTATAAATAGTAGTAGTATGACAGTCTTGACCACTGTGCTTTGATTATTTTGACCATCGGCACAACACATTTACAGACTAATTTGCTTTTGATTCCTTCTAGAGCACCCACTTTTATTTTTCCACCAATGGTACAGCACATTTATAACCAAGTTGACTTTTCATGTATTCTAGGGCACCACGTAACACAACACATAGGTGTTTGCTTAGTTACTAGCTCTATGCACCTGTATTTATTTTGTTTGCATTTTTTTCTGCTTGCCTTACAATTTCATTGCTCTTTTGTCCTGGCCAACTTGTAAAACAATGCACCCTATCACTTTGAGTTCAATGACCCATCAAGGTACATGACATGAGAAATCAAAGAGCATGAAGGAAAGCATTGTGATGGAAGGCACACGTGTTCTGCCTAAGAAAGCCAGAAGTCAGGGCACTCGTGAATCAAAAACCAATTAAGTATAAAGAAATTTAAAAGTCCTTGTTGTGCCGATAGGGAATCATGTGAAGAAACTGGCGATCATGAAGAAATGTATTCTTGGAAGACAGATTACATCACAGTAATAGAGAACAATCCTTAGAATCATGTAGCAACCAACGCCAACATCCTATATCAAGGATACCAAACACATTTTAAGTACTCTTTCTGACATCACCTGGGAATCAGGAATGACCCTGGTCACACTAGATGTAATTTCCCTTTATACCAGCATTAACCACAAAATGGGTAAGGAAGCTTTATGTTATTTCCTTCACAAAAGACCAGCTAATCTTTATGGACACACGGACATGCTATTGAGTATGGTTGATCTTATCTTAAATAACAATGTCTTTCTATTTAAAAACGAGTGGTATCGCCAGAAGCAAGGGGTAGCAATGGGATCTAAATTCTCCCCAGCTTACGCCAACCTTTTTATGGGACTATTTGAACAAGATATGATTTGGAGTGAGAAGGGTAGCACATGGATTTCGGACATACTCTTCTGGGGCAGATACATAGACGACTGTCTCATGATCTGGACGGGGGATCTGCACAGACTAAAAGATTTTGTGTGCTACCTAAATACAAATGACTATAACATACAATTTACCACAGTTCACAATGTTACCAACATTGCCTTTCTAGATGTAGAATTATTCATTCATGAGAACAAAATAGAAAGTCGACTCTACAGAAAGAGTACTGCATGTAACTCTATTCTACATGCACGCAGCGCACACCCAACACATCAGATCAATTCAATACCGTATGGGGAGATGGTACGGGCCAGAAGGAACTGTAGTTTAGATGAAGATTGTGTCTCATGCATTGAAGACATGAGCAATAGATTCAGGGCACGTGATTATCCCCTGAAGGTGATTGAGAAAGCTCGTGATAGAGCATTACGTCTGAAAAGACCAGATACACTTAATCAGAGACATAGACGTAGTACTGGTGTTATCCGATGTGTAACTAACTATACAAGGACAGCCATTTTACTACAGAATTGCATGAATAGACATTGGCACCTACTAACTACAGACCCTAACCTCAAGGAGGTGATCGCAGCTAAACCGGTCCTGACTTTCAGAAGGGGTAAGACTCTAAAGAGCTGTCTATGCCCCAGCTATCGCACTAAACGGACTCAGGATAATTGGCTCAGCAACCGGAGCAAAGGGTTTTATAAATGTGGACATTGTGGCATGTGTCGCTGGGCTAAATCAGGCATCACTACTTTTATGAGTTCGACTGGATCCCAATTTAGCATTAATCACAACATTACATGTGATACCAGCTTTGTCATCTACATGATCCTATGCAAATGTGGCCTCTATTATGTTGGTAGCACCATCAGGCCACTCAAAATAAGGGCAAGCGAACACTTTAGGGCTTTAAGACAGGATGATATAAGATATCCCATAGTCAGCCACATGAGGCAGTGCCCGGTATTAAACAATACCTGTGGGTTTGAATTTTTTGGTATTGATCACATCAACAAAGACCCAAGGGGAGGCAACAGAGAGTTAGCACTCAGGAGAAAAGAGTGCTACTGGATTCTCAAACTCAGAGCGGTGGAGGGGGGCCTCAATACTAATTTTGAGATGGAATATTATTTAGGGAATGGATAAGACATCACTGTTTTCTTTGTTTGTATATATAATCAATTCCTGTCATCCTTCCATACGATCCATTGTAATACCTCCTCTGTATCTACGATATACTTGACTGTATTTGTGTATTTTAGATGTTTGATTTCAATACTTACAACTGTTTTTGTGATACACCTGACTTGAGATTTGTATACCCAGTTTTCAACAATCTATTGTTAATGTCTATTGTTATTTTCTTCCTTTTTTTGACGTACTACTTAATGAGGTCCTTTTTTGATTTTTAGATTTTTTGATTTTTTAATTTTAGATTTTTGATTTTGCTCGATATTGCTGACTGTATGTATTGACTTCCCATCTTTTCACAGTATGGGATATATTATGCATTCTGTACCCTATTGTCACACCAACTCTATACTCACTAGATTGGTCTCATGCTTTGTTCTATAATTCTATGATAGGCTATTTCTGGTTGTATCATAGTTATGGCATTTCACCTTTTTTCAGTCCCCCCGCAACTTATTTATGCTTCACTACCTCATTTCATTTATTAACTCCTTGAGCCTCAGATCACATTATTATGGCTTTATATTCGAATCTTCATGATGGGTTTATTTCACAATATGGCGGCCATATAGCTTTTATCATAGTCCTACTCCTATTTTTGCTATCTTTTTTCCCCTTTTTTTCATCACTGCAAGATGGCGACACCTAATGGCAGCATGTTAGTCCTATTTCCATTGCGATCAATGATTATACGGAGCTCAAGCTTTAATTGGGCGCCTGCCGTTTGTACGTTGTGATCGCAATTTGGAACAGGTACTACGAGATACCGCGCTTAGATACACACGCGGTTTCTCGCTCCAACATATTCGTTTACGTACAAATAGGTAAGCGGGTTTTAAACTTCAGGGATGGCTACTTTCCGATATCTTTTGAGATCGTTTGAGTGATGCTTTATTAATTCATATTATATAAAGCCGGCATTATGTTTTTGCGCTAGTCTATTGACGGGTCTCTTTACCTTTACTGTAGGATACTCAAAGTTACAGGCGCCATACTGTCTGGATATATATTTCAATTTGTGGGTACTAATAAGGTTAGTTTTGGTATACTTCGTTTTAATAGCGCGTATTATACACTTTGGGCATTAAAGGTTTCGGCAGCTTACTGATGGACGTTTTTTTGATTTTTATATATTTTTTTCACTCAAGGATACTCGATGCTATAAGCGCCACGATTTCCTGAATTTCTCTTATTCTCAGCCACCACTAGGTTAGTCTGGGTAATTTATTTTGGCCATTATTTCTGAATATGAACTTATAGAGTTTGTTTTACGACATTCAGGCTATGTCCCCGGTGACACATATTTTTTCTCTTTCTGCTTTAATATAGTTGGTTATCCTGGAATTTTCCCGGATTCATAATACTGACTGATGTATAGATATTAGCACAGGTACGCCTTAGCTATTTTTTCACCTCTTGATTTATATACATACATAGGATTAAATTGAGTTTACTTTTGTATATATTTGGCCTCCTCTGTCCTCTGATATTCTTCCCTTGAACTGTTTAGTTATTGTAGAATGAAGGACGTGCACTGATTATGATACAGCAACCTTTCCTCTTTGTATTTTTACTAGCTATCTTAACCTAATGTATTGTGCTATCACGAGTATTTACCTTGATACGCTGCACTCTTACGGCATGTGACCTCCTTTTCCTTTTTCCCCTTTTTTTCCCTTTATACACTGTGCATTTATTTAGGAGGAATAGTTAATTCCCTTGTATACTTATCACACTAATGTCACGCTCTGATTTATACTTATTACACTATACATCACGGTGGGAGTGATTTTGTCATGTCACTCAATGTAATTTTACTGTTACAGAGGTTAGTTTACCACTGTTCTGTGACATATTCTCTGTTTATTCCAGCCCTGATGAAGTCTTTAGAGATTTTACTCTCTCTCAAGACAAAACACGTGTTGGCGTTGGTTGCTACATGATTCTAAGGATTGTTCTCTATTACTGTGATGTAATCTGTCTTCCAAGAATAAATTTCTTCATGATCGCCAGTTTCTTCACATGATTCCCTATCGGCACAACAAGGACTTTTAAATTTCTTTATACTTAATTGGTTTTTGATTCACGAGTGCCCTGACTTCTGACTTTCTTATGTATAGGCTTCCTTGGAAGCCTTAGAGGATAAGGGAAGTTCCTCTTGCCAGGAGCACCGTGTCTTATTTATTATTGTCTCCCTATTACTATGTGGATTCACTGTGAGCGCCCATTTACTATGTTCTTTCTTCCCGTGTGCTAGGGTTCTATATACACGTGTTCTGCCTAGTTAAACTTTTATGATACACTTAAATGAAATAATGGTTTATTCACCTGGGCTAATTTATTAAGCTGTTGGTCCAATAATGCATTTGTCCATGGAAGCTCACATGAGAATGGGTGGACTGTTGCCTACTGGGATCCTGAGATGGACTATAGATTTCCCCTTATTCATGCAATTAAAGAACTAATTTTGGAAAACTGTTAATATGTCACTCATGAAAGAAAGGCAAAGGGTATGTGTCAATGAAACGCTCCTTATGTTTAACACTCCTCGTAGCTTCTATCAACACAGATGCACCTCATTTGTATTTGGCCAACCACACACAAGCAGTGCAGAGACAGAGGTGAGTGGGTAAATCTCCATAAATAGGACAATGCGCCTTATTTACTTATGTATTGTATTATTTATTTAACACTTTTATATGGGTCTTTTTTCTGTTCTTACTCAAAGTGTCCATACAATAGTTTGGCCACTTTGAATAAGAACAGGAAAGACAGACTTAGAAAGTAACAACGCCAAGGGTCCAGGATGTGGAGTACAGCATTTGGTGGGTTAGGACTCACTCCCACAGAGGCTAGCGGAGGGGACCAGGTCAAGTCCAATTAGGTCTGGTCAGCTGGGAAGCAGAAACGGCCTCTTGAAGCTTGTTGTGTCCATGTAGCTCACACAGGAGATCAGAGAACTGTCCCTTAGAGTCACCCTCAGTAACCATGGAATCAAGGCAAGCAGGTCCAATCTGCTTTCTTCAGACAGCAATGCAGTCATTCAGGCAGCAAGACAGTCCTTCTCTCAGCATGGCAGCCCTTCTTCTGAATCTTCCTCAAGTCCAGGAGTGTTCTGAAGTGTTCTGGAGGTACTATGTGTACACCTAGTGTCAGTCTTTTAGTGAAGGAATTTGTGTACCTACCCCAAAAACTGGTTCTCGTCAGTTCTTCCTCTTCCCCTGGGCTTCACTTCCACCTAGGGTGACAAAAGTCTGGACAGGACTCATGTCAGATACCTTTGTGTGTGCTGTTAGCAAGTTCCTTTATAATGTAACCAGGGGAGGGTACTGTTCCTACCCAGGCCTGACGCATGCTTTAAAGTGTTACTTTAGTAGGTGACAAAATGAGTATTACTGGCCACTAGTAGCATTTAGATTACAGGCCCTGAGTACATGCAGTCATCTATACTACTGTCTGACAGGTACATTAAATGTGCCAATGAGGTGTAGGCCAAGCGTACCATGTTTTAATGAGAGAGCCTGGATACCCTCACAGGTGATTAGCCACAATCTACAAATCAACATAACATTAGCACTGGTTTCAGGGTTAAAGTGCATAAAGCCCTAATGCCATCAAAAGCAAGTTCTTATAACTAATATAAAGTGTTGGAAAGTGGATTATTGGTAAGGGCAGGTAGGTACCTACACTTAGCAATAGGCCACTAAACCCCACTAGGTCCAGTCAGGTCTCAATAAATTAATCCCAGCTCAATCCTTGTTAGCTTGACAATGGACAGTTAGACATAACTTAGAAGACAGGCGTGTAAAGCATTTAAATATCACAAAACAGTAAATAAGTAAAACACAAAACACAATAAAAATCCAACACCAATTTATAAAAATAGATTATATTTTTATCTTTAAAATGACACCAAAACAATTAAAACCAGATAAGTGGAACCGGAGATGTGAATTTTTTAAACAATTAATGCTTTCTAGCGCATAGGAACTAAGGTGCATATTTATGTTTTTTTATGCAAAACTGCACTAATGCAGTTTGCGTCAAAATCCTTAGGCCCTTATTTATACTTTTTTAGCGCTGCGTTTGCGCCGCTTTTTGATGCAAAAACGGCGCAAACTTACAAAATACAATTGTGATTTGTAAGTTTGCGCCGTTTTTGCGTCAAAAAGCGGCGCAAACGCGGCGCTAAAAAAGTATAAATATGGGCCTTAGTGCCTGCTCGCGCCATTCCATAGTGGTAGCCAGGCACCATATCTATGGAATGGCGCATGCAGGCACTAAGGAAAGGCTACGGTCTAAGAAAAAGACGCTAGCCGGGAGGGTGGATGGAGGACGGGGAAGGTGATTATGGGCAATAAATATGCTGCTAACCAGCCTAGCGTCATTTTCTGATGCACTAGCACACAAAAATGACTCTTGTCTTAGTAAAGACAGGAGTCATGCCCACCACCCAAATGGTCAGCAAAGGGGACCGTTGTCCCCTGTGCAAGGCCAAAAGACCCAGTGCCAGGCAGGGTGCCCCATGTAAGGGGTTCCAAATGACACATTAAAAAAATATATATATACTTACCCAGGATGGGTTCCCCATCCTATGGTGTCCCTCTGGTGTGGGTGGAGGTGTTGCTGGGGCTTGGGGTGGGCCTCTGTGGGCCCATTCTATGATGTTTGGCCATGGAAATGGGTCCACAGGCACCCTAGCGTCTGGTCTGACCAAGGCATTAAATAAGGGCATTAAGCAGGTTTAGCGCCATTATTTGGGTCTGCCTACTCCATGCTCGTTGTTTCTACACTGTCACAGGAGCTTCCACAGGATCCAGACTCCTTTCCATGCACCAACTACACCATCTGCATCAAACTCCTGTATATCTTGTCCTAGTTCCTGATGCCCATGACTCACCTAGTAAATCCTTAGACTATCCCAGAATGTCTGAGTGTCCTGCAGAATCCCTGATATTCTCCAAAGAAGAAGGTCCAGCTTTCCCTCTATGACTAAAGGATGTTATTCTCCATCTGGACCTATCAACAAACCCCGATGTACGGGGATGAGACGCGGTTCCTGCATTGCTAATTCCAACATCCCTGGTAACCAAACCTGTAAACGCCTGAAGGGGGTGACTAGCACTAATTTGCATTTCTCTTTCCAAACTTTCCAGAGTACCTTCTGGATCATGACAAATGGGGGAAAGTGATAACTCCTCCCTGAGTTCAAATCCTGGACAATAGCTGCCATAGCTTCTGGATCTCGTCTCCAGTTGAAAAATCTGGGTACCTGATGCGTGAGCCTGCTGGCAAAAAGATCCATATCTATTGGACCCCAAAGTTTCTGGATCTCCCTGAAGATTTCTGGATTCAGCTGCCAATCCCTAAAGTCCCTGAGCTGACGAAAATTCCAATCTGCCTGGAGATACAATTTCCCTGGAATATGGGTCACTGACAATATAATCTTGTGTTCTCAACAAAAATACAAAATTTCTTTCACCAATTCTGCTATCTGTTTTGATCTGAAGCCCCCCATGCGATTGATATAGGACACTGCTGAAAAGTTGTCCATACGAATTAGGACCACAAGGTTGGCCAAGTGAGCTTTAAAGCTCCTTAGACTGTTCAGAACTGCTATTAATTCCAAACAATTTATGTGTGAGGAACTCTCTAAACTTGACAAACGACCCCCTGTTCCTAAATTGTTTAGGCAGGCACGTCAGCATGAAGAACTAGCATCTGTCACCAAGGTATTCTCTGACAGATTCCCAAATATTGCTTCTTTGCCGTTCAATCATTCTAGGTTGTTCAACCACCATTACAAATCCGAATGAGCCTCTGGGAACAACTATATTGGATCCACATACCAGAGTTCCTTCTGCAAACCAAATGTCTCTGTAATGTAGGGGGCCCGGTGAAATAGCCTGTAGCCTGAATCGAGGAGGACAGTAGTCCAATGACCCTTGCTAAAACCCTGATAATCACAATCTCTCTTTCTAGAATATGTCTCACCTTCTTTCTTATTTTGTTTTTTTTTCGGCCATGTCTAATATTCCAGCCAACGGACCCATAACATCCAATAGGTGGTCTTAACATAATTTCAGGCATTCTTCTAAGCCTTTTCTTGGATCCTTGCCAGTTTCAAATAGGAATGTAATTAGTTTCTGGTCCAGGTTTGGTGTCTGACATGCCTTGTCATCAATACTCGGGCATTCTGCTCTCATCAAATTCCTTGGTTTCTGTCAAGGTGTCTTCTAACCCACTGCTTAATAAATTTCACCACATGCAAAAGTGGGCACCACTCTGAACTGCGAGGAACACTTTGAGTAAGTCGATAGGCGACTTTGCTCTTTTAGCGCCTCACAGTTTTTTAAAGTTCTGGGATTTTAATTTGTTTTATTTTCTATATACAATGCCTAATTTGTTGTAGTGTTCTTTATTGTCTTCCTTTTGGCCTTTTTGAAGTTCTAACATACCCCTCTTCTTCCCCCCTGGCCTGTGTTCAGTGGCTTTAGGGGTTAGATACTCTTACATTCCCCCGCACCCTTACCTCTGTCTCCTGGCTGTTGCTGGAGGCTAGTGGGGCACCCCGGTTGACGCCTCGATCACAGGGGTAGCCATTTTTTCCTCAAACTACTTGCACTTTCTCAGCCAGCATCTTGTGCAGTCAGTGGTCTAGTTGCTGTTTCTCTTCCTCTCTGCCCTATATTTAGGACGCAAAGCAGCAGAAGCGCAGTGGACGCAAGCAGCAGGCATGCCTAAGGCAAGCCTGTCTGTGCCCGCCCGCCCCTGGATGGGTCCAGTGGCCAGAACCCCCGGCCCTTCAAGGAGTAAAGTTGTTACGTATTCCCATGACTTTCTTCGTACTCTCAGGCCCTCCTCTATGGGAACATGCCTTCATAACCTTGATCCCATTAATACCATGGGATCCTGTACTACATGTTGCTGGTCCCCCTGGACTGAATCGGGTTCCGGACCACTGCTCCAGGATGGTACATCAAGTGTCTTCCTTCTGGCAAACTGTTGCTCCCTGGCAGCCCATAAATTGGATGTGAACTTGCTTTTGAGTGAGCGTTCAACTATAGCCTTTTTTCTCACTGAGACTTGGCTCCATGAGGGATCTGACCCTGAAGTTGCTTTGGCCTTACCCTACGATTATCTGATAAGTAGGCTTGACAGAGATGCCTCGAGAGGTGGAGGTATTGCCATTATTTACAGAGACACAGTAAAGGTAATTTCAAATCCTGTGCAGCTATCTGGCTGCGAAAGTATGTATTTTTCCATTACTTTAAATCCTCAGTTAAGCTTCTCAGAAGCTCTTATTTATCGCCCCCCCCCTGTACCCCTAAAACTTTCTTAAATTCACTTTCAGAACACAAGTTAAAATTAATTTGTACAAAACCTAACTTTACTGTATAGGGTGATTTTAACACTCATGCAGAGGACCAAGAAAATTGTGCGGCCAGATCCCTTCTTTCGGATATGGACGTGCTAGAGTTAGTCCAAGTAGTAAATGGTCCCACTCATGAGATGGGGCACACCATTGATTTAGTTTTTACAAGTATTGAGGGCCTGACCTCCATGCCTCCCCTCCCTCTGGCCTGGTCTGACCATTTTGTAATAACGTTCAAGCTAGTTATTCCCATTAGTAGAAGATCTCTTCAGACTATAATTCAACCTTTCCGATGCTGGCACAATCTTAAGGCTAGCGACTGGATTAATATCATGGAGAAGCTGAAACCTTCCTCCAGGGATAATACACCTGGCCTGCTAGAGACATTTAATGGCTGGATTACCAGTGGCTTAGATGCGCTGCTTCCTTATTCTACCAAAGCTGGAGGTCATCGCAGGAAAGGCGCCCTTGGTTCTCTTCTCATCTTCACCACCTAAAAAGAAAATGCAGGCAGCTGGAAAGGAGATGGCGAATACCTTACGATAATTCTTTAAAATAGGACTATAGGAAAGCCATCAGATCTTTCCATTTGGAAATTAAATCAGCCAAATCCATTTTTTATACCTCTAGAATTGAGCAGGCATCGAACACTCCCAAAGAGACCTTTCATGAACTTAAAGAAATTGTTCATCCACACTCTCACCCTGATCTTATGAAGGCCTCCCTAGAATACAGTAATAATATCGCAGTTTTTCCAACAAAAAATATTAAATATCTATTCGACCTTTCCGGCAACATCCGCTCAGTCTTCTGAGTTGACAGGTCAGCAGAATTTATGCCCTATTTCCCTTCTGGAATTCTCTTGCTTCTCTGAAGACACCTTTACGAAATCACTTGCTACCCTTCATTCTGGTTCTCCCCTTGATCCAGCTCCCCCTCAGGTGCTGGCATTAGGTGCCCCTGTCATTATTCCTGCCATTACCAACCACCTGAATTCTTCACTGTCCATGAGCAATGTTCCGGAACAGTGGAAACATGCCATTGTCATACCTTTGCTGAAAAAGCCTAACTTAGATTGCACTCTGCCCAGTAATTATAGGCCTATCTCTCTGTTGCCTGCTTTATCCAAAATAGTTGAAAGGCATGACAATACCCAACTATCTTGTTTCCTGGAAGATAACAATATTCTTCATTCCACACAAATGGGTTTCAGACCCCTCCATAGCATAGAATCAGCCCTTATTGCAGTAACAGAAAAGGCTAGAAGGTTCCTTGACCAGGGTATTGTGATGGTAGTCATCTTGCGTGATCTTAGTGCTGCTTTTGACACTGTTGACTATGACATATTTCTTCAAAGAATAAGAGATGTTGGACTCTCGTGTGCCGCCCTGGGATGGCTCTCCTCTTTTTTGGAGCGGAGATCATTTCAGGTCCTCGACCGGTCTTTCCTCTCTTGCTGTCTCAAGAGTAGCCATAGGGCTCCTCCCTTAGTCCCATGGTATTTAACATTTATCTGTTACCTCTGGCAGAGATTGTCACTCCGTATGGTCTTTCATTGGTGTCATACGCCGACGATACTCAGTTGGTAGTTTCAATATCCCCAAAAAGCAGCACCAACTGTTCATCACTTGTCCCTTGTCTTCAAGAAGTGGTCGGATGGATGTCCCAAAGTAGGCCTACTCTTAATGATGATAAGACCGAAGTAATGATACTAGGACACCACCCACATCTGAGATGCAATCCATCTATTTTGGAATCTTTGGGAAATCTTCCCCCCTTAAGGAACTCATTAAGAATTAAGAGTCTGGGAGTTTGGTTGGATCCCCAGCTCACTATGGCATATGAAGCCAATAAGGTATCCTCCACATCCTTTGAATTGCTTAGGCTTTTGAGGAAGGTTTTTAAAATCCTTCCATTTGTCGCTAAAAGAAGTATGGCCAGGCCCTTATCATCTCACGCCTAGACTATGGTAATACCTTGTACATTGGATCCCCCAAATACATCATCAGAAAGTTGCAGGTGGTGCAGAATGTCTCGACCTGTCTATTTTTAAATATACCGAGGCCTGCATCAGCCAAATCAGCTATTTCCTCACTCCACTGGCTTTCTGTTGAAGATCGAATAGAGTTTAAAACCTTATGCTGTATTCATAGAGCTCTATAAAACTGAGGTCCTGCTTAGGACATTAGCCTCCTTCTACACACCTGCTAGACAGCTTAGGTACTTGAAAGCAGCTCTAGCTCTCATCCTTAGACTAAAGAAGTCCAGATGGGGTGGGAGCTCTAGCTTATCTAGCTTATCGTGGGGCCAAGTTATGGAATTCTCTACCTCTCAGCCTTCGTCTTACCAGTCATGAATTTTCCTTTCGGTGAGCACTAAAAATCTAGCTATTCAGAGCATAACCCTTCAGTTTACCTCTCAGAGTTTTGCTTTCAGTGCGGGGAGCCCTACGGGCAGCGGCGGGCAGCAGTTTTAGGAGGGAGGGGGCGAACGGGAAGCACACCAACACTTTCACACACACATGCATGCACATCCATTATGAGCACTCATCAACATTCAAACATGCATGCACGCACGCACCAAACGTTCATTTAAAAAGATCGCACACACACACACATGCACACACACACACACCACACACACACACACACACACACACACACACACACACACATACTTACCTTCAGCCTCGGAGGTCCCAGGAGGGTTGGGACTGCTGCCTTCCCTCACTGGCTGACCCCAGGTCAGCCAGTGAGGGAAGGCAGCAGACTCAACTTCATCACAGAGTGGGATGGGGTCAGGGAGACTGCTGACCCCACCCCACTCTGTGACAAGGTGTCAATGATTGACACTCGCCCTGGGCGCTTCAGGGCTTAAACCTGAAGTGCCTAGGTCAAAGTCAATGGGTGACGCTTCCCTCCTCACCCAGAGGAGGGCCTTGAGGCACCTTTGCTGAGCTGAGGAGGTCACGCCCACAGGAGCTGCGACCTCTTCAGCCCAGCAAAGTTCAGCTCAGGCAGCCAGGAGTCTGCGCAAATCGTGCATGTCTGCTCCTGGCTGCCTGACCTGAACATGAAGAGTGTCTGTCAGGCTGACCTTTGTTCAGCCTGACCGGCGTTCTTCATGAGGGGCAAAGGGTGGGAGGGCGTGGCCCCTCCGCCCTAAAGGATGGGCTGCACCTGCTTACGGGTAGCCATGCGCTCTATAGAAGACCTAACATAACATGTTTAATTAAATCTTGTGAAAACATCTTGTTATGCAAAGGCTGTTTAACATGTTTATTGGAAGAGGTACCAGGTAAGTCATTGTCAAGGCTGCCCAGAGTGTCAAGGTCCTCCCCCCTCATTGAGGCCCTTGTCATTGTCATTGGCATCAAATATATTCAGGCTGTTACAAATAGGGTCTCTAGTTGGCAGAGGTATACACTCTTGTCCAAATAGGGACCACAATCCTAATCAGGGTAAATCACCCACAATCCAAATTATCCTGTGCCCACCCTCTGGTAGCTTGGCACTGAGCAGTCAGGCTTAACATAGAAGGGAATGTGTAAAGTATTTGTACAATAAATCATACATTAACACAGTGAAGACACCACACAGGTTTAGAGTAATGTAAGATATTTATCTGGTTAAAATTAGGCCAAAACATTAAAGATTCAATAAGCAGAAGTTGAAATATCACTTTTGCAGAATTAAGAAGAGTCTTAAATCTTAGAAATCAACAGAGGTCTCTTGTTAGGACAAAGTACCTGGTTTGTGTCAAAAATAACACGCACGGAGACTGCAGAGGAGGAGATGCGTGGAAAAAAAGGGTGTGCGTTGGAATTTCGGGTGTGGCATAGTCGATGCGTCATTTCTTTCCCCGCTGCAAGGGGCTTTGCGTCGATTTCTGCTGCGAAGGCTTGGTTACTCACTGAGATGCAGGGATCTTTTTGACATACAGGGACGATGCATGGAAATCCTGGGTGTGCGGGACGAAGTCACAGGCGTTGAGTTCTTGCTCGGGTGTGCGGCATTCAGGTAGGGCTGTGCATCGAATATCCGGTCGCAACGCAGGCGCTGCGTTGATCTTCACTCAGGAAGTCTGGCTGCGCCATTCCGGTTCGGCTGTATGTCAATTTTCTTGTCGCTGGGTAGACTCTGCGTCGTTTCGGGCAGATGAAGTCTCTGAGACAACAGAAAACTGGAGGCAAACTCAATCCAAGCCCTTGGAGAGCACTTCTCAGCAAAGTCAGAGGGCAGCAGGGCAGCAGAGCAACAGCAGGGCAGCAGTCCTTCACAGCAAACCAGTCCAGATGAGTCCTTTGGGCAGTTCTTCTTCACAGGTTGCAGGTTCAGGTCCAGAAGTGTCTGATTTGGTGGGATCAGAGACCCAGTTTATATACCCAAAAATGGCTTTGAAGTGGGTGCAACTTCAAAGAGTGGTTTTGAAGTGCACAAGGCCCCCTTTCAGTACAGGTCTGTCTGCCAGGATCCCAGTAGGGATTTAGGCAGTCCATTATGTGAGGGCAGACGACTAGCCTTTGAAATGTAAGTGTCAGGCCCTCCACTCTCCCAGCCCAGGAAGACCCACTCAGTATGTAGATGAATGCAGGTGTGACTGAGCATCCTGTGTTTGTGGTTGTCTGGGTGAAATGCACAAAGGAGTTGTCAACCAGCCCAGCCCAAACCTGAACTGGAGACAGTCTGTAAGACACAGATGGATTTTAAGTGCAGAGAAATGCTCACTTTCTAAAAGTGCCATTTCTAAAATAGTAATATATAATTCAACCTCACCAATAAGCAGCATTTTGTATTATATTCTGGCCATACTGAATATGACCTGGTTACCCCTTTCTGATCAGAATCTACCACTCAGACAGTATATGAGGGTAGCCCTAATGCTATCCTATGAAGGGAGCAGGCCTCGCAGTAGAGGAAAAATTAGGAGTTTCCCCATAAAAGGACATATAAACCACACATGTACATGTCCTGTCTTTTAACTACATAGCACCCTGCCCTATGGGTTACCTAGGGCCTACCTTAGCGGTGACTTATATGTAGAAAAAGGGGAGTTTAGGCCTTGACAAATACTTTTAAATGTCACGTCGAAGTGGCATTGAAACTGCACATACAGGCCTTGCAATGGCAGGCTTGATACATGCTTAAAGGGGTACTTATGTGGGTGGCACAACCAGTGCTGCAGGCCCGCTACTAGCATTCAATTTACAGGACCTGGGCACATGTACTGCACTTTGCTAGGGATTTACAAGTAAATCGAATATGCCAATTGGGTATGAACCAATGTTACAATGTTTAAGGTAGAGAACATATGCACTTTAGCACAGGTTAGCAGTGGTAAAGTGCACAGAGTCCTAAAACCAGCAAAAACAGAGTCAGAAAAGTGGGGGGAGGCAGGCAAAATATTGGGGTATGACCACCCTAGGGCTGTCAAGTCTAACACAGGCTAAATAAGTATTGGTTATCTATTGTGCCATGAAAGACCCCATTGTCTCTTGTGCTGTGACAGGCAGTAACATCTTTTGTAGCGCTGTGGCTACTTTGGTCTCTTGTAGCACTTAGGCTACCATGCATTGTTGTCATTCCGCTTTGTCCTCGACCCAGTATCTTGGGGTCTGTTGAGATACCTTGTTTTACATAGGGCCTTACTGCCTTTTTTGTACATACCAGGGCTTTCGTCATCATAGATGGAGAAATACTCTTCTTCTGAGGGAGTTCTCTTCCCTTTGGTTATTGTGGCTTTCATAGCTTTATTAATAGAGTTTTTCAACCCCTCTTAAAAATATTTTTAAAGCATTTCTCCCCTAAAATCAATCTGAGGAAAACTACTTCCCCCAGCCATGCTATCAACTTAATTATAAGTTTGATAATAACAAGGTAAGCAAAATAGATTCCCTCATTTACTACCTGTTTAGAAACTGTTTAGAGATTGATACTAACTTTAAATAGTATAATTGACCCTAGTACAGCCAAAACTAAAGTGGGGCAATGAAAAAGCAGTCTATAGATACTGTGTGGCAAGACTGTTATTCCAACTGGCATTTGTATTTTTTTAAAAAGCAGAATAATTATGTCAGCCAACCGTAGAAACAAGCTTCAAGCTAAAACAATGATGAAAAAATATAGTCTGTCTTTACTTTTTATTATGATGATGTAAAATACAGTTTGTCTTTTACTTTTTATTACTTAGGAGGTAGGATATGCTACGGCATCTTTTAATGAAAGTGAAAAATTCCCGCTAGGACCGGGCACAGCAGGAGCCTTTGGCAGTTTGTGGCATGGCTAGTAAGTTGCTGTAAGTGCTGTTGGCACGATATGTACTCGTCTCTCTTCTTCCCAATCGGGTCCACCTTGTTAGGAGACCCGTCCGGGATTGCAGGTCGTGTAGGAGAAGTGTGACGCATGGAGAAAACTTGCCTTCCGCTCCCGGTATCCCTGTTGTCAGGAGGGCCGATCGGCAGTCGGAGATCATGAAAACAAGTTATGATGCACTACCAGCATGGAAGCCTTTCCTCCCAATCGGGTCTGTTCTAGACAGGTGACCTGTTAGCACATCAGACCTTAATAAGTTAGCTTACAAGGGGACGTAAATAGGTCGATGAGCCTTTTGACTTGCAATTAAGAAGTTCTTACCATAGTTCCTGTACATAATCAATACACAATAATTAACAATCATTAGCAATCAATAAAATCAATAATTAATGGAGTCAGTAAATGTCACTCACCATGACCTTTCAGCCATGAATGACCACACCTTTAATAAAAGTTTAGTAAATGTATTTCCCTATATTAAAAATGCTAAGGTCATGTAGATTAATCTCAAAATCAAATAAAACACATATAAAAACAACACTGGTTGTCCAAAGCGGCAGAAGAAACGTAATCTAATCAAGGCTTGAACCACAACACATTCTAGAGTTACAGTGAAAATCACTAACAGAGTCAGCTGCGATAAAGATATAACATATATGGAATTCAGCAAGGTAATTCATCAATCATTAGTCCCTGTAATTGTTAGTCAATTGTGAGTGCAATTAACTAACACCAGATTAGCATCACCATGTTGGGCTTCATGCAAAACATTTTACTAAAATACATTTTGAAAAGCATCTAACTATGGTTCTATGAAAACAGCGCAGTTGGTACCTAGAAAGAAAAAGCATACAATGCATATCAGTCATGTTTCATCATATCTACCTATCCTTGGTATGAGTCAGCAAAGCAGAATCAGTCTTCGTCCTCAGGTCATCAGTCGATCAGGAAAGCATCAGGCTCTCAGTCAGAGAATATGAGCCCAATGTCGGTATGAATCTTGAATCTCTCCTAAAGTATCTCTAATCTCTCAAGTCTCAGGTCTCAAGTCTCATCGTAATAGGTCTGAGGTCTTTTCCCCATGCGGCAATGTTATATCAAAGTCACCTAAACTACCCCGTAATTCCCTATTGGTCAGTTAATCGTATGTTCATACTCTAACAAATAATATTTCTATACCAAATCTATGAATTCTAATATTTCACTCTTCACATGCAGTTGATTGGTCCACTTTATGATGTTCTCATCACCCGACTCTTCAACTCCAGTCAGTATCTTCATTGTTCTTGTCCTGGGAAAGTACATCTCACACACATTACACATAAGTTGTTACACTAGCGGGAACATCATCTCCTTACAGTCGGTTCTCACGAAAAGCTTCTGTTAAGCACTTTTAATAAGACAATGGACATTTCACAGTTTAATTCACTTGGTCAGCATTTTCATTAACCGCTAAGAAATACAGCTTCTGCATGAGGCCTGGCAAAATAGGCCAAGTCACTCGCTAAGTTAAGGCCTACAATTAATAAAGCTAAAGAATACTTCATAATCCTTAATATGACATATTACTGCATTAATCTAGTACGTTTCCGATATTTGATAAGTATTCATCATTATTTAGTACATTTTGTGAACACTGGTGGCCATTCTTTGATGTCCCATTTTCAAATGCGTGCATTATTTTTCTACGTTTTCTACATAAACTCATTATTCAAAATACATGAATACTCATTAATAATTTCTAATTGAAACACCTGCGCTAACAATCACTCCTCTGTTGACTAAATGTGTCATCACACTAATTACCTCGAAAAACACTAGGGAACACTGTTCCTAAAAGAGACGAAAAGTAAGAAAACAGGTCCTCAAAACACTTCTAAAGTTAGAAGCAAGAGCCCTCACACATCCACTGGATGTCATGCTTCATCACAGGGCCAGCTCCTCGTCAGACCGGCGCTGCAATGTCTGACGGGCTCCATTGTAGGGCTCTTAACCGGAGATCTTTGAAAAAAGTGTGAGCCGTGGAAAAAGAAGTAGGAGTAAGGTAAACCTACTGTTATAGAAAAATTAGGGGAAAAAGGAGAGGAAAAAGAGATTTAAAATTGGCTCAAGGTCCTCAAAAAATTATTGAATTTGGATTCTGAGGCTCTCGTCAAGATTAAAAACACTTAGGAGAGGGTAAGGAATAATGCTCCACCACTCAACTTATCCAAAAAGAAAGGCTAGTGGGGAAATTTCCTGCTAGCTATAATATATGATCAACATGTTTTGCCCCTCTAGGGTCTAAACGACTCACATGGCGCTTTATCAGGATCAAACAAACTTATACCTCCTAAACTTTTATGTAGCCAATCCTTACCTCAATAATATAAGGGAAAGAATAAACTTCCATTAAAAAGGGGATGCACAGCTATAAATCTAAATATGCGGGAACCTGTGGAATAAAAAAAGTTAATGATGAAGAACAATAATGTCTCTGTTATAAGGGTAATCAAGGTACACACGAAACACCAAGTGATGTGGTGACAGTCAGAGTTGGCATGATGTCATACCAGGTGAGCCAATACCCATGCCAAAAACTAACAGTACAAGTTAGATGATAATGAAAAAAAGGAAATTATATTTCTTCTTACCCTCCTACACTGAGGACCCACTTATGAAAACGTTGCTCGAGATCATGATTTGAATAGAAGTATTGAATATACTCCTGGTTATAAAACCTTGTTAGTAACATACTACAACTTATCTAATGGCATTAGTGCAGTAGTCATCTCAATAGCATAAGTATGGTTGGCTCCCTTCACATCAAGAACAGACATACCCACAATCAACACCACAAACAATATCCCACACATTATTACCAAGCCAATGCTCATATATTTACAGCGCCTACCATTTGTACCCTGTTTGTGAAAGTCAGCCATGATCTATAAAGAATCAGAAAGCAGAAGAAATTTAGGAACTTGCAGCAAAAGTAAAAAAAAAAAAATAGACAACTCTTCTTTCAGCAGTTCAGTTTCACTTCCAGGAACCCTTCTTCCTTGTCAAAATCGGTTAGCAGCTTTGTCAAAATCAGGTTTCAAAAGTCAAATCAGGTCATCAATGTCTCTTCCGGTCACTTTCAACAGTCTCTTTCTCAAAAATATTTTCCCTCAGATTGTTTTAACAGTTCAGTTCATTAGTCTTCTTCACGACACCTCAAAATATTGACCTGGAACTTCTCTATCAAAACAAAAAGACATGGGCCCTCATTACAACCCTGGCGGTCGATGTTAAAACAGCGGTAATACTGCCAACAGGCTGGCGGAAAAAAAAATGGAATCACAACAGTGGTGGAAACCGCTAACATAGACTGCCACTTTAACACTCTGACCGCCATGGCGGTACAAACAAACAGCGCGGCGGTCACCGCCAACAGACAGGCGGAAGACAATGTATCGCCCACCCTATCATAACACGGCAATCCGCCACCTTTTCTGGGGCGGAACCAACGCGAACAAAAACATGGTGGAAACAGGACTTGGAAGGGAAAACACTCACCTCTCCACACCTCACGAGGAACCAGGACGCCATGTTGCCAGAACTCCAGATACTCCCTGGGATGGTCTTCCCGCTCCTCAATCAGGAGCACCAAAGACGGCGGCGATGACCACGGTGAGTACTACGCCTACAACACAGGGGAGGGGAAAGAGAGTGACACACACATGCAATATGTAAAAACCCCCACCCACAACGACATACACACAAATACATGCTGCAACATTACATATAAACCCCCCTGACCCCCCCTGGAAGAACGCAAGGACAAAAGGAAATGAGTTGAACGAATGTGATCATGAAAAATCCAGTAGTCGAAACTCGAAAAACAGTATATACAATTATGTACACCAACTACACAAGTCCGGATAGTGCACCAAATATTGTCCGTGGACCACAGGGCCCAAAATGCATGGGCGAGGCCCACACATGATACCAGACTTCAAACGAAGATCAGATTAAAATGAAACAGGCACCTCAGGGGGAAAGGAAGGGGGGGCACCTCGGCCGGATGAGTGCATGACGCCACTGCTCCACGAGGGGGCTCCATGCCCACTGCTGTATCCTGGGGAGTGCAAAGCCACAGTCTCTCAAGTCTTTCCAGTGGGTGGTTCTCCCACTGCTTTGTCCTGGGGAGTGCAAAGCCACAGTCTCTCAAGTCTTTCCAGTGGGTGGTTTGCCCATTGCTTTATCCTGGGGAGTACAAAGCCACAGTCTCACAAGTCTCTCGAGTGGGTGGTTTGCCCACTGCTTTATCCTGGGGAGTGCAAAGCCACAGTCTCTCAAGTCTCTCCATTGGGTGGTTTGCCCACTGCTTTATCCTGGGGAGTGCAAAGCCACAGTCTCTCAAGTCTTTCCAGTGGGTGGTTTCCCACTGCTTTATCCTGGGGAGTGCAACGCCACAGTCTGTCAAGTGGATGTCATTCTCCACTGGCTCTGGAGGGGGCTTTGTGCCCAGAGTGCTTCATCCTGCCAAGGACTGAAGTAGTGGATGTGATACTCCACTGGTTCTGGAGGGGGCTTTGTGCCCAGAGTGCTTCATCCTGCCAAGGACTGAGGTAGTGGATGGCTTTCTCCACTGAAAGTGGTGCATCATGGAAGCTGCCCAGGCTCCTGGAACTGACCACCAGCCTTGGGCAACTGACCACTGGGGATGGCAGCCATGTCTGCGGTGGTACCACTGGCTCAAGATGTCGCAGGGCCGCTGCCGGTGCTTGCGGCAGTGTCAGTTGCGGCGGGCTCTGTGGCATCGGTGCTTGTGGCGGGCTCTGTGGCATTGGTGCTTGCGGCGGGCTCTGTGGCGGCGCTGCTGGTGGCAGGCTCTGTGGCGGCGGTACTGGTGGCGGCCTCTGTGGTGGCAGTGCTGGTGGTCGGGCTCAGTGACTGCGGTGCTGGTGGCGGGCTCAGTGACTGCGGTGCTGGTGGCGGGCTCAGTGACTGGTGCTGGTGGCGGGCTCAATGACAGCGGTGCTGGTGGCGGTGCATGTGGCCGTGCATGTGGTGGTGCAGGTGGCAGTCTTCTCCGCCGTACAGGTTGGGTCGACGTGGACAGAAGGTGTGACACTGGTCCCATTGTCGGTGCCACCATGCCCTCTCCTGACCTTTACTTTATCTCCTGGCCCTTCCCCACATTGGATTGTGGAACAGCTGTCTTGCCACTATCCCCTTTCGTTTTCCCTGAGCCATTGGTGGCAGGTGTTTTCGCCTTCTCCCTCCGGGATGTGGGCAACTTTTTAACTTTTGCAGGTGGGGGAATGTTCTTGCCCTCGCTCCGTGGCACACTGGCAGCCCTGATGGTTGGCGCACTCCAATAGATCGCAGTTGCAGAGGTCAATATTTGCCAGGAAAAGTTTGTTAGACACACTGGGACAGGTAGATGGAGGGGGTTTGGGAGTGGAGGAAGAGGTAGTGGTTGTAGGAGGTGTATGTTTGCTGAATTTGGGTGAAGGTGCATGGGCTGTGGTGAGGTGGATGGCTGTTTGGTAGGTGTGTGCCTGCGTTTGTGTACTTTGGGAGGAGGGCCCACAGACACACTGGTAGAGGACACAGGGGATGTGTGAATGGTAGTGGGGGTGGTGAGTGCACGTGAGAGGTGTGTGGTGATGGGCGTGCTGGTGATGGAGGTAGTGGCTGAAGATGTAGTGCATGCAGGTGTGAGTGGAGACGAGACAGGAAGGGAGGAGGACGACGTGGAGGAGGGGGACACAGTGGAGGCAGTGGATATTGGTATTTGTGCATGGGTATGATGCTTGTGTGAGTGCCTTTGGGATGTGTGGTGCTTATATTTGCCTGAGCCACCCTTGTGTGTTGAGGTGTGTGCATGCTGGTCTGATGGTGTTTTTGGGATAGGCTGAGGTACAGGGGATTGGGTCTGGGTGGAGGAAGTTGGAGGGGGGAGGCTGGGCACAGGGACAATGGCTACCATACGTGCTGAGGGCAGAGCCTGAAATGCTCTCTGTTGGGCTGCCTGGCCAGAATGAATGCCCTCCAGGTATGCATTTGTTTGTTGCAAATGCCTCTCGACACCCTGGATATCATTCACAATGGTAGATTGCCCAACAGTGAGGGATCTCAGGAGGTCAATAACCTCCCCACTGAGGGCAGAGGGCTCACTGGGGCAGGGTCTGAGGTGCCTGGGGCGAAGAAGATGCCCACCCTCCTGGGTGAGCGGCCACGGGACACACGCTGAGGGGCTGCTGGGAGGGCGGTGCTGGTAGGAGGGGTGGCGGCTGTACCTGTTGATGCAGGGACACAGAGGGGCCCGCCACTACAAGGGAGCTCCCATTAGAGGCGGAGTAGCTGTCGCTGCTGTCACCTCCTGTCCGTGGAGCTCCCCTTGCCCTCCGTCCCACTGGTGGCTTCAGACTCCTTTGTCTCGCCCTCCAGGGCCAAGTGGTAAGCAGCTCCCTCCTGCTCCAGTGCCACTGCTCCTCCCCCTGATGATGCTATTGCACACAAGAACAGGGAGACCACAACAAGGGGGTGGGGAGACAGAAGAAAGACATGCTCAGTGCATGCAATACCACTACCGTTGGAAGACACTACAGACACAGCAGTCCTCTGCACTACGCCATGCACTTATAGTTCCTGGATTAATCACATGCCCATGGGGTGCAAGGCCTATGCCCGATTGCTGCACACATGGAAGTCAAAGGAGCCTGACTAGGTGTAGATGGCTGTTACCACTGGTGGGGTTGGGGTGCACCATGGCATGCCTCACAAAGGGTCCATGCCTACAAATCTCGCCCTGGCCTAGGGTAACCCAGGGACCACCTCCCCCAACCAGACACCTCGTATTGCGCGCAGAGTCAGCAGAATGATAGTGTACTCACCCCCTTGTGGATGCTGTGATTCCCTCAAGTGCCCATCCAACTCCGGATACGCCACTGCCAGGATCCGGAACATCAGGGGGTCATGGTGCGACGGGCACACCTCCCACGTTGGGAGGCCATCCCCAGCTGGGCCTCCGCCATCTTCTTGCTCCAGCAGCGCATGTCCTCCCATCTTTTCCGGCAGTGGGTGCTCCGTCTGTGGTGGACCCCCAGGGTCCGGACGTCCTTGGCGATGGCACGCCAAATATCCTTCTTCTGGTGGGCGCTGACCTACAGGAATAGTACAGGGGAAAAGGAAAAACTTTAACCGTCCGGACCGTCACAGCCATTGACCCACGTTCCCACCCTTGCCCTGACACACATACACTCACCGTCCTCTCATGCAGGGCTCAGTCCCCCCCCCACCTGTATCATCCATCCACACCACTCCAAACAGGCATTGCCCATGCAGCATGCTCACAGTGTACTCACCCGTTTGTCTGGAGGACCGTACAGTTGTGTGTACTGGGGGAGGACCCCATTCACTAACTTCTCCAACTCCTCCCAAGTGAAGGCAGGGGCCTTTTCCCCATACACATGAGCCATCGTCGCTTCCAGACTGAGGTCACAGCAGCACTTGCAGTGTAGGTCCTCTCCTGTCGAAGGTCAGGTATCAAGTGAGTGAACAGACAGAAAATGGCGGTCACGTCCACGGCCGTGCATACCGTCACCTCCGTTGTACATCGTCATTGACTCCTCGGACCCATAGGGTCCAATCTGAACCAATGCAGGATTGCGCCTCGGTCTTCAACCGCCTACCGCGACGGTGTAGAACGCCAGCACAGTTACCTCATATCCCCTTGTCCCACCTAAGAGGTCAGGCAGCCACCATTTCAGGGGGCCACATGGCATTAATAATAACTGCGTCACACCTATCTAGACCTTGCATACACACAGTAACAGGCACATTGCGGATTTAAAAATGTGTGCTAATGACATTTTGTAATACCTCAGTTTTGGCTGACTCTCTGAACGCTGTTCTCGTCCATAGGGCACGTCCGCTGGGGCAGGTGAGGAGATGGCGGCATCCTCCGATGTACAGACCACTGGTGGACCTGTCGACAATGGAAGAGAGACACGTAATAGTCACCTACAGACTTGATCGTACAATAATCCATGAACTGTGTGCCCAGTTGGAGCCAGACCTGATGTCAGCAATCCACCATCCCACAGGGATACCCCCTCTAGTGCAGGTCCTGTCAGTACTCCATTTCCTGGCAAGTGGGTCTTTTCAAACTACAGTGGCCATTGCATCAGGGATGTCCCAGCCAATGTTCTCAAAAGGCTTGCCCAGAGTGTTGTTTGCCCTGCTGAAACACATGCGCAGTTACATTGTGTTCCCTCAGGTGGAGGATTTGCCTATAGTGAAATTGACTTCTATGCCATGGGATATATCCCCAACATCATAGGTGCCACTGATGGGACACATCTGGCCTTGGTACCCCCGCAGGAATGAACAGGTGTACAGAAACCGGAAGAGCTACCATTGTATGAATGTGCAGGCCGACCAGTACATCTCCCATGTGAATGCCAAGTTTCCTGGATCAGTACATGACGCTTATATTCTGAGGAATAGCAGCATCCCTTATGTGATGGGGCAACTCCAGAGGCATAGTGTGTGGCTAATAGGTGAGGACAAAGACCCTATACCCTATGAATAGTTGTCTGGGTCTGGGGTTTTATCTAAGGGTTAGTGTGTGTCTAACAGTTGTCCCTCGACATTTGCAGGTGACTCTGGGTACCACAACCTGTCATGGCTACTGACCCCAGTGAGAAATCCCAGGACAAGGGCAGAGGAACGCTACAATGAGGCTCATGGGAGAACTAGGAGGGTGATCGAACGGACCTTCGGCCTCCTGAAGGCCAGGTTCCGGTGCCTCCATATGACAGTTGGTTCTCTCTACTACTCACCAAAGAAGGTGTGCCAGATCATCGTGGCCTGCTGTATGCTGCACAACCTGGCTTTGCAATGACAGGTGCCTTTTCTGCAGGAGGATGGTCCAGAAGGAGGTTTCCAAGTGTGGTCTCATATATAAATGACAAAGGCAGTTTAAGTTTTACAGATTCATTTACTAAAACGACTGCATTTTAGATAATAAGGCGTGAGCCGCAATAACCAGAACCATACAACACTGTAGGATTGAAATAGTGACGAGGAGAGTGAAACATAGAAATAACGCTATCATAGTGTTATCAAATTACGTTCTCTCTCTACTAAGTTCTATTTTGAGCACAGCATGTTAAGCTCTAAGCTTGCCTTTCAGATTCCCCGGGAATACATCAACCCTCATACCTGAGCAAATGCCTGTGATCTGGATCAGCATCTGCAACAGGGCAGTCAGCGTCTAGTTGTGGTTCCCTGGTCGGAATCTCCCTCTTACGTGTATTAGGAATAGGAAGTGTTTTTATAACTAACATGCCGATGTGCTAAGAAACGTCCCTACGTAAGAATATGTATTGTCTACGCCAAAAGACTAAACTCCTACCACGTCTATCGGCAATGTACCAGACTGTATCCTTGACTGAAGCACAGAGTAAGCAAGAATGTATTATTTGAGAACTCCGGTGCTGAAGTAGGCTAAACAGTGTGATAGAAGAAAATAAAACAAGACTGTGAAACTGGTTATTGAAAAATAACAGTGCAAGGCTGAATAAAATGCATCTAGGGCAAAGTGCACAGAGGCCTAATGCTTTAAGCAAACGCGCAAAGACTATATTAAAAATGGCTATACTACAAATACAATTGACATTGCTATATTCCATAGTTATTGCAAATACATATTTGTGAAAGCACAGACTGACTCCAGATTGTTTTGTGATTCAAGAGTGTTTATTTGTGTGCAAATTAGTGGAGGGGGTTGTAAGATGGGCAGGGGTGATGGTGGAGGAATGTCCATGGCAGAGTCCAGTCTATTTGTTTCACAGGTGCATTGTCCAAAGGGGCATAGGAAGTGGAGCTAGGGCAGTTGATGGATGAAAGGGTGACAAAGTGGGATAGAAGGATGACACTCAGGGGGGTCTCATTTCCTGGCGGGGGTCTTGGCATTATTCTCTGTCTTATTCCTGGATCTCAGGAACCATTTGTGGTGTGGTTCTCCATCTGCAGGGGGTGGGGTGCTGGTGTCGTGGTCCTGTGGCGTGCCTCCTGTCCACTAGCGCCGGCGGAGGTGGTGGGCTGTTCATCATCCAGGCTAGTGTCAGGGGCCCCTTGTTGTGCCACAGTGTCCCTCCTGGTGTTGACAAGGTCCTTCAGCACCCCTACAATGGTGACCAGGGTGGTGTTGATGGACTTGAGTTCCACCCTGATCCCCAGGTACTGTTCCTCCTGCAGCCCCTGGGTCTCCTGAAAGTTGGCCAGTACCGTTGACATTGTCTCTTGGGAATTATGGTACGCTCCCATAATGTTGGAGAGGGCCTCGTGGAGGATGGGTTCCCTGGGCTTGTCCTCCTCCTGTCGCACAGCAGTCCTCCCAGTTCCCCTGTTTTCCTGTTCCTCTGTCCCCTGAACCGTGTGCCCACTGCCACTGCCCCCAGGTGTCTGATTTTCTTGGGGTGGTGGGTTTGCCTGGGTTCCCTGTAGTGGTGGACACACTGCTGCTTGACGTGTCCTGAGGACAGAGGGTTGGGCCCGCTGGGTGGGTGCTGTGCTGGTGTTTCCTGAGGGGGGAGGCTCTGTGCCAGTGTCAGGGGAACCGACTGTCCCGAGGTCCCACATGGGCTGGGCTGGTCATCTTGATCCAGTTGGACAGAGCTGCTGTCATCACCTTGGGCCTCTTCTCTGGGGGGAGTGGACATGTCTGGAACCTCCTGTCCGGTGATGTTGGGTAGTGGTCCGGCAGGGGTGTGAAGGCGTGATTATTGCATCTGTGTGTGCCATCGTGTGCAATGGGTGGGTGACCCTGTACTCCAGTGCTTGCATTCTTGTCTAGGACCTTGTGTGACAATTGGTTTGCGGTCTGTGTGGGTATCTGTAGTGGACATGCTTTGGTGATGGGTGTCCATGCTTTGGTGTTGCATGCAGGGATTGGTGTTGGGCTGGGTGAGTTGTAATAGTGGGACATTTGTGAGGTGTTGGAGTGATGGGGGTGAGAGTGAGGGCGGGGTATTTGATAGCATGCAGGTAGGGTGGGGGATGTAATAGTTAACATTTGACTTACCAGAGTCCAGTCCTCCTGCTACTCCTGCGAGGCCCTCAGGATGCAGTATAGCCAAGACTTGCTCCTCCCATGTTGTTAGTTGTGGGGGAGGAGGTGGGGGTCTGCCGCCAGTCCTCTGTACTGCAATCTGGTGTCTTGAGACCACGGAACGCACCTTCCCCTGTAGGTCATTCCACCTCTACCTGATGTCATCCTGTGTTCTCGGGTGCTGTCCCACTGCATTGATCCTGTCTACGATTCTGCGCCATAGCTCCATCTTCCTAGCAATGGAGGTGTGCTGCACCTGTGATCCGAATAGCTGTGGCTCTACCCAGACGATTTCCTCCACCATGACCCTGAGCTCCTCCTCAGAGAACCTGGGGTGTCTTTGAGGTGCCATGATGTGGTGTGGGTGATGTGTGAGGTGGTGTGTGTTGTGATGTGTGAGGGGATGTGTTTGTGTGTGTTGTCTGAGGTGCGTGGATGTTATGTGAGTGATGGTGTTGTGTGTCTGTGGATGCTAGTGTTGTTTCTAGTGGTGTCTCTCTCTGGCCTTCTTTCAGAATTTTGGTCGTAAGGGTTTTTGGGTGTGTGTTTTATATTGTATTGGGTGTGTGGGAGTGGTGTGTGTATGTGTATCAGGTTTGTGTATTTCGATTTGTCCAATGTGGTTGTGTTTTGTACATGTGTGTGTATTTTGAGCGCGGCGGTGTGTACCGCCAATGGAATACCGCGGTTGAAAGACCACCACGTGGATTCATGAGTCGTGATAGTGTGGGCGTTTTCCTGTTGGCGTGACGGTGTTGGTTTTGTTATCACCAGTTTATCACTGACCTTTGGTGTGGTTGACTTGTGTGGGTGTCTGGATTTTGGCAGATTCCGGGCTGTGGGTCGTAATAGCTGTAGTGGAATTCCGTCGCCGCAGCGGTGTGTTGGCGGTCTTCTGCACGGCAAAGACCATGATAGTACCTTGCCATTTGAGACAACAGGCTATTTGTCAAAACCAATTGACCCTCCTTAGAAACCAACAATTCATCTTATCTTTAAACACATTTCAATTTGCTCCATGATTGTTTTTCCTCTTTGTCAACGTTATTCAGCAAAGATTTTAATTCTTCCAAAGTGTCAAGTACTTTCAATGTATAGCTCGTACATGTTGTGTCTTCCTCAGGTAACAGTTCCCACTTGTCCTTGAACGATATACAGTTCAATGCGCAAAACCTTGTGACTTGATCTGCATATCCATTTCCCAATGACACATAGGCCCTCATTCTGACCTTGGCGGTCGGCGGAGAGGCGGCGGTCGGACCGCGAACAGACCAGCGGTATTAAAAATGGCATACTGACCGCGGCGGTCACCGCCGCGACCGACCGCCACTTCCCCACTCCGACAGCCACGGCGGTCATGACCGACGGGCTGGAGTCTGCGCACTCCGGTCCGGCGGTCGACCCAAGACCGCCAACGGTATCATGACCCTGCTCACCGCCGCGGTTTCTGGCGTCCGGGAACCGCCATGCGAACCATGGCGGTAGGCACTATCGGGGCCAGGGAATTCCTTCCCTGGCACTGATAGGGGTCTCCCCCACCCCCCACTGCCCCCCCGAGTCCTCCCCCCACCCCCTCCACCCCCCTGCCACTCCCCAGAGGTGGTACGAACCCCCTCCCCACCCCCACCCCGACATGCACATACACGCACCCCGACATGCACACACCCCCAACATGCACATATACACACCCCCTACACACACACATACACAACGGGGACACATACCCGCACACATACATGCCGACATGCGCACCCGCCGAACTACACACATTGCCCATAGGCACAGCAGCACTCCCCGCCCGCATGCACGCACTCACACACCCCCTCTACACACTCACACGCACACCCCCATGCACGCACACATCACACAACACCCCCCCACCCCCTCCCCTCACGGACGATCAACTTACCTTGTGCGTTGGTCCTCCGGGAGGTGACAGGAGCCATGGGGAGGTGACCGCCAACAGAAGACCGCCAACAGAAGACCGCCACACAGAAATGTGGGTCGTAATTCTGTGGGCGGTGTTCTGCTGGCGTGGCGGTGGAGGTTGACCAGTCTCCACTTTCCCGCCGACCGCCAGTGTGGCTGCTGGCGGTTTTCCGGCGGAACGCTCCCAGCGGTCAGAATGCGCACAGCGGCATACCGCCGCGGTCGGCGGTCTTCACCGCGGCGGTAACTCGGCGGTCTTGCGAAAAGACCGCCAAGGTCAGGATGACCCCCATATTCCTGCGACTTCAGATGTGCACTGCATTTCACCACGGCAATCTTTTCAGGCATTTGAATTGCATGTAACATTTCCTTAATTCTCTCACCATTTCTCACTGGTGAACCAGAAGAGGTCAGGAAACCTCTCTGCGACCACAATTGACAAAAGTCATGAACTATTCCGAATCCATACTGGCTATCTGTCTAGATATTTCCTCTCAATTGAGCAGAAATATGGCATGCTCTACTAAGGCTGACCAGTTCTGCTACCTGGGCAGAATACACTCCTCAAAGCCAGGAAGCTTCCAAGGTACCTGTAATCGTGTGTACAGCATATCCTGCTCTCAGTGTCCCTGTATTGTCTCTCAGACAAGAACCATCAAAAAAAATAATTTGATCATTTTCTTCCAATCTGGTATCTCTAATGTCAGGTCTCGGTTTTGTGCACAACTCAGTTACTTCGAAACAGTCATGTTCAACATCTTCCTCTTTTTCTATTTCAACATTTTCACTCTGAAGTAAGGTTGCCGGGTTCAGCACTGTACATCTTTTCAGTGTCACGTTCGGTAACCCCAAAATACTCAGTTCATACCTAGTCAACCTAGCAACAGTCAAGTACTGGGTTTTCGTCCTTGTCAGTAAAATCTCAATAGAGTGAGGGACCATTACAGTCAGGGGATAACCCATCACCACGCCTTCACATTGTGAAAGACTTTGACCAACTACGGCAACTGCATGCAAACAACCTGGTAAGGCTGCTGCAACTGGGTCCAAAGTAGCTGAAAAATATGTTACTGGGCAATGAGCGCCTCCATGGACCTGTGTCAAGACAGACAATGAACATGCATCACACTCATGACAAAACAATGTGAATGGCTTCATGTAATCAGGCATACCCAAAGCTGGAACTCTGCACAAACTCTCTCTCAACTCAGTGAACGCTTTCATCTCATCCTGGTCCTGCACTAAGGGATAAGTGACTTCATTATGAGTCAGCTTCTGCAATAGTTTTGAAATGACCGAAAAATTTGGGATCCATTGGCGACAATACCCCACCACCCCAAGGAACATCCTGACATCTCTCTGTGTGGTTGAGGGACTTATCTGCAATATCGTTGTAATCCTTTCTCTGGATATTTTCCTTGACCCTTTCTCAATTTGGTGACCCAAATACTTTACTACCAAGTACTGCAATTTCAGTGGTGACACTTCATGGCCTTTCTTTCCCAAATGGTTCAACAGGGCAATTGTATCATACTTGCACTCGTCCCTTGTCATGGACGCAATTGATAAGTCATCAATGTACTGCACCAAGGTCGATTGGAAAGGCAATTCCAACGACTCCAAATTCATTTTCAAGATCTGGTTGAATATGGAAGGTAACTCCGGATACCCTTGAGGAGTTCTACACCAGCAATAGACTCAATCCAGGAATTTGAAACAAAAGAGAAATTGGCTATCGTTATGAAGAGGTACAGAAAAGAATGCTTTTGACAAATCAATGACTTTGAACCACTCTGCATCACATGGAATCTGGAATAGTATCACAGCTGGATTGGGCACCACGGGACAACATTTGACCATGATCTCATTTATCTTTCTCAAATCCTGAACAATCCGAACCTTCCCACAGGGCTTCTTCAAACCCATTATCGGTGAGTTATATGGACTGCTCAACACTTCTTTCAGAACCCCCTGCTTCACAAAATCTGCAATTATCCGAGACACTTTCATCAGGACATCTTGTATTGTGTGAAGTTGAGGGAAAACTGCATTCGGTTTTATGGTAACCTTGACTGGTTCCACCCCTTTAATCAGACCTAATTCCTTTCCTGTCAAATCCCACACATTCTCCTGTGCTCTTTCGCTGTGAACATTGGGAAAAACTCAATCAAAGAGTACTCCTCACTTGAATTTTCACACTCTATTTCTGCGGCTTGGTCTTCCTCATCATCGCTGTTTGTCTGTATCTCTATTCCGTCATTTGAGCAAGTAATCAAACATTTTGTTTTACACAAGAAGGCTCTTCCCAGTAGGGATACCGGACTTGAATCGCAGACTACAAATTTATGCAGTCCCGGAAAGTTGCCAATCTCAACTTGCATTGGGTCCGTAATTGGGTTTGCCAGATATTGATTTGCTATCCCCGCAACCTGAACAGTTCTTCCTGAAAGGGGCAAATTCGGAACCTCTGCATTACTCACTGTAGAGTGAGTAGCTCCCGTGTCCACCAAGAATGAAACTCTATGACCCATAACATTTCCTCTCACATAAGGTCCTCTCTGATCTACTTCTAAAGGGGTCGCAAGCACACATGGCTCCTCATCTGAACTGTCACTCATCCATTCACCATTTATTCCATCCTCACTGTGTAACGGGAATTGGTGCACTGTGTTACTACTTCTGTCTTGTCTCTGACCTTTGACCTGTTGAGAAAGCATCATCTGTTGCTGCTCCATCAGGGCTGGAGGTATTTGCATTTGCTGTCTAGGTACCATGGGAACCTGCTGCTGTATCAGCTGCAACTGTGACATTTGTGCACTGGGCAGTTGCACCTGCTGCAAGGGCTGAAAATTCTACACTTGATTTACATTATTCAAAAAATTTGAATTAAGACCCCTTAGTCTCGGTCCTCTCACATTCTGAAATGAACTGATGTCATTACTGTCCTGAACAACACCTTCCTGCACCATCATCGGACACTCCAGCTTCCAATGTCCCACGGATCCGCAAATGTGACATGGCAATAGCTTCTTCATTCCCTGCACATCATTCTGAACCACTACAGTATTCAAAGCTGGGCCACAATTCATATTACTTCCACAACCTCTACATCTCATTTGGGGCTGAAACATGACATTTCCCTGCTGCTGCGGCATCTGCTGCACACAATTTCCTTGGACTCCTGTTTGAGCTGCTCTAATCTGCATCACCATCTCTTTCTCCTTTAACTTTTTCTGTTTTAGTTCAATCTGATCACTACAGTATTTTGCATACTGCAATACCTCATTAATCGGCTCCGCTTGCCAGCAAATAAAATGACTCTTCATCATCTGACCAATTTCAATCCTTCCACAAATCTGAAAACAAAATGTAGCATGTCTTTCAGCTCACTTGTTTCTTTACCACTATATTGTTTGAATGCCTGCAGTAATCTCTCATAGTATGCATGTAACGACTCCTTTGCTTCTTGCACTGTCCTGTCAATCCTCTGCCAATCAATATTTTTGGGCAAAATCCTCGATTTCAGGAATTCAATCACCTTATAGTAATATTTCATTACCTCAGGAGACGGTGCGCATGTATTCTCTCTCCGGTTCACTTGTTGGCCAGTCTACACTCCTCTTACACTCGACCAATAAGTCAGCTGGAACCACTAACTCCAGTAATGTGTTCAAGCCCTCCCACAAACACTTGGCAAGTTTCACGAACCTGTCTGTCTGCTAATACCACTCTACTGGATTCTCTCTCAATTTTGGATAATCATTCGTAAATTATAACCTCTTGTCTCTTTTCTTTACCCATCTGCCTTCCCATTTGTCTAATGCTCCCCATATCTGAGCACTCTGTTATAACTCTTTAAGGTGTGTCTTCATTCCGGCCTACCTCATGTGTTCAAAATCTTTTTCCTCAAAATCTAATATGTAACTTCTCTTTAAATGCTTAGTTTTCTCGATTTCTATGCCATATTTCTCTGCCAGATCTGCTAATCTATCATGTACTCTGCTCACCTCTCTCGTAATCTTTGGGCACAAGTATCTCAACTCTGCCTCTCTGTAAGATTCTAACCTATTCACTACCATCGTTCCCTCAACGAGTTCACCCGCTTCCATGCCTAGTCTGACACAATTCAAGTACTCCTCTCTTTAGGGGCATTCCGTTGGGTTTTCAGTTTATCTAGCCATTCAGTTAACTGCTGAGCTGTCCCTGTAATGAAATGTTACTCCCTTGAATCGGGGGCACCTGCTGTGCCACTGCATTCAGATTCTGCAGTGTCAATAATTTCAGGCTCTGGCTTGCGTTTGGTTCTGTCACAGAATCTGGAAGTACAACAAGTGGACTAAGATCTAACAATACAGTAATCTCGATCAGTCAAAAGTCTGACCCACGGAAGAAACTACCGGAACAGATTCATTAGGTCCTCCCCTTATTAGGCTTATTCACTCGAAATTGGTTTCATTTGTGCAAATAATAGTACCGATGGACCAACAGTAATCGGTAGCGATATTGCATCTAGGGCTGCTCTGGCACCTACACTCTGTGGGAGAGTAACTCCCACACACTGATTCATCATTGGGGTCATTTCTGACTGGGTCCTTGTTATTGGCGTGAATCTCTGCATTATCTACGGCTGAACTTGGGGCAACAAAATCAGAGTCAGCTCAGTCTGAACCAATATTGGTCTCAGAACCACCTGCTCCGTGGGCACCACTAAGTTCAAAGTTATTTCTAAAATGGGCACAGCAGAATAAATTCTCTGTATATGTGGCGGCTACCAGCTTCCAAACTGCTAATGCCTCAAATGTGCTGGTCTCGGAAGGGGCTTCGATTCATATAGCGCCATCCGCAATTGCTCCAGAATCTTCAAATTGAACATCCCATTTTCGGGAAACGCTCATTTTTCTCTGTTAACGTGCACCATTGCTGTAGCCAAAGAGATGGTGCAACACCTCTCTCTTCCATTGCAATGTAAGCCAGTGTATTCTCTGGTGGTGTAGGCTCACCTACACTCGCTGTAATGTTTGTATTTCCCCTTAGGGCACTTCTCAACGCTTTGAAAAATGTAATCTTTTCCACTTTTTGTTTATTCAAAATCAAATCAGGAAATGACTTTTATTCCCAAGATTCCTTTCACCCACGTTCTCGACCAATTGCCTCTCATGGATGCCTGCCAATCCGTGCGCGACCCTTCTCACTAACCGACCTATCCTAGCGCTGCTCCAATGACGTCACACTCACATGTACTGCGACTGACAAAGTCTTGCGGCTCGTCGTCCCAAACTCCATTCCACACAAATCTAATGCAAAATATTGCGAGCACTAATCAAAAAACAAAAAAACAAATCTGCTGGTTTACTACAGGAAAGGTAACACTGTCACTTCAGAAACATTCCGGATTTTCACTGATGGTTCTTTTCGCGCATGCAGCTATTCCTCTTTGTCGGTCTCCCAGATTCGAAAGCAAAATTCGACCCACAAATTTTAGTCTCAACTGATCAATGGGTCTGTTCTGGTACACATAGGACTCGCGAATCTCCGTTGAAATTTCCTCTCGCCCACTTTAACTTACACACTGACTTGTTGACCACGCCCGAGCAACCTACTAAACCAGACAAATTACAACATATAACCAAGTGTCTCATACACTTTTCAATATACTCCGGAGTCTTAGACCATGCAGGGTTGGGACATCAACAACTATGTGGACAATTTTTTAGCACAAAGCGCCACACACATATGAAGTTCAACGACTTCCCTACTCTCACGCTGCGGAGTAGGCACACTCCTACTAAAACTTCATTTGGAGTACGCAAACTCCCTAAAAATCCATGCAAACCTCACAATTCACCTGCGATTTGCATAAGCTTGGGCAAGCGCAACCTATTTCACTCACTTTGTCACTAGAAGGCTGGGACCATCCTCAAACAACCATTAGCAGGATCTTGGATCTGGGAAAGTCATTTCTGGGCTTAAGGGGACATCATTTTCTCTCCAGTTATCATCATTGAGAAATAAAATTCAAATCAGGGGCACATGTCACCCTATACTGCACGTCTGTGGTAGGCACCTGAGGAGACGACCCATCGGTGTCTTACCTTCTCTGTTATCACTCTGTACTGGACACCTATGGCAAGCTCTTAAGGAGACTAACCATCAGTCTGCTACCATAACTGTTAGTGCGTCAGACCTTAATAAGTAAACTTACAAGGGGACGCAAATAGGTCGATGAACCTTTTGAGTCGCAATTAAGAAGTTCTTACCATAGTTCCAGTACATAATCAGTAATCAATACACAATAATCAACAATCATTAGCAATCAATAGAATCAATAATTAATGGAGTCAGTAAATGTAACTCACCATGACCTTTCAGCCATGAATGACCACACCTTTAATAAACGTTTAGTAAGTTTATTTCCCTATATTAACAATGCTGAGGCCATGTAGATTAATCTCAAAATCAAATGAAACACATATAAAAACAACACTGGTTGTCCAAAGTGGTGGAAGAAACGTAATCTAATCAAGGCTTGAACCACAACACATTCTAGAGTTACAGTGCAAATCACTAACAGAGTCAGCTGCAATAAAGATATATAACATACATGGAATTCAGCAAGGTAATTCATCAATCATTAGTCCCTGTAATTGTCAGTCAATTGTGAGGGCACTTAACTAACACCAGATTAGAATCAACATTTTGGGCTTCATGCAAAACGTTTTAGTAACACAAATTTAGAAAAACATCTAACTATTGTTCCATCAAAACAGCGCACTTTGTGCCTAGAAAGAAAAAGCATAAAATGCATATCAGTCACGTTTCATCATATCTCCTTATCCTCAGTATGGGTCAGCAAAGCAGAATCAGTCTTTCTCCTTTGGTCATCAGTCGATCAGGAAAGTATCAGGCTCTCAGTCAGAGAATATGAGCTCAATGTCGGTATGAATCTCGAATCTCTCCTAAAGTATCTCTAATCTCTCAAGTCTCAGGCCTCAAGTCTCAATTCGTAATTGGTCTGAGGTCTTTTCCCCCCTGCAGCGTTGTTATATCAAAGTCACCTAAACTAACTCCTAATTCCCTATTGGTCAGTTAATTGTACGTTCATACTCTACCCAATAATATTTCTATACCAAATCTATGAATTCTAATATTTCACTCTTCATATGCAGTTATTGGTCCACTTTGCAATGTTCTCCTCATCTGGCTCGTCAGGTAACAATATTGGCGCTTCTTCAGCTCCAGTCAGTATCTTCATTGTTCTCGTCTTGGGAAAGTACATCTCACACACATTACACATAAGTTGTTACACTAGCGGGAACATCATCTCCTTAAAGTCGGTTCTCACGAAAAGCTTCTGTTAAGCACTTTTAATAAGACAATGGACATTTCACAGTTTAATTCTCTTGGTCAGCATTTTTATTAACCGCTAAGAAACACAGCTTCTGCATGAGGCCTGGCAAAATAGGCCAAGACAGTCGCTAAGTTAAGGCCTACAATTAATAAAGCTAAAGCATACTTCATAACCCCTAATATCACATATTACTGCATTAATCTAGTACATTTTCGATATTTCATAAGTATTAATCATTATTTAGTACATTTCGTGAACACTGGTTACCATTCTTCAAAGTCACATTTTCAAATGTGTGCATTATTTTTCTACATTATTCATTTTCTACATAAACTCACTATTCAAAATACATAAACACTCATTAATAATTTATAATTGAAGCGCCTGCGCTAGCAGACCCACCCAGGAGTTTGAGAACGTGGAAAACCAGTTGGGTCCTCAATCCAAAAAACAGCCCAATGTTACAAATAAATTAGAAAACTTCAAAATGTATGAATGAATATAAAAATCAACTACAAACTGTAGAAAAAAAGAAACATAAAGCAAGAGCACATTCCACAAATTGGAATAGCTCCATCAGCTTGCATGTATTTTTAAAACAACACAAGTAAACTCAATATATATACAGAGAATAGAAAATCAAGTACTTATCTGTATGGGAGCATCTAATAAAAGAGGAAGATGGTTGTTGCTCTGGTCATATATGCTGCAACAGTGTTCCATTGTGTAATATTTAACTTTATGACATATGTCTGTACTTTAAAGGGCTGCATTTTGTGGCAGTAATAAAGGATTTATGCATAATGATAGCCTCAGGTCTTGTAATGAAATTCATAAGCAATGGTAAAGGAATTAACGAGCAAGAACACAGTCAAGGCCAAAAATTAAAGGTGCAAACAAAGGGCCATCAAAATGAACAGTCTGAGAACTGGCACTGATTTTTGAGGGCCGGCGCTTAGTCTTCTGCCTCAAGCATATGCTGCGAGCAAAGGACACATTTGAGAAAGACGGAGAAAGAGAAAAACAAAAAAGCGTCACAAGTAGGAAGCTGCAAGAGTGAGCTGAAGAGGCAGTGAGTGGCTTTAAATGGATTGAAGAGGCCCAAGATAGCTTAAGGATTACGCTGCCTCACTATTCCATGTTCGCACATTTAAATGCAGCAGCCACGTGTTTAAGATGAGGGCACCGGCGCCTTTTTATTTACAAATTAAGCACTGGGCACAGGACACCGGGTCGGGAGCTCCTGTAATCAGCAGGACACGTGGTAATATTCCTAGAAGCTAATCACACCAGTAATACTCGGTTGCAGTTCTAATTGATACTGCTCGTGGAAGTAATGATGAAGTCTGTATCGGGAGATGTGCGACCTAAAAGCCGCTAGTACAGGCTGTGATACAGTGCGCTCGCTGGTGTCACATCATTCCAACAATCTGTGCTTCAATGAAGCCTGATAAAAGCAAGTTCAGCAAAAATCAGAGAGTGAAGGCAAAATGTTTTTGGAAATACTATGCCAAGGATGTCAGGTCTCAAACTGTACAATTAGCACTTTCACCTCCAAACAAAAACCTATGTGTTGTGAAAATGCAAAAAAGTTTCTCATTCTGACCCTTGGTATCTAACCGGTACTTATGATTTGCTGTTACATGTGTTTTATTTCGTATTCATATATATACAGTCAGTAGAGGTGCTGCTGAGTTTTCAAAAATAATATCCTGATATTTCTGCCTCATTCCATCGTCCACTTGAGATAGATGATGGTTAGATTTAAAAAACACAAATCTTGAAATGATATCTGGTGAATGTGGAAATTGTATTAACAAAAAATACACATCCTCAGGGATCGACTTTGAGCGCTTCCCATTTTTAATGACTATACCACCCCATCTTCATCGTATCCACTTCCACAGGTAATCTTCAATGCCAAATGCATCTGAAACGCAGATTCTCTTAGATCTGCCACTCAGCTTAGTTCCCCCTATCCATTCATCAGCTGTAACTGCCTGGACGTGTTTCAGATTAAACAGAGGTATCAGTGGTTGGCGGTTTGTCCTTTCGTGGCTTGGTGGCCCTCCAATCTATGTCCTACTCCCATCTCCATTATTCTGGATGGATGTGTCCTTTAATACTGCCTTTTCTCTCACTATTCAAATCCAAAGAGCTTTATTAAGCTGTTTATAAAAAAACTGGAAATGAAAGTCTGCATTTTGTTCCTTCTAGCTGTGCAAAATACATGATCCATGCTCCTGTCTATCACGCCTGGAGTTTGGTAACTCTCTTTACATTAGAGGTCCATCTTATTTTGCAAAATAGCTCCAAATTGTTCAGAACACAGCGGATCATTTGCTCTTCAATTTCCCTCCTTTTATTTCTCCATTGCTACTTTTATCATCTACATTGAGTCCCAGTACAGGCAATGGATGGCATTCAAAGCACTCTTTCACCATGCGTTTTACAGCAGTGGCCTGAACTCATTTAAACAAAGCTACAAATGTATGCTCTGCATGCACCATATGTTTGTCTTCTGAAAGCCTTTTGTCCATTCCCATGTTCCAGACCACAAGAGTGAGAGGCCCTGCATATTTATCTATAGGTCCACAATTATACAATGTTGTCCCTTCACACCTTTACAATAGGAGCAGTTTTTCAGTGCTGTATAAAAAGCTAAAACCCCACCTTTTCCTACTGGTAACTGCCTGTTGATGCCTTTTGTTTACTTTCTTTTTGTCCAGTCAATGCCGGGACACCCTCAAAGTAATCACACAATTTAGAAAACCTCTCCAAATATTAATCAATAGAGGGCTTGTTGCCTACAGTCTATGCCACCAGGTCCTCTTCATCAGTCCTAACAGGTGTTAAGGAATATTGGGACTCAGTTGGATGCAGAGAGCTCCTTATCATAGCATATACATGCTATTTCTGAATAAACATCTTCCTTATCAGAGTGCCAAGAAGAAAAGATTACATACATGTGGCACTTTTCTATCATGTGTGTCTTCATTAAATTCAGAAATGTTAGACTTGGCCCAATCTGCAGGATCTACCTCAAACTTTGTGCCTTAACCCTCCTGTTTCTAAGTCTGTTTTGTTGGCTTTTAGGACTCTGTACACTTTACCAATGCTAACTAGTGCTAAAGTGCTTATGCTCTCGCCTATAAACATGGTGAAATTGGCTCACACTGAATTAGCGCATTTATTTTACTGATAGGTGCCTAGTAAAGTGGTACTATATGCACCCAAAGGCTGTAAATTAAATGGTGGTACTGGGCTTGCAGCACCTATTGTGCTGCCCACTTAAGTGGCCCTTAAACATGTATCAGGCCTGCCATTACAGCCAGTCTGTGCAGTTTTTAACTGCTATTTCGAACAGGCCTATTTAATAGGTTGGGCATGTATTTTTAAGGTTTACATGCTGTGGTAGTAACAAAACTCCTAAATTAGTTTTTCACTACTGCAAGGCCAAGCTCTCCACTAGGATAACATTACCCAATTACATTTAGTAAGTGATATTTTTCAATTATGAACAGGTGGGAAATTCATGTTTGGTGCCTAAAGAATTGTTTTTTAAAAACCTCTTTAGTGGTGAAGTCTGATTTTTAGCCCCAATTTTGCAAATGCCACTTTTAGAGTGTTGCCCTAGCCCTTTGGTGCCTGCAGCCTGTCCCTGGGTGCAGCTGGGATTTGGTCTTTGTGTATTCTTCCCAGACAGCCACTCAATAAAGGGACTGGGTGCTGGCAGGGTACGCCATCCAAGCTGGACAGGGATGGAGTGGAGCTGGTCATAACCCCACTTGCATATCAAAGACCCTGACTTAGCCTCAACATCACATTAGCCTATTTTTCCTCCAGACAAAGTATGACCAGGGAAGGGTGCAGGAAATTCCAGACATTCTGTAAGGGGAAAACTTCAAAAGCTTCTGCCACTTCAAAAAGAGCACCAGGTATAAAAGCAGGGCTCTCAGAGCCACTCTTCAGTACAATCCTGATCCTGTGGATAAGGGACAGCCCTGCTGCAAAAGGGCTACTCTTCAGCCTGGGGCCTGCCCTGCTGTCTGACAAAGAAGATGGGACCTGCTCCCTTCATCCCAGGGTGAGTGACTCCAAGGTAAGCTGACTGACCTCCTTTTCTGAGCTACAGGAGCACTATGAGCTCCAGAGGCCTCTTTGCAACTGCCCAGCTTACCTGCTGCTCTGGACCTGCCTGGACCTACACCTGGACTTGCCTGGACCTTGCTGGCCTCTGCTGGAGTGAGTTCCTGATCCCCAAGTGATGCCTTTCCAGGTCCAGGGCCCTTGGCTTGCATCAGAGAGAGCTCCTCCAGACCTAACTAAAGGTTCCACCAAATCCGGCACCGCAAAGCCTCGCCACACAACTGCCAGATTCATCGGAACAGACGAAGAGACGCAAAGACTCGAAAATTTTGCTGCACAGACTGTGTTTCAAGGCATAAGATACCATCATCCTCAATGGGCCAACCTTGGTCCTGTGCCCAGTCTGGGCTCCATCGAGGTCACCCGGAACTTGTGAGTTTATCCCGGTTCGGCGCAGCAAGATAACCTCAGTTGGCGGTTTGCACCTCTCGGAGCTAGTGGTATCTAAATATTTAAAATTGCACGTCTCCAGTTCTACTGATTAGATTTTTGTAGTTTTGGTGTCATTTTCTCTATGAAGTTGTCCTTCATTGGTGTGAGATTTTCAATTTATTACTGTTAGTGTGCTGCATCAACTCTTCACACATTGCCTCTAAGGGAAACCTGACTGCTTTTGTGACAAGGTGTGAGAGGGTTATGCATAGGTTAATTTAGTGAGTTTTTGTGGTTCAACCTGGCAAGGATTGTGACTGTTGCTTGAGTAGAGTTTAATCCCCCTCACAACAACCCAATTTCTCACAAGAAACATTAGAATATCTCAATGCAAGAACACATATTCAACAGAGATACATACATATTTCAAACAATGCCTGGGTAGAGGCAATTTGTTTTCATTTAATTCTTACTAGGCAAATATATAAGATGTCAAACAAACAAACACCAAAGCATGGAACTAAGTTGCTGCTTCAACATTTTTCCTTTTTATCTTCTGTAAGAAATTGGATTACGAGTTGAGGGGGTAAAACAATTCTTAAGCAGCAACCACAATTCTTCTCCTGGTGAAATGAAAAGCAAACCCTGAATGAACTTGTGCTCAACCCTTGGATTGCTTGGCACAGAGCAGCCAGGCTAACTCAGAGGCAACGTGTAAATAATTTATTTGTGCAACACCTCAAACAGTAACACAGTGGAAACACACCACAAAGGGGTCTCACATCAGTTTATAAAAGTAGAGTAATTTTTAATAAACAATGACATAAATTACAAAAATGTATTAGTAGTACCAGAGCGATATATTTTGACAGATTTTAGTGGAAATAGTGCCAAAAAGCACAAAACGCCAACTATGGATTAGAGGTGGGCGGTAACCTTTACTGAGGAGTTTTTCCCACTCCGTGCTCCACTTGGAGCCCAGAGTTACATTACATTACATTTTAATAAAATACAGAAAAAATGTACCTGCCTCGCTGCTACTGCACCGCTGCTCCTTCCTGGTCACAGGAGGCGCAGGCTCCCAGCCTGCCCTGCGGCCAATCCTGATGCTGATCAAAGCAGCGTTAGTATTGGCTGGAGCACCCAACAAGGGTGCTTCCAGGCAGACTGGCATCCTGTGCCTGCTCTCTCCAGCCCGGCAAAACAGTGCCGGAAAGAGTGCGCATGTGTGTGCTGGCCAAACACATATGCACACTGAGGGGAGTGCAGGTCAATCCAATTGGCCCCACCCGTTTAACATCAAAACGATAATAAACATAGGGGCATTTTTAAGAAACGTGGAGCTGCACACAGTGCAGTGCCACTTTTCTTGCGCCCTTTAGAGCCCCCCTACTTCCACCATGTGTGCGCTGTATTTAAAATTCAATGCACCATGGCGCAGGGTAGAGGGCAATAACATTTGTTTTACGCTATTGATGTATTCTGCAGGAGTAGCCGGAATATTTTGGTGCTACTCCTGCAGAGTATAAAGGGCCCCATTGTATTCATTGGCATGCCCCTTTTAACGTCTCCTCTGAGCAGGCATTAAAAGTGGCGAAAGAAAACGACACAAGGAAATCTTTGAGATTTCCTTGTGCCATTTTTTCAGCACCTCATAACAGGGGAAATGCCCCCTTTGCATACATTATGCCTGCACAGGCATAAAGTGGCGCAATGCACACTTTGTAAATATGGAGTGGGGTTTTTGGACTTCTAACGCCAAATTAGCATAAAAAAATTACGCTAATGTGTCATTAGATTGGTGCTAGGGGCTCTTAAATATGCCCCATAGTCTATTACTGTTTTGTTGTTAAAGGTTTGCAGCGGCTGCTGCTGTGGGGGTGGGGGTGTGACACTCCTCCACCATAGCGGAGGAACTGTCGCTGAAGTTTATTCAAATAGAGTGTTTAAACAGAACTTGGTTTTGAGAAATTGCAAGTGCGGTGCGTCAATAATCTAAGCAGAAGCAAATTAAAATGTTAATAATTCCCCCAGCAGTTCTTCATTTATTAGTCTGATCTCACTATCATGCAATTTCTAGGATTATATTAGACTGCTGGCTGTGGACTTTGACACGTCTTTTGCAGCACATGCTAAAACTTACTAACACTCTTGGCAGCCAGAATACTTGTTGTTAACCAGAGGAGAGCTGTATGCAAGGAGCATTTCCATCTACTCACGTCCTGTTCTGCCCTGTTTGTCTGCCTGTAATTATTTTTCTGCATGGTTCACTAACCTGGTTGTTTCTTGAAAATAATTTAAGGCTAGTAGTGCCAAGTATATAGTTTTTCTCTGCCTTGTTTTGCTGCGTTTTCATTATGATTTTCAAACTGCACAATGCCATAATGTACTATTTTATTGCCTGTGAAGTTCCAAACATGGGAAGATCACCGCAAGTCTGCAAAGAAATACACGTAAGTCCCTTAAACATTGCAGACGCCATAAGGATTTAAGGGCGAACAAAACTTTCCAGGACGGTACGGTATTCCAGACTGAAACTCATTGCACCTGATTTATGTACTTAAGTGAAGAGAGAGCAGCCCCTTGGTTCCAACAAACTCAAAAGTGACTAATAAGTAAGTAGTAAGCACACTGTTAGTGAGTCCTAATTGGGTCGCAAAGACCTACCTCATCAATATTCATGAGCTAAGTCACAATTTGCGACCCTATTGGGAATGCCCGCACTCACAGGGATGGTGGCCTGCTGGGGCCAGCAGACCACCATGTCTGTGACTGCTTTTTCAGTAAAGTGAACAGGATGCAATACAAAAAAAGAAAAGTTTTTCATTTTGGCAGAATAGGCAGTGGTCCATGGGACCATTGCCTGGTCTGAAAAAGCTTTTGTGCCCCCATTCTCAAAGGGGATGTGTCCATTGGGGAGGGACTTGTTCCTGTTTGTGAATGTTTACTACCAACTTAAAGTTGGTGGTCATCTGCAAATGTCATTTGCAAATGTTTTGTGGCAGCATTCCGGTTGCAAAACAGTAACACACCAGAGCTCTCAGCTGACGCCCACCGCCCTGGCTTTATCTATGCCGTATTAGTCCAGCTCCACTCCTGCTTTGTGAGAACATACCTCTTTTGACATGGTTAGCCCCCCCCCCCACTTTTAGCTTGGAACATGATGTGGTTTCAAACAGTAGGTCCCCTGTGTCCCTGCTAAACAGGTTCCTAGGGCCAGATCTCTTTCCACAAAACTGTACTATGACTGGCAACTTCTGCCTCCCTTGTAAGTCCCTAGTAAATGGTACCCCTTGGCTGGTTCCTGAGAAGACCCCCTAGAATTGTGCCATTCTGAGAAGTCCCATGAAATCCTTATGTAGCCTGCCATTGCAGGCTGCATGACAAGGTGTCCCCAAAATTGCAAACATGACATGGCCTGGGTGCCATGTCCACTAACACTGCATACAATATATGTAAGTTACCCCTCTATCAGACCTTACAGCCCTAAGGCAGGTTGCACTATATTACATGGGAAGGCATAAGTGCATGATCAAATATGCCCCTCTGCGTCTTTGTCACTTCTTAGACATAGTAAGTATACAGGGAAGCCATAGTAAATGCATGTGCACTGGTCACTACGAGTTCCACCACCCCTGTGCCACTGAGGGTGTACGATTGGTGCTGCCTTCTGGTCCTCCTTTCGCTTACCTCAACTCCAGGAGATCCAGGCACCTGATGCTGTATTGGTACTATGCACTGGCCGCCCCTGTGCCGCTGAGGGTATAAGTTTGGTGCTGCCTTGTGGCCCCCCGTTGCTTATGTCGACCAACCTCTGACTCTGCTTGTACTCACCTGTGAGCAGTGCATCTTTGTTCCCCCGTAGTCTCCATTGGTTGACATTAGGCACCTGACTCCGAATTTGACCTCTGCACCCGGCCGCCCCTGTTCCACTATGGGTGCACTCTTGGTGCTGATTTGAACCTGCATTCTTGGGTTCCTCCCATAAGATAACATTGGAGATTCTGAAAATTTACGATTTTTTAAACTGAAAAGTATTTTTAATTTAAAAACTGCATATCTTGTAATGAAGTTCTTAGTCTTACAAATTATATTGTAATTGTAATTGTAATCGTATTTATATAGCGCTTACTACCCCTGACGAGGCGTCGAAGCGCTTTTCGATGAGTAGCACGCTACTCCGGTACCCAACAAGAATTAGTGATGGATTAGTATAATTTAATAAGGAGTACAGTTTTAGTATTATTATGAGTTAATTTGAGTTGCGGATATGAGAGTTTGTTAGTTAGATTGACTGGAGTAATGGAGGGGTGGAAGAGGAAAGAAATCAAGAAGTGTTAATTGGGAGTTTATCCTTCATTTACTCAATCCAAAGGTTTGAGATGAATAAAAGGGGAGCGGAGGGGAAAGAGGATGTGGAAGGGTTAGGGAGAGCATAGTAGCAGGGTGAGATGAATGCAGGAGAATTTAGTAGGGTTGTGTGGGAGGTCACAGAGGTAGGGTGAGGTTTGGTGAGTTAGATGTGGAGGTGGAGGGAAGAGCTTAGGCAGAGATATTTAGGAGATGAAAGTGGTCGAAGGGATTTGAGTTTGATAGAGACATGACATAAGAGTGATGAGAAGTGTGATAAAAGAGAGCAGAAATTCATAGATATCTAGTATAACAACCCAAAAACCAGGAGCCATGCCATGATCCACAAACATGCCAGGCACAGAAACAACATATACACATACATACACATATATATATATATTTATACACACACACATGAATACACACACATATGCACATACAATACATAATTAGAAACATGTGTAAAAATACTTAGTCAGACAGGTTTAAAAGAGTGTGTGTGTATTTTATTGTTATTGGTTTAGTTTCTGTAAAATGAGCATCGTGGCCTACCCAACCGGAGTATTTTCTATGAGTATGTCAGTAAGCGTTACCTAGCATGTTTTATACGCCCCGTTTATATTGTACACTAAGGGTGCGTGATGGGCCACGGGGTAAACGTCTCCAGCAACCTTGTGTGCCTTTGGCAATGTGATTGTTACTAGTGCGTCTTTGTGGAGATGTCCTTGTGCTTCTGAGCATCAACAATGCACCACCGGAATCGGCGGTAAACGCATTGGGGTCGTTTTGGAAAGCTGTCCATCATCCTGGTAAAAAGGCGGGAATTCCTTTACCTACTTCGGGTGTGGGCGGGGTGTGGCTCAGCGGGCAAAGCTTACAGGTGCTTTATAAAGGGAGAAAACCTTCTACTCTGTGTCTCCAGCAGAGGAAGATAGAACCCGCGCGTCTCAGTCAGATACAGATTACGCTCCAGTACATCATCAGTTCACCTCCAGGATGGATTCTAGATCTTTTTCTGCTATGGGATCTCTGAGCGCACAGCCTTGCTTTATCTTTGCCAAGGCCAAGAGTTAGGGTGGCTTGTCCTTTCCAGAAGCTGAGCTTCAACTGCGGCACCTGCTACGATTATATTTGTAAGTGCTTCCTTTGAGGTTTAGTTTCTGTAAAATGAGCATCGTGGCCTATCCAACCGGAGTATTTTCTACGAGTATGTCAGTAAGCGTTACTTATCATGTTTTATACGCTCTGTTTATATTGTACACTAGGGGTACGTGATGGGCCAAGGGGTAAACGTCTCCAGCAACCTTGTGTGCCTTTGGCAATGTTATTGTTACTAGTGCGTCTTTGTGGAGATGTCCTCGTGCTTCTGCGCATCAACAACGCACCACTTGAATCGGTGGTAAAAACGCAGTGGGGTCGTTTTGGAAAGCTGTCCATCATCCTGGTAAAAGGCGGGAATTCCTTTACCTACTTCGAGGGTGGACGGGGCGTGGCTCAGCGGGCGGAGCTTACAGGTGCTTTATGAGGGGAGAACCTTCTACTCTGTGTCTCCAGGAGAGGAAGATAGAACCCGCGCGTCACAGTCAGATACAGATTACGCTCCAGTACATCATCAGTTCACCTCCAGGAAGGATTCTAGATCTTTTTCTGCTATGGGATCTCTGAGCGCACAGCCGTGCTTTATCTTTGCCAAGCGCAAGAGTTAGGGTGGCTTGTCCTTTCCAGAGGCTGAGCTTCAACTGCGGCACCTGCTACGTTTATATTGTACACTAGGGGTACGTGATGGGCCACGGGGTAAACGTCTCCAGCAACCTTGTGTGCTTTTGGCAATGTTATTGTTACTAGTGCGTCTTTGTGGAGATGTCCTCGTGCTTCTGCGCATCAACAGCGCACCACGTGAATCGGCGGTAAACGCAGTGAGGTTGTTTTGGAAAGCTGTCCATCATCCTGGTAAGAGGCGGGAATTTCCTTTACCTACTTCGAGGGTGGACGGGGCGTGGCTCAGCGGGCGGAGCTTACAGGTGCTTTATGAAGGGAGAAACCTTCTACTCTGTGTCTCCAGGAGAGGAAGATAGAACCCGCGCGTCACAGTCAGATACAGATTACGCTCCAGTACATAATCAGTTCACCTCCAGGAAGGATTCTAGATCTTTTCTGCTATGGGATCTCTGAGCGCACAGCCGTGCTTTATCTTTGCCAAGAGTTAGGGTGGCTTGTCCTTTCCAGAAGCTGAGCTTCAGCTGCGGCACCTGCTACGATTATAATTGTAAGTGCTTCCTTTGAGGTTTAGTTTCAGTAAAATGAGCATCGTGGCCTACCCAACCGGAGTATTTTCTACGAGTATGTCAGTAAGCGTAACCTAGCATGTTTTATACACCCCGTTTATATTGTACACTAAGGGTACGTGATGGGCCACGGGGTAAACGTCTCCAGCAACCTTGTGTGCCTATGGCAATGTTATTGTTACTAGTGCGTCTTTGTGGAGATGTCCTCGTGCTTCTGTGCATCAACAACGCATCACGTGAATCGGCGGTAAACGCAGTGGGGTCGTTTTGGAAAGCTGTCCATCATCCTGGTAAGAGGCGGAAATTTCCTTTACCTACTTCGAGGGTGGACAGGGGGTGGCTCAGCGGGCGGAGCTTACAGGTGCTTTATGAAGGGAGAACCTTCTACTCTGTGTCTCCAGGAGAGGAAGATAGAAACCCGCGTGTCACAGTCAGATACAGATTACGCTCCAGTACATCATCAGTTCACCTCCAGGAAGGATTCTAGATCTTTTCTGCTATGGGATCTCTGAGCGCACAGCCGTGCTTTATCTTTGCCAAGCCCAAGAGTTAGGGTGGCTTGTCCTTTCCAGAAGCTGAGCTTCAACTGCGGCACCTGCTACGATTATAATTGTAATTGTAAGTGCTTCCTTTGAGGTTTAGTTTCAGTAAAAATGAGCATCGTGGCCTACCCAACCGGAGTATTTTCTACGAGTATGTCAGTAAGCGTAACCTAGTATGTTTTATACGCCCCGTTTATATTGTACACTAAGGGTACGTGATGGGCCACGGGGTAAACGTCTCCAGCAACCTTGTGTTCCTTTGGCAATGTGATTGTTACTAGTGCGTCTTTGTGGAGATGTCCTCGTGCTTCTGAGCATCAACAACGCACCACCGGAATCGGCGGTAAAAGCATTGGGGTTGTTTTGGAAAGCTGTCCATCATCCTGGTAAAAAGCGGGAATTCCTTTACCTACTTCGAGGGTGGACGGGCGTGGCTCAGCGGGCGGAGCTTACAGGTGCTTTATAAAGGGCAAACCTTCTACTCTGTGTGTCCAGCAGAGGAAGATAGAACCCGCGCGTCACAGTCAGATACAGCTTACGCTCCAGTACATCATCAAAAATAACATGGAAAGATCCCTGTTATTTTTGTAAATTTAACTCGTTATTCTTTTGAGTGTGTCTTAATTTATTGATATTGTAAGTACAACTAATGCTTAGCATGCCTCCTAGATAAGCCTAACTGCTTGCCCACACTACCACAAAAGTAGAGCATTGGGTTGTTTATTTTTGCCTATGGATTCCAAGATGGGGTCACCTGAACTTTCTGCACAGTACACGTAATTTTCGTTCACTATATAGAGAGCCAGCCTCCTACAAGACTATTGTAGTATGTGTGGTGAAATATGATTTCAAGAGGAGTTTACAGTACAATGTGTCCCTTCTGAATAGTGAATTTTGTTGTTTCACAACCTCTCTGCAGGGCATGAGTCTTTTGATGTCAGTGGTATGAGCGGTTGGAATATTCAGATATGTGGCATTGGTCATGGCTTAAACATACATGATGAAAATCTCCTGTTAGGATTAGTATGTTGTATGGGTGGGCACTCACAGTGATTTTCATCCGCAAATTCTCTCCAGGGTACATTCAGCACATAATAAGCAACAGTCACGTTGGCTCTTATTAGGGGTAAGCCGGACTCCTTTGAACCTCTTGGAGTTATTTCAAAGCTCTGCAGAATTCCACAGAGTAGAACTTCGCAAGTTCTGCCTACCTTTACTAATGATACCTGGCCACTCTGGACTGGATCAAAGTCACAAGTTCAGACTGACTCTGATGAAGTGCAGGGTGGCTACAGGGACCTGTCCCGCTGAAAGTTTTCCCTTCTCAAATCAGCACAAAGAGTGCTGGTCTTGGTCGAGATGGGCATGAGGAGCTGGAAAGTATTGCAGGTTGCCAGAGTAGCACAAAGAGCAGGCCATGCATTACGGACGTGCATTGCTGGAGCTTTGTGTTAGCAGTCTCTGTGAGCGGTTGATGCTGTAGCGCAAAAAGGTGGCTGCTGGAGCTTTGCGTTGATTGATGATGCAGAGGCCTGTTTGCCATTGTGAAGTGTCCAAAAACTAAAATACAGCTCTCTGAGGCCGAACAAAGGGTCCAGGACTTGAGGGGCACCAACTGGGGGGGTCATCAACCCACTTCAGCTGGGTCCAGGTGCTGGTGCAGGATGATGAAGAGCCCTTATCTCACTGAGGCTCAGATCAAAAGACCAGCAGACTAGTCCTTGGAACCACTCTGATGGTCCTGGGTTCAAGGTGAAATTGCAGGTCCAGTTCTCCTCTACCAGGCAGGAGAGCAGCAGGGCAGCAGTCTAGCAAAGCATCAGTACAGCAGAGTAGCAGTCCTTCCAGCAGCACAGCAGACCTTCTTCCTGGCAGAGCCCTCAGGAAGTGCACTGAAGAGTTGGTCTCTGAGTTCCAATATTTATATCCATTTGTGCCTTTGAAGTGGGAGATAAGTGTCTGGAGGTTTCCCTTTGAAGTCCCCAGGCTTCCTGCTTTCCATGATCAGGCTCCAGATAAACTACAGGGTTTATGCAGCTGCATACACCCCTTTGTGAGGGGGCAGGACAAACCCTATTCAAGTATAAGCAGGGCTGTGCTCAGCTCCACCCATCACATCCTACTAGTGATAGCCCATCCAGACACACCCAAGCTCTTTGTTGTGTGTGGCTGTCTAGGAGGAGTACACAAATCCCAAATGTCAGCCACACCCCCAGGGGACATGTTACAGGCACTAAGGCCCTCATTACGACCTTGGTGGTCTTCCTTGAAGACCGCCAAAGCCGCGAGCACCAGAAGATCTCCAGTGCTGCGGTCTTCTGCCCACCATATCACGGGTACCGCTGGATTTCCGCCACACTTTGGGTGGAAATCCAACAGTAGTCATGCTGCGGGTGGAGGCGCTCTGATGGTTCCACCACCAGCTCGCCCCGCCAACAGGACACCTCCCGCCATATTATGGGCCATAATATGGCCAGGCGGTGTCCTGCTAGCGGGCGCTGCCGGCGGTGGAAGCACCCCTTCCCTGCTGAACGACCTTCTCCCGGGATCAGGTAAGGTGATCGTCCAACAGGGGAGAGGGGTGGGAGGGTGGCAAGTGTTTTTTGTGCGTGTATGAGTGTGTGGTGTCTGCATGGGTGCATGAATGTCTGTATGCGTGGTTGTATGCATGTCTGAATGTTGAAGTGAGTGTGTGTCTGCATGTAAGTGTGTATGCATGTGTGTATGCGAGTGTGAGTGTTGTGGTGAATGCATGTTTGTATGTGTGTGAGTATTCGTGTTTGGATGGGTGTGAGTATGCATGCTTGAAAATGTTTATGAATGTTGAAGTGAAAGCCTATATGAGTGTTGTGAATGCATGTTTGTATGCATGTGTGTGAATGCGTGCATGTAGGTGGAGGTGAATGGGTATATGTGTGGTGCGTGTGGGTGTCTGTGTGCATGTATGCGGGGAGGAGAGTGGGGGCGCTGTGGCTGAAGTGGGGGTGGGAGGAAGGGGGCGCTGTATAGGGGGTGGGTGAGCTATCTACTGGTAACAGAGAAGAAATTCCCTGTCAGCAGTAGCCTTTTCGCCATGGTTTTTGTGGCAGTGCTACCGCCCCGAAAACCTTGGCAGAAAGCCGGCTCTTAATACCGCTGCCGGTCTTCGGTGGACTGCTGGGTCGGAGATGATCATCTCTGGCCTGGTGGTTCCGACCGACATGGCGGTATGAGTGGAGATGTGGCAGGTTGCAAAGGCACACTCATAATAAAGCCAATTGGCGGTGGGACCGACATACTTACCCTGGCGGTCAAGAGACCGCCAGGGTCAAAATGAGGGCCTAAATGTTGTAAGACAAGAAAATGCCAACTTTCTTTGGGCTGTCCAGACCAACGCAAGGGGTGCCTTGTATTTATTAAAAAGGAAGGTATGGGCTTGGCAAAACATAGTATAAAACTGCACACACAGGCTTCGATGACAAGCTTGAGACATGTGTAAAGGGCTATTTATATGGCTGACGCATTCAGTGCTGCAGGCCAACTGTCATTTAATCTACAGGCCCTGGGTACACATAGTACCACTTTACTATGGACATACAAGTAAATTAAATATTTCAATTGGGTATACATCAATTCTACCATGTTTTAATGAAAGAACACAAGTACTTTAGCAATGGTTAGCAGTGGTAAAGTGCACAGAGTCCCAGAGCCAACAAAAAACATTTCAGCAAAATAGGTGGGGTGAAGGCAAAAGGTTTAGGGGTAGACCACCCTAAGGCTAACAGGTCTTACAGACTTTTAGCTAAAGCGCTTGTGCTCACTTTGAAAAAAATGGTACGATTGGTTTTCACCCAATCGGCATATTTAATTCACTTATAAGTTAATGGTAAAGTGGTACACTCTATACCCAGGGCCTGTAAATTAAATCCTTCTAGAGAACCTGGTTATTGTGCAACCCACTGAAATACCCTTAAAACATGATTCAGGAAGGCCACTGCAGCCTGGTAGCAGTTTTAAACTTCCAATTTGACTTGGCAAAACTTCCTAATCAAGATTTAAACTCCCTTTTTCACATGTAAGTCATCCTTGAGATAGACCATATACAGACCATAGGGCAGGGTGCATTATAATTAACATATTGGACATGTACTTTCAAGTTTTACATGTCCTGGTAGTGAAAACTCCTAAAACATATTGTCACTACTGTGAGGCCTAGCTCTCCCATGGGCTACCATTGAATTGCATTATTACATTTAATAAATCCACATTTTGATTGGGAACAGTTAGAAAAGTTGTGTTTGGTATCTGGTATTTAAAAATCCTCTTAAATGGTAAAGTCAGATTTTAAGTCACAATTTTGAAAATGGCACTTTTAGAAAGCTGTCATTTTCCTGAATCGGCTATTTGGTGCCTGAAGCCTGTACCTGGGTCACATGACGAGGTGCAGTTGGCAATTGGCCTTTGTGTGTTTGTCCTAGACAGCAAAGGAGGGTCTAGGTGTTGGAAGGGTGGGCAATCCCTGAGTAGATAAAGGAGGCAGAGCTATCACCTACAACCCTTGCACTTCAAATGCACTGACTAAGCGTACTCACAAATTACTTCTCACTAGCCTATTGTGCCCTCAGACAGACTCGGACCAGGGCGGAGAAACAGGAAATTCCAGACAGCTCTGTTGGGGAAAACTCCAGAAACCTCTCCAACTTCAAAGAAGGCACCGGTCATATTGGACACTCAGACCCAACACTACTGATCACTTCTGGACCTGTGGAAGAATGTGCTCTTCTGCAAGAAAGACTGTTCTGCTACAAGAAGGAGTGCTCTGCTACCCCTTTGCTCTGATGCCCTGCTGCTCTGCTGCTGTCCTGTTCCCTGATTGAGAAGGACTGGACCTGTACCTTGAACCCAGGACCACCATAGTGAATCCAAGGGCAAGTTAGCTGGCCTCCTGATCAGAGCCACAGAAAAGGCTCCAACCATCCTAAATCCTGCACACAAACTCTACCAGCTGTGAGTCTTAGCCCCCCAAGTGATATCTCTTCAGTCCTGGACCTTTGAAAGAAAGACTAACGGTGCTCTGCTAGTCCAGCTCTGGATTTCACCAGTATTGACACAGTGTGATGGAAAACTGACACAGCCTCACAGCTCCTCAAGTGAACCGATACAGCACTACAAAGGCTCGATGCAAGCCCACATTGCAACACTTGCAGCTTCTCCTCCGCACCAACTCAGCGTGACACAGCCTCAACACAAGCCTGCGTCGCAGCACTTCCAGCTTCTCAGAACCACAGCTGTGTGACACATCCTTGTTGCAGACCTTGCATCATTCCTCGGAACCAGCACTAGACGGCACTACATACGTTATCCTGAACTTAAAGTACAATCATCATCAGGTTTGCACATTGTCGTTGGCTTGAACTTGTGACTGCCATGGTCCAGCACGACCAGATAGCCACAGTTGGCACTTTGTGATTTTAAGCACTATTTTCCTTAAACCTTTCTAATTACATATCTTTGGTGCTACTAATTGGGTTTTTGTCATTTTTGTGTCAAATAATTCATTATCTTTTACTCTATTTTTCTAAATTGTTGTGGGTTTTTTCTTGTTTTGTGTTTTCCCTTTATTACTGTTTAAGTGCTACATAAATATTTTACACATTGATTCTAAAGTAAGCTTTACTGATTTTGTGCCAAGCTGCTAGACAGTTAAGTACAAGTTAATTTAGTGACCTTTGTTATTCACCCCATCAGAAATGTGTCTTTCAACAACCCAATTACTCACAAAGTCAATCTGAATCCAAAGAACCTTGGTTAGCAACTTTCCTCAAAACGTATTACCACTTATTAACTAAAAGTTGCTGCATTGCTTGCCTCGCAAATTGAGCAAGACATTGTAGGTGACCGCACAACTCTTCTAACACTCAAGACTAAACCAGAGGTTGGTTTTAGGAAAAAAGTGGATCTCAGTTGCTCTAAAACCAAGGAACCATCTCTTACTGAGATAGTTTAGCTTATCCAGAAGCACTGGAAGAGTCACAAGTACACTATGTTGAGATTAAGGTGGGTCACACAAGACACATAAAATGGTACATGCAGTTGCTGACAACAATGAGATGTGATGAGATAAAAGTGATGAGATAAAAGAGTTGTAACAGATATTAGCTGAAAATGAGGAGGCTGTTATTAGGATGCATAAAGACATTGATGAGCAAAGACAGAATATGAAGGTTATGAGGATGCAAATGGAAAACATGGAAAATCAGTGACAGAGAAACAACTTACACATCCTTGGAATTGAAGAGTGTAGTGACGGCAAGCATCCTCAAAAATATGTAGAGTCTTTTTCAAAAGGCATTTCTGGCCCGGCCTAACTGGGACAGAGATTCGCAATTTCAACAAGTGAATCTGTTCCACTTTCAACAGAAGGCTAATAAACTGATAAACTCTCAATATCCTCTGCCTATAATTATATTCATTGGGAACCTTATACTGTGTCAGGAGATCTGTGGCAGAACTAGGCCCTCAGCCCCAGTATCACATGGCAATGTTAAATGTTTTGTCCAATCAGATTTATGCCATAGCACAGTTGAATTTGGATGAAAACTTCACGTTTCACTTGAAGGCAGGAGCTGGGTACTAACACTGTAAGAGCATTCGTTGTATCCCAAAAAAGACATTTGATAAAATAGCTCTTCGGGAGGCACATACAAATTATCTTATGCAATTAGGGTTCTTTAAGATAATACACAGCGCCTATTGAAAACTTGCATGCTGCTGATGTAAGCCCAGTTGAGATGCAGCTTGTATGCGTGACTCTGACACTGAGATCAGGCAACCCCAGTTACCTCAGATACAGAGAGAGAGGCTACCAAAGCTAATCACGCTTTGTGACTTTATGCATGCTAGTTCCTTCTTTTCCAATGGCAAAACAACTAGACCGGAGAAAAGATTATAAATACTTCTCTACTGTGATCATCCCAAGGCTATTCTTGGTAATACACATATTGACGAGGGAGATGAAGTTCCAGGCATGGAACAATATAAATATAGCCCTTTTCCTAAAAATAAAAGTTAAGCCCGATGATGGTTGTCGGTTTAATAAGCCAACATTCTTGAAAAACGCAGATGCATAAACACATCCAGAAAGAGTAGCCAGTAGGGTTGCATCTGTAATCAGGCAACTAATGAGCTCAGTGCTGGCGTTATCCTGGTTTGAGACACAGTTGTGCACATAAACTTTGCTATTGCTGTGTTTGATACACCACAAATTCAAAACAAGAATGCAGACACAACTCTGTCATACGCCAAGAAGTCTGTGAGTCCCAGCAATACTGCGTTTCAAAATCGATTTTGGGCAATAACTGATTCATAGCATTCAGGCATTGTATGTACAACCCCTAGCGCCATTCTAATGACACATTAGTGTAAATTTTTTATGCAAATGTTACGTTAGATGGCCAAATACGCCGTGCCATATTTATAAAGTGGTGCAATGCATACATTGCGCCACTCTGTAACCTTTTGCGCTATATTATGCCTTTGCCAGCCAAAATGAATGCAAAGGGGGCATTCCTCTGTTAGGGGGGGCCGAAAAAATGGCACACAGAAATATAAGAGATGTCTTTGCGTCATTTGTTTCGGCACTTTTAACGCCGACTCTTGTTGGAGTGTAGTTTTATAATAAAAAATTAACATGAAATGTTTACGAATTAATGCATAATGATGCATCATAAAAAATGTATTAATGTGCTTTTACTAAACGTGTGTTTGAAATGTGCCCACGGGGAGTGGCCACCAATCTATACGATGATTTATGAAATTGACTAATGATTAATTATTAATGTACTAATGTATGATTTTGTATTAGTATTAAGAGTTATATGTTAAGGTTTTGCTAATTAATCACTAGGCCTTAGTTAGCATGAGTCGGGGGCCTAGCTACCCAGTTTCATATTAAGTGTGTTTTTCTAACGTGCAATGTGCTGACTTGCTGAAGGGCATGTAGCCGTACTTTTCCAGAAGCTAGAAGATGTGTGTAACCGTAGTAAATTCTTTCTCATGAGACTCGACTTGCTCAAGGAGACATTCTTGCCGAATGCAACAGTGTAAACTTGCAACAGGTACAAGGTCACCTGAACTGGTATAGACAATGGAACTACTGACTGGGACTGTGAGAGGACTGCAAGAACATGAAATTGTACCTGTGAGAAACTGGGGCTGATTGCAGAGGCCCCATAACTTTTTGCCCCCATTTTCCACTTTATGCTGGTGTTTTCCTGACTCTGATGGTGCCCTGGGTACTGCTAACCAGTCCCAGGGCCTGTGCTCTGTGTAAAATGGATATGCAAATTTGGCTAAGTTAAACCTACCTATAAGTCCCTAGTATATGGTAGGGCATGTAGGTTTAGGGACCACAGCATAGGTGGTGCACACCTAGGTGCATTGCTGAGGTGCCCAGTGTCATTTTAAAAGCAAGCCTGCCTTGCTGGCTGCTTTTAAATTAAAGTTATATGCAAATTCGACTTTGGAATTAAAGGTACTTCCAAAGTCTTAAACTACCTTATTTTTACATATAAGTCACCCCTAAGGTGTGCCCTATGTGCCCCTAGGGCTGGGTGCCATGTAACTATAAGCAGGGACTTTATAAAAATAGATTTATAAGCCCTGGTGAGGTAAAAACAGCCAAATTCGTTTTTCCCTCATTGAAGTAAATGGCCTTCATAGGCTAGAATGGGCAGACTTTATTTTAAATTTTAAAGTCTCCTTAAATGTTACATACCAAGAATTTGGTATCAAATTGATTGTTATAATAAATCCCACAACTTCCAGTTGTTGGATTTAATATAACTAGTGCAGGTAAAAAGTTTAGACTTTACCTAAAAAGTTGCCAATTTCAGCTCTGCATTGTTTTTATTGCTGTGCTCTGATTGGCCAGCCTGCAGCAGCTTCTGCCAGGCTACTTTAATGAGGTGTGAAGTGGCCTGACTTTACACAAAGGAATGTGCTTGGGGGAGAGAATCTCCCCTCAGCAGATGGGGAAGCAGGAAGGGGGAGGGCTGCCAAACTGGTCTTCAAAGGCAGAGAAGGACATCTGGAGCACCCAGCAACACCCCCACATCCTGCAACCCCAGACAGCTAGGTGCCCCCTTGATTAGATTAGGAGAGGGCAGGAGAGGGGTGTGTTTATGATTTTTAGCCACACCAGTGGGTGGGCTCAGCCAGATCTCTCCTCTAAAAATCAGATTCATCCATTTTGGATTTTTAGAGACTGTTGCCTTCTGGGATGGATTTTTGCCACACTTCCCAGGAAGTGGTCATCACAGGGGGACGACCCTGTCCCTGATTGGAGGACCAGGGCCCCCCTGCTTTTCACCCAGGAGCAAGGATAAAACTGGCAGACCTGCACCCACGCCTCAGATCCCCACCAAATTTCAAGAAGAAAGAACTACAAGAAGAAGAAGGACTGCCCTGCTGGACCCCTGGCCTGCACCTGGACCCTGCACTCAGAAAGACTGCACCAGCTGCACACTTGGGCTTCACCACAAGAAGGACTTTGCCTGGCTTCCACTGGTTCAAGGAGGGACTCCCTGTTTGCTACAGGTGAAAAATTGCTAACCAGAGTCCCCTGCACCAACTCCTGAAAAAGTGACCAGCTGACCACTGCCCAGTGGCCAAAAAGGAGTTTGCGCCAGGTGCACTCTGGGAGTTGAAGTCCGCACTTCCCAAGGACCATCACAGAACTTCTGGACCCTTGGGGTGAGCTGTGGACTCCAAAAGAACCTTAAAAGAACATCTGGGTGAAGCCCCAGAAGTTTGGAAAAGATTGGAGAAATTTTAGAAAAAAGCTCCATAAAGTGACCGACTCGACGCGGAAATTCTAGCCGGCTTGCCTCAACCGCGACCCGGCCTGACTTCGTGGTTCGTCCCGGTCAAGAAAAACATCCGAAAAAGAGACTAAGTCCGAACGTAAAAAGTTGACCGGGACCTTCCAGCCATCGTATCCGAGAAGGGCTCCACGGACGTCGGATCAAGATCCAGGTTTACCCCGGTCGAAGGATTTTCATCTCGAAAAAACGACTAAGTCCGAAGGTAGAAATCACCACCGAGGAAACAGACTTCGCGTATCCGGACAAGGGCTCCAGGAGGTCGGATCCAACTGGCAGGTTCGTCCCGGTGAAGAAAAACTTCAAAATAAAGACTAAGTCAGAAGGTAACTTTTTAACCGAGGCCTCCCGCGACCTGTAGCCGAGCAGGGCTCCATTGCGGTCGGCCTGAAAGTTTGACTTTGTCCCGGTCCTGGTGCAACCAGATGACCCGATTGGCGCTTTTTGTTTCTATGCGCTAGAAAATAATAATACTTTAAAAATTCATATCTCCGGTTCCCCTGAACCGATTTTAATCGTTTTTGTGTCATTTTAAAGATAAAAATATAAGCTATTTTTATAAATTGGTTTTGGATTTTTAAACTGTTTCCTGTGTTTTATTTAATTACTGTTTTGTGATATTTGAATGCTTTACACTTTGTCTCCTAAGTTAAGCCTTAACGCTCGATGCCAAGCTACCAAGGGTAGAGCTGGGATTAATTTACTGAGACCTAACTGTACTTTTGTGGAGGTTTGTGGCTTGTTGCTAGGTGTAGGTACCTACCTGCCCTACCAATAACCCATTTTCCAACATAATTGGAGGCAGCGACGGGATCCTGTACTTGTGTTCAATATCACGTTACAGTTTTAGATAAAACAAATTAAAAATCCTTTAAATTGTCCTAGTGCAAAAATTGTTTTTAATTTTTAATTTTAATTTTTTTTTTAATTAATTTGGATTAATTTCAATTATTGAATTTTTGTAATTTTTCTAAATTCTTGTTACCAATTTTTGCAAAAAGTTTTTGTTGACACAAAACAAGGGAACCATGGAGCTTGATCTGGCTAGCCTACCCACACTGACAGTAGTCCAGCTTAGGGGGTTGTGTATTGAGAGGGGGTTGCCTGCAACCACTAATCTCAGGAAAGAAATCCTGATTAAATCCCTGACAGCATGGGCTGAGGCCCAAGAGGTAGAGACAGAGGAAGCTCCAGAGGAGGAACCAAAAGAAGATGATGCTAACTCTAACCATTCAGGGGAGGAAAGGCATCAGACCCCAAGTGAGGAAGAGGAGGAACGGTCCTCACTGGACACAGTCACTAGGGGTAGACCCAAAGCTAGTGGTAGGAAGAGGGTCCTTTCAGGAGGAGAAAACCCATCCATTAGGGAGAGAGAGCTGGAAGCCCAGCTAGCCTACATAGCTTTGGAGGCAGATAAGCTTGCCCTAGAAAAAAAGAAGTGGGCAAGCAAAGAAAAAAAAGATGGAAGCAGCGATAAAGAAGCTGAGGTGTCCATGGGTGGGGGAGTTTGCCCCAGATTACCCAAGGGGGTAGTTCCTGCTTATGTAGAGGGGGATGACATAGATAAGTGGCTAGGGGCCTTTGAGAGGGCACTCCAAATGAGAAGGGTTAAGCCTCAATACTGGGGTTCCCTTTTGTGGGAGTTGGTCCCCAACTCAGGGAGGGATAGGCTTCTGACCTTAAGGGGGGAGGAGGCAGATTCATACCCTAGTATGAAGAGGTGCTTAGTCAAGAAGTTTGGTCTGACCCCAGAGCAATATAAAATGAAGTTCAGGGACACCCAGAAGGTCAGTACCCAGTCTTGGGTTGACTTTGTGGACACCTCACTAAAGGCACTAGAGGGCTGGATTATTGGCAACAAAGTAAATACTTATGAGGGGTTATACAATCTGATCATGAGAGAGCACATCTTGACCAATTGTATCCAAGAAAGGTTACGCCAGCATCTAGTGGACTCTAAGCTGACCAACCCTAGAGAGCTAGGGGAGGCAGCTGATGAGTGGTTGAGAACCAGGGTGGTTGTCAAGTCCCAGGGGGGAGACTCCAAGAAGGGGGGGACAGGTCCCCAAAAACCTAAGGAGGGAGGTGGTAAGCCCACCACAGAGACTCCCTCTGTACCCCAGAACCCTAAGAAGGAGGAGAGTAAATCCCACTCCCAATCTGACATGCAGAGACAGGGAGACCCAGGGTTAAAAAAGCTCTTGGACAGTAGGGCTTGCTTTGACTGTCAGCAGACAGGTCACTTCAGAGGAGATGCAGCCTGTCCAAAGAAGGTGGTTAGCACTGGGCTGTCCAGTGTAGCCATAGAGGAGGATTCCTCAGATGATGAAGTCCTCCTAGCATTGTGCTGGGAGACAGGACCAGATGGTAAGCTGGTGATCCCTGAGGGTGGGAGTAGGCACTTCCACCACATTCAAGTGAATGGGATCCCTACCACTGGCCTGAGAGACACCTGTGCAAGTCACACTGTAGTGAGTGACCGGTTAGTGACCCCAGACATGTATGTCCCAGGAAAGACAAAGAAAGTCAGGATAGCCACAGGGGAGGTCACCTCCAAACCTGTAGCCATAGTGCCCCTAGAGAGGGAGGGTATCCTTGACTGGATTAGGGTGGTAGTCAGTGCTGACCTTCCCCTAGATTGTATCCTGGGCAATGACCTCCCAGAGGAGAGTCTGGTCACAGATGGGGTGGTCGCCCAGGGCGCCCCCCCAACCCAAAGTCCTGGGGAGTCAGTCCCTACAGTTAGGAGACAGGGGTCCCCAAGAAAAGGAAAGAAGAAAAGGAAGGGTAGGCCACTCTTAAAGAGAGTTCCAGGGAGCCAAGGGCCCTCTGCCCCAGTAGGGGGGGAGCCCAGAGTTGGCACTGGTGAGGCCTCACCTGACCCCAAGGAAGTCCTGAGTAGTCAGGCAGCTGTCCAGATGCAAGGTGTTGCCCCTGCACTGACAGAAGGGAGAGTGGAAGGAGGGTGTCTGCCACAGGAGGTGGTAGCCCCCCACTCTAGACAGCAAGAGGGGTGCCAGGACCCCAAAGATGCCCCTAAAGCAGCTCAGCCACCTGTCAGTGGAGAGCTTAGGGTGTGGTTCTGGGTACTGACAGCTGTCAGTAGCCTCTGCTGGGTGCTAGCCTTCCTGGCAGCACTGTACTTGGCCTGGGAGGCAGACCCCAGGGCCAATAGCAAAGTAGGCCCCCTGACCCTATTGGTCATGGTGGGGTTGCTCAAGTGTTGGGTGACTTCTTTGGGTAAGCTAGGTGTTGCCCTAGCAAAGTTAGGAGTAGGGGAGGTGGGCACCTCACTACCCAAGTTGGCAGAGAGAGAGGAGGAAGACCCCCCTAGAGGGAAGTTTCAGTTTGAGTTGGGTCCTTTTACTGTTGGGATGGCTTCACTACCCAGAGGGAGTGACCCTGACAGGAGGATATAAGGCAGAGTAGGCCCTGCAAAGGGACAGCCAGTTTTCTTCACTGTCTTCCTCGCCTAACAAGCCAGGAAGACTCTCCCAGGGTTGGGCTGAGTCTCCTGGGCGTGTGGGCTGGGGGGGGGTTGTGTGAGAAACTGGGGCTGATTGCAGAGGCCCCATAACTTTTTGCCCCCATTTTCCACTTTATGCTGGTGTTTTCCTGACTCTGATGGTGCCCTGGGTACTGCTAACCAGTCCCAGGGCCTGTGCTCTGTGTAAAATGGATATGCAAATTTGGCTAAGTTAAACCTACCTATAAGTCCCTAGTATATGGTAGGGCATGTAGGTTTAGGGACCACAGCATAGGTGGTGCACACCTAGGTGCATTGCTGAGGTGCCCAGTGTCATTTTAAAAGCAAGCCTGCCTTGCTGGCTGCTTTTAAATTAAAGTTATATGCAAATTCGACTTTGGAATTAAAGGTACTTCCAAAGTCTTAAACTACCTTATTTTTACATATAAGTCACCCCTAAGGTGTGCCCTATGTGCCCCTAGGGCTGGGTGCCATGTAACTATAAGCAGGGACTTTATAAAAATAGATTTATAAGCCCTGGTGAGGTAAAAACAGCCAAATTCGTTTTTCCCTCATTGAAGTAAATGGCCTTCATAGGCTAGAATGGGCAGACTTTATTTTAAATTTTAAAGTCTCCTTAAATGTTACATACCAAGAATTTGGTATCAAATTGATTGTTATAATAAATCCCACAACTTCCAGTTGTTGGATTTAATATAACTAGTGCAGGTAAAAAGTTTAGACTTTACCTAAAAAGTTGCCAATTTCAGCTCTGCATTGTTTTTGCTGCTGTGCTCTGATTGGCCAGCCTGCAGCAGCTTCTGCCAGGCTACTTTAATGAGGTGTGAAGTGGCCTGACTTTACACAAAGGAATGTGCTTGGGGGAGAGAATCTCCCCTCAGCAGATGGGGAAGCAGGAAGGGGGAGGGCTGCCAAACTGGTCTTCAAAGGCAGAGAAGGACATCTGGAGCACCCAGCAACACCCCCACATCCTGCAACCCCAGACAGCTAGGTGCCCCCTTGATTAGATTAGGAGAGGGCAGGAGAGGGGTGTGTTTATGATTTTTAGCCACACCAGTGGGTGGGCTCAGCCAGATCTCTCCTCTAAAAATCAGATTCATCCATTTTGGATTTTTAGAGACTGTTGCCTTCTGGGATGGATTTTTGCCACACTTCCCAGGAAGTGGTCATCACAGGGGGACGACCCTGTCCCTGATTGGAGGACCAGGGCCCCCCTGCTTTTCACCCAGGAGCAAGGATAAAACTGGCAGACCTGCACCCACGCCTCAGATCCCCACCAAATTTCAAGAAGAAAGAACTACAAGAAGAAGAAGGACTGCCCTGCTGGACCCCTGGCCTGCACCTGGACCCTGCACTCAGAAAGACTGCACCAGCTGCACACTTGGGCTTCACCACAAGAAGGACTTTGCCTGGCTTCCACTGGTTCAAGGAGGGACTCCCTGTTTGCTACAGGTGAAAAATTGCTAACCAGAGTCCCCTGCACCAACTCCTGAAAAAGTGACCAGCTGACCACTGCCCAGTGGCCAAAAAGGAGTTTGCGCCAGGTGCACTCTGGGAGTTGAAGTCCGCACTTCCCAAGGACCATCACAGAACTTCTGGACCCTTGGGGTGAGCTGTGGACTCCAAAAGAACCTTAAAAGAACATCTGGGTGAAGCCCCAGAAGTTTGGAAAAGATTGGAGAAATTTTAGAAAAAAGCTCCATAAAGTGACCGACTCGACGCGGAAATTCTAGCCGGCTTGCCTCAACCGCGACCCGGCCTGACTTCGTGGTTCGTCCCGGTCAAGAAAAACATCCGAAAAAGAGACTAAGTCCGAACGTAAAAAGTTGACCGGGACCTTCCAGCCATCGTATCCGAGAAGGGCTCCACGGACGTCGGATCAAGATCCAGGTTTACCCCGGTCGAAGGATTTTCATCTCGAAAAAACGACTAAGTCCGAAGGTAGAAATCACCACCGAGGAAACAGACTTCGCGTATCCGGACAAGGGCTCCAGGAGGTCGGATCCAACTGGCAGGTTCGTCCCGGTGAAGAAAAACTTCAAAATAAAGACTAAGTCAGAAGGTAACTTTTTAACCGAGGCCTCCCGCGACCTGTAGCCGAGCAGGGCTCCATCGCGGTCGGCCTGAAAGTTTGACTTTGTCCCGGTCCTGGTGCAACCAGATGACCCGATTGGCGCTTTTTGTTTCTATGCGCTAGAAAATAATAATACTTTAAAAATTCATATCTCCGGTTCCCCTGAACCGATTTTAATCGTTTTTGTGTCATTTTAAAGATAAAAATATAAGCTATTTTTATAAATTGGTTTTGGATTTTTAAACTGTTTCCTGTGTTTTATTTAATTACTGTTTTGTGATATTTGAATGCTTTACACTTTGTCTCCTAAGTTAAGCCTTAACGCTCGATGCCAAGCTACCATGGGTAGAGCTGGGATTAATTTACTGAGACCTAACTGTACTTTTGTGGAGGTTTGTGGCTTGTTGCTAGGTGTAGGTACCTACCTGCCCTACCAATAACCCATTTTCCAACAGTACCTGACATTCTACCCGTTGGAGACGTCAATTACAGGAGCCAATAAACTACGTGAGAACTGTTCTAAGGTGACAATCTTAATGAGGCGACAAGTATTGGATGGAGATAATGGTCCACCCAAAACTTGCCCAATTGGAAATTAGGGGACTGTACAAGATCGATATAATCCTTGGACACAAGGAGAAATCAGCCATTACGTGCCTTTTTGCTATTACCCAGCCACTTTGTCACTCTGACTTTGCCGTTTGATTCTTTGAACCATCCTTACTTTGTCTTGCCCGGTTCATACTTTTCCTCCTTATGAGGGATGTGTCCCTTTTTGCCCTTCTTGCTGAACTTTGCTGTGTTTCCTGGCTGATGGCGAATTAACTGATGTCCTCAGGACAAAGACTGACTCTGTATGCTGACTCATTACGGAGGGCAACTATGTGATGAAATTGTTTGCCTTTTCTTTCTAGGCACCAACTGCTTCCTTTTGATAGAGTCCACAGTTAGATGTTTTCTAAATTTGTGTTGCTAAATTGTTTTGCATGAAGCCCAACATGCCAATGCTAATTCAAGGTTAGTTAAGGAGTTCACTAAACTAAGAAAATAGACAAAGGACTGAATCTATGCTTTGTTGAATAATGCGCTATTGAAACTCTGCTAAGATTAACCCATGTTGACGTCGTGCTTTGTTCTAATGTTTATGATTTTTGCATTGATGAAGTCTTATTCGAGTTGATATTATTATTACTGTGTTGATGTGTTTTCTGGTATTAAGACTAATAAACTTACTCGTAGAGGTGTAATCAATAAGGGAATAAATATCATAAATCATACTAAATCCGTGTGGTTATTCGCAACTGAAAGGTCATGGTGGTTCTCGATTCTTACCAATGTCACTATCTGAGTTGAATCGATTTGTTAATGAAAATTTGGTTGATGTTATTGATTTGTTGTTTGGCAGGTTGATTAATTGCCTCGTTCTAAGGTGTCTTCAATCAGGGTCAAAAGATTCATTGTCCTAAAACGAGTCCCAGACTAAATAAATTATCTAGAAAGGGACGCATTATCACTCTGAGCAGGTGTTAAAATTAGTCTCCCATTGATTACAATGGGCCTCTGGGTGCTTTGCAGGATTCCTGAAAAGTGCTGAAAAAAGCATAAAAAATTCTGAAACTACTGTCTTGGTACGCAGTATATTAAATACAGCGCACACATGGTGGCGTTAGGCGGGCGCAAGAAAAGTGCTGCTGCACTAGGTGCAGCGCCACTTTTACTAAATATGCCCCTTAATATCACAAAGGGGATGTTATTAATGGCGCTATAGTTAAGGGTGCAGCGCCACTTTTCTTGCGCCCCTTAGCGCCCCCTAACACCACCAAGTGTGCACTGTATTTAAAATACGGCACACTATGGTGGTAGTCATAATTTCTGACACTAGTCCGGTGCTTTGCAGAACAAGCATCAAAAATGTTGATGCTAATCCCTGCAAATTCACCCAGAGACCCATTAAACACAATGGGAGTCTTTTTTTCACGCTTGCACTAAGCAGGCGTTAAAAAATGCCAATACAAATGGCACAAAGAAATCTCATAGATTCCTTTTGCATCATTTTTACGCCCCCTCTAGTGCCGGAACACCCCCTTGCAAACATGTTGCCTAGCACGGGCATAATGTGGTGCAAGGGTTTACAAAGTATTGCAATACAAGCATTGCGCTACTTTGTAAATATGGTGCAGAGGTTTTGCCCTTCCAACGCCACATTAGAAAAAAAAAATGATGCGAATGTGGAGTTGGAATGGCATTAGGCCACCATAAATCTGGGCCTAATTTACTAAAGAGGAATCCCAATATGAGTCCATTTCTCTTAATAATGTAAATTTGAAGGTCTTATTTTATGCTGAGGAAATCACTATAGATTTGAATAATGTTCACCTAGCGATGAACGTAAATAGAGCATGAGGATAGGAGGTTTGGGAGGTCATCTTCTACACTAAATCTTGGCATTAGGATCTGTTGTGCTGTTAGACAAAAATCTTCTAAATCAAGTTTGAAGTTTTGCTTGGAAAAGCTGTGGACACTTGAGAAACTGGAAACAATTACTTATTACTACCATGGGATGATGAAATATTATCAAAATGAATGTTTTACCTAAATTACTACATTTATTCCGATCAATCCAGTTACATATTCCCAGCATAATCTTTCGGCCACTCGAAGCAGCAATTAACAGTTTCATTGAGGGTTATAAAAGAGCTTTGAGAGCTAAGAGTATTATTAATTTACAAGTCCAGGGGGGTGGTCTTCCCTTAACTGACTCCAAATTACATTTCTGGGTTGTATTGGCACAATAAATAATTGTTGTAACAAATAGCAAATATCTGGGACAAGTGGGTTGTTTTATGTGGGATTAAATAAATAAACAGTATTCACTCCTGTTAGTCCTAGCCTGGCTGATGAGGGGTGAAACCCCGAAACCGGTCCCAGGATGCTTGTTTCCGGTCCAGGGAGGACCTGGCCTGGCAGTTCGGGCTGGACTGTTCCCATGAGGAACAGGGTCAAATCTGATTTGCATATGGCTGGGTCCAAACTGGGGTGGCATGGTGAGCAAAAGAACGATGGATTAAACCCAGATCTGTGACTGGGGGTGAGTGTTTGCATTGTCAGCACTCCGTCCATCATCCTTTTGTGTTGTTAAAGTTGCCCTAAGTGGGAAGGGTATGCCCAGACGTGGGTCCCTTGCTCACTGTGCCACTGGAATCAAGCTAGCCTGGCTGATGAGGGGTGAAACCCTGAAACCGGAAACCCAGATCTGTGACTGGGGGTGAGTGTTTGAATTGTCAGCACTCCGTCCATCATCCTTTTGTGTTGTTAAAGTTGCCCTAAGTGGGAAGGGTATGCCCAGACGTGGGTCTCTTGCTCACTGTGCCACTGGAATCAAGCTAGCCTGGCTGATGAGGGGTGAAACCCCGAAACCGGTCCCAGGATGCTTGTTTCCGGTCCAGGGAGGACCTGGCCTGGCAGTTCGGGATGGACTGTTCCCATGAGGAACAGGGTCAAGACTGATTTGCATATGGCTGGGTCCAAACTGGGGTGGCATGGTGAGCAAAAGAACGATGGATTAAACCCAGATCTGTGACTGGGGGTGAGTGTTTGCATTGTCAGCACTCCGTCCATCATCCTTTTGTGGTGTTAAAGTTGCCCTAAGTGGGAAGGGTATGCCCAGACGTGGGTCCCTTGCTCTGTGCCACTGGAATCAAGCTAGCTTGGCTGATGAGGGGTGAAACCCCGAAACCGGTCCCAGGATGCTTGTTTCCGGTCCAGGGAGGACCTGGCCTGGCAGTTCGGGCTGGACTGTTCCCATGAGGAACAGGGTCAAGACTGATTTGCATATGGCTGGGTCCAAACTGGGGTGGCATGGTGAGCAAAAGAACGATGGATTAAACCCAGATCTGTGACTGGGGGTGAGTGTTTGCATTGTCAGCACTCCGTCCATCATCCTTTTGTGTTGTTAATGTTGCCCTAAGTGGGAAGGTTATGCCCAGACGTGGGTCCCTTGCTCACTGTGCCACTGGAATCAAGCTAGCCTGGCTGATGAGGGGTGAAACCCCGAAACCGGTCCCAGGATGCTTGTTTCCGGTCCAGGGAGGACCTGGCCTGGCAGTTCGGGCTGGACTGTTCCCATGAGGAACAGGGTCAAGACTGATTTGCATATGGCTGGGTCCAAACTGGGGTGGCATGGTGAGCAAAAGAACGATGGATTAAACCCAGATCTGTGACTGGGGGTGAGTGTTTGCATTGTCAGCACTCCGTCCATCATCCTTTTGTGTTGTTAAAGTTGCCCTAAGTGGGAAGGGTATGCCCAGACGTGGGTCCCTTGCTCACTGTGCCACTGGAATCAAGCTAGCCTGGCTGATGAGGGGTGAAACCCCGAAACCGGTCCCAGGATGCTTGTTTCCAGTCCAGGGAGGACCTGGCCTGGCAGTTCGGGCTGGACTGTTCCCATGAGGAACAGGGTCAAGACTGATTTGCATATGGCTGGGTCCAAACTGGGGTGGCATGGTGAGCAAAAGAACGATGGATTAAACCCAGATCTGTGACTGGGGGTGAGTGTTTGCATTGTCAGCACTCCGTCCATCATCCTTTTGTGTTGTTAAAGTTGCCCTAAGTGGGAAGGGTATGCCCAGACGTGGGTCCCTTGCTCACTGTGCCACTGGAATCAAGCTAGCCTGGCTGATGAGGGGTGAAACCCCGAAACCGGTCCCAGGATGCTTGTTTCCGGTCCAGGGAGGACCTGGCCTGGCAGTTCGGGCTGGACTGTTCCCATGAGGAACAGGGTCAAGACTGATTTGCATATGGCTGGGTCCAAACTGGGGTGGCATGGTGAGCAAAAGAACGATGGATTAAACCCAGATCTGTGACTGGGGGTGAGTGTTTGCATTGTCAGCACTCCGTCCATCATTCTTTTGTGTTGTTAAAGTTGCCCTAAGTGGGAAGGGTATGCCCAGACGTGGGTCCCTTGCTCACTGTGCCACTGGAATCAAGCTAGCCTGGCTGATGAGGGGTGAAACCCCGAAACCGGTCCCAGGAGGCTTGTTTCCGGTCCAGGGAGGACCTGGCCTGGCAGTTCGGGCTGGACTGTTCCCATGAGGAACAGGGTCAAGACTGATTTGCATATGGCAGGGTCCAAACTGGGGTGGCATGGTGAGCAAAAGAACGATGGATTAAACCCAGATCTGTGACTGGGGTTGAGTGTTTGCATTGTCAGCACTCCGTCCATCATCCTTTTGTGTTGTTAAAGTTGCCCTAAGTGGGAAGGGTATGCCCAGACGTGGGTCCCTTGCTCACTGTGCCACTGGAATCAAGCTAGCCTGGCAGATGAGGGGTGAAACCCCGAAACCGGTCCCAGGATGCTTGTTTCCGGTCCAGGGAGGACCTGGCCTGGCAGTTCGGGCTGGACTGTTCCCATGAGGAACAGGGTCAAGACTGATTTGCATATGGCTGGGTCCAAACTGGGGTGGCATGGTGAGCAAAAGAACGATGGATTAAACCCAGATCTGTGACTGGGGGTGAGTGTTTGCATTGTCAGCACTCCGTCCATCATTCTTTTGTGTTGTTAAAGTCCTGGAATCCTTGCCACGGTTCCCCTAACTTTTGCCTTCAGACGTCCTGTTTTTGCTGATTTCATTTTGTTGACCTTAGGATTCTGTGTACTTTTCCATTGCTAACAAGTGCTAAAGTGCTTGTGCTCGTTTTCTAAAATGTTGTGATATTGGCATATAATTTATTTCCTAATAAGCCCCTAGTAAAGTAAACTACATGTGCCTATTGTCTGTAAATTAAATGCTACTAGTGGCCCGCAGTACTCATTGTGCTACCCGCTTAAGTAGCCTTTGAAACCTGCCTCAAGCCTGGGTCTACAGAGTTTGTGTGTGCAGTTTTAAACTGCAATCCCGACCCAGCACAGTAAACCTTTTGCCAGGTCCAAACCTTCCTTTTTTAATACACCTCTAAGGTAGGCCTTGGGCAGCCCCAAAGACATCTCTAAGCTCGTCCCGAGACAGCCCCAAGGGCCAGGTGCAGACTATTGAAAAAGTTGGACAATTGCTTTAAAGATTTACATGTCCTTGTAGTGAAAAACTCCTATATTTGTTTTTCACTACTGCAAGGCACATCTCTCTTATAGGATAACATTGGTATTACATTATTACATTTTATAAGTGTAATTCACAATCTGGAAGAGATAGCCTTGTCTCTGGAATCACAATTTAAAATCCTAACTTCTGGTGAAGCTGGATTTTAAATTGCAGTCCTGAAAATGCCACTTTTAGAAAGCTGGCATTTTCTTGTCTTAGCCATTTGGTACCTGCTGCCTGTCTCTGATCATGTATGGGTGGGAGACACCTGAGCTTTGTGTATTTTCTCCATACATCTACATACAAAGGGAGTTTAGTTGTGATTTGATGGGACATCTATGTACTGATATGTCATCCTGGGCAGAATGGGAGGGAAGAGCTGAACACAGCCTCACATACACAAAGGACTGCATATCCTACCTGCTGTAGTGATTCTGGAGCCAGGGCAGGAAGAGCAGGGCATCTGAGCATAACAAAAGCATCTCTTTGAAGCCTCCCCACTTCACAGGCACCACTGGGTATTAAAACTGGACCTCAGACACCACTAAATCAGTACACATCTGGCCCTGTGGATACTCTGCCAGGAAGAAGGACTGCTGTGCTGCTAAAAGCCTGCCACTCTGCTGCACTGATGTTTGCTGGAATCCTGCTTTGCTGTGCTGACCTGTGCCTGATGCCCTCTCGCCTGGAAGCTAAAATGACTGGACCTGAATCTCTCCACCACAGAACTGAGAGTGACTCTAAGGGCTAGTGGGCTGGCCAACTGATCTTTAGTCTCAGGGATAAAACAGCCTCACAACCACCCTGCTCTCACACCTGGATCTGCCATGTGTCGGTGTGTCCTGCCAAGTGGTGCCACCCCAGTCTTAGACCCTTGGAAGTGGGCCTAAGGTGCAAAGACAGCCCCCACAGATACAAATAAAAAAGTAATGCCTGGTGTCCAGTGGGCTTTCTGCTCTCCTACGTAGGGGCAGATAGGGGTAATTTCCCTATCTAGCCTCCGTTGGGGGGCAGAAAGACTGTTTCCCTTTTTTGGAATTAGATGGGGGCCTGGCCATGCCCATGCTCAGCAGCACTCACTGAAAGAAATAAAAAAAGAGAAAATGTAATCTCTAGTGTCTAATGGGCTTTGTGCCCCCCCACCCCCAGGGGAGATAGGGGTAATTGATCCATCTGCCAACCCAGGGGGCGGAAAGACTGTTTCCCGTTTTTTGGGGGGTTGGGTGCATGGCCATGCACATGCTGGGCAGCTCCCACCAATACAAATTAAAATGATAACAAAAGTAATTCCTGGTGTCTAGTGGGCTTTCACCCCCCTGGGCAGATAGGGTTAATAGTCCTCATCTGCCCTCCAGGGGGGACAGAAAGATGTTTTTCCTTTTCTGGGTGGATGTGGGGGCATGAGCATTCCCTTGCTGCTCAGCCCCCACTGAAAAAATTAAAAAAGTAATCCCTGGTGTCTAGTGTGCTTTCTGCACCCATTGGGCAGATAGGGGTAATTGCCCTTATGTGCCCCCCCAGGGGGACAGAAAGATGGTTTCCCTTTTTTAAGGGGGTGGGGCATGGCCATGCCCATTCTGGGCAGCCCCGAGCAATACAAATAAAAAAGTAGTGCCTGGTATCTGGAGGGCGTTCTGCCCCCCGGTTGCAGAGAGGGGTATTTGCCCCCATCAGCCCTGGGGGGACAGAAAGACTGTTGCCCTTTTTTGAGGGGAGTTGGGGGTATTGCCATGCCCATGCAGGGCAGATCGGCCTAAAAATAGGGCCAATTTGCCTCTAGGGGGCAAAACAGAGCCAAAATATTGCCCCCATAATGGTGAGCAACTCTTGCCCAAGTGGTCACTGCCCAGCATATGTAGTTTAAAAAATTCCTAGTGTCTAGAGGTATTCTGCCCCCCTCACCCCCCCCCTGGGGGCATATTGGTCTAAAAATAAGGCCAATCTGTCCCCGGTGGTAGAAAATGGCCAAAGTAATTCCCTCATTATAGGGAGTGGCCCTTGCCTAAAGGGCCACCCCTTTCCAGAAAAAGTAAACCCTGGTGTCTAGTGGGATAGATCCCTGCTTGTGGATCACTGGGCAATTTCCAAGCAAGAATCCACTTGGGAAAGGTATCACTGGTGTGCTTCAGTTGTCAGGGGGCTGAGATAGCCATTCCATCCTCAGCACTGATGGGGTTAAACAAAGCAAAACAATTGTGCAGTCTGCCACAGAGCATACAAATGATGTCATCAAGTCAGCATCCACATACCATAAACCTGTTAGAAATGGTGTCTTGGTTGGCAGTCAGGTTACCCCCTGTCCAAGCAAGGAACCTCAGCCTAGTCAGGGCAAAGGAGAATCACCTTCAGTTAACCCCGTCTCATCCCTTTGGTAGCTTGGCACAAGCAGGCAAGCTTAACTTTAGAGACAATGTCTTAAGTATTTGTACAAACACACACAATAATACAGTGAACCACTACAAAATGACACAACACATTTAAAAAAATAGTAAAAATTTTATCTAAATAAACAAGACCAAATATGATAAAAAATCACAATATACAGTTAAAAACTAAAATTTAGCACTTAAAAGCAGGAAAACAGTGCTTTGAGGTAAAAAAGCTGCAAATTGGTGAAATGTGTCGTTGTAACGGAGTCGTTTCCTACAATGCGACACCAATGTTGCCGTTCACGGAGTCGTTCGACCCCCAGGTCCAGTACCCTAAGAAACAAGCCGGTGCCCGAGTCGTGGAGAGCGACTGCACTGGTTCCGATGAGGCCTCGGTTCCGGTGCCACGGGGCAGTAGGACTGCGACGTCACGCAGCGGTGTCAGGTTCTCACTACAGAGCAGTGGAGGTGAAGCAGCGTCAGATGCAAAGTTGGTCTCTTGGTTCTGGCAGATGCGAAGTCTGGTGGAGTTACGATACTTCAGGGCTACATAGTGAGGTCGCGATGACGTCACAGGGCCGCAGATGCTGCAATGGCGTCGGATCGTCAGAGACGTTAGACTTACAACACTCTGGTTAAAGCGTAGCTTCCCTTTGGGAGCAGATAGACATGTGGAGTTTGGGACCTCTGAACTCACAATTTAAAAATACATCTTTTAGTAAAGTTGGTTTTGAGATTGTGTGTTTGAAAATGCCACTTTTAGAAAGTGGGCATTTTCTTGCTTGAACCATTTTTGTGACTCTGCCTGGTTGTGGATTCCCTGTCTGGGTCAGTTTGACAGTTGGGCTGTTTGCACCTCTCTCCAGACAGTGACACAAAGGGGGCTGGGGTGTAGCCTGCATATTCTGATGAGCCATCTGTGCCAGGAGGGAAGAGAGGAGTGTTCACTCTCACCTGAAAAGGCTGTGCCTGCCGTCACATAATGCAGACTCCAACCCCCTGGTGTGTGTCTGAAGCCTTGCCTGGGCAAGGCAGGATTTCACAATTAAGTGAGACTTTCCTTTGAAGTAAGCCTACTTCAGAGGCCAAAATGGGTATAAGAAGAGGACCCAAAATCACAGACTTCCAATACTTCTTGGGGTAGACACTCTACCTCACAGACACTTCCTGGAGAAGAAAACTGGAACCAGAACCTGAATCCTGCCAAGAAGAACTGCCTGGGTGCCCAAATGACTCACCTGGCTGCTTTCTGTGAAGGACTGCTGCCTTGCTGTTGCCCTGCTGCCTTTCTGCTCTCTGGCTGTGGTGAAGAAGTGCTCTCCAAGGGCTTGGATAGAGCTTGCCTCCTGTTCCATGAAGTCTCAGGACCAAAGTCCCTCATTACAGCCCTGGCGGTAAATCCCGCTTTCCACCATACTAAAGACCGCCAACATACCGTTGCGCTGGCGGAATTCCGCGACAGATATTACAACCCACATCTCGGAATCCGCCACAATACAGACACCCACATAAGTCCGCCACACCAAAGGTCAGTGATAAACTGGCGATACCAAAACCTACACCATCACGCCAACAAGAATACGCCTACACTATCACGACCCACGAATCAACGCGGCGGTCTATCAACCGCGGTAATCCATTGGCGGTACACACCGCCACGCTCAAAATACACACACATTTACAAAACACAACCACATTGGACAGTTCCAAATACACACACCTGATACACATCCACACACCACACCCACATCACTATAAAACACACACCCACATTACCCACAAACCCTACAACGAGCAAATTTGGAGGAAGCGCAGAGAGAGAGATTAGCAAACACAACACTGGCATCCACAGATACACAACAACATCACCCATACAACATCCACGCACCTCAAGCAACACACACCAACATATTCCCCCACACATCACAACAGACAGCACCTCACACATCACCCACACCACATCATGGCACCTCAAAGACACCCCAGGTTTTCAGAGGAGGCGCTCAGGGTAATGGTGGAGAAAATCATCTGGGTAGAGCCACAGCTTTTCAGATCACAGGTGCAGCACGCCTCCATTGAAAGGAAGATTGAGCTATGGCAGAGAATCGTCAACAGGGTCAATGCAGTGGGACAGCATCCAAGAACACGGGATGACATCAGGAAGAGGTGAAACAACCTACGGGGAAGATGTATTCCGTGGTATCAAGACACCAGATTGCTGTACAGAGGACTGGCGGTGGACCCCCACCTCCTCCCCCACAACTAACAACATGGGAGGAGCAAGTCTTGGCAATACTGCATCCTGAGGGCCTCGCAGGAGTAGCAGGAGGCCTGGACTCTGGTAAGTCAAATCTTTATTACCATATCCCCCCCCAACCCACCTGCATGCCATCACATACCCCCACCCTTACCCTCACTCCCATCACTCCATCATCTCACATATGTCCCACTATCACAACCCACACATCTCAATACCAAGGCCCTTCATGCAACACCTATGCATGGACCACCGTCACCAAAGCATGTCCAGTACAGATACCCACACAGACCCCAAACCAACTATCACAAAAGGGCAAACACAATGATGCTAGCACAGGAGTAGAGGGTACCTCACCCAATGCGCAAGATGGCACACACAGATACTAAAACTATGCATTTACACCCCAACAGGACCCATACCCAACGTCACTGGACAGGAGGGTCCAGACATATCCAGTCCCCCACAGAAGAGGCCCACAGTGATGACAGCTGCTCTGCACTCCTGGATCAAGATGACCAGCCCGGCCCATCAGGGACCTCTGGACAGTCGGTTCCCCTGCCACTGTCCCAAGCCACCCCAGACCCTCCCCCCTCAGGAAACACCACCACAGCACCCACACAGCAGGCACATCCCTCTGTCTCCAGGACACGTCAATCAGTAGTGTGTCCACCACTACAGGGAACCCAGGTAAACCCAACAACCCAAGAAAATCAGGGATCTGGGGTCAGTGGGCACACGGTTCAGGGGGCAGAGGCACAGGATAATAGGGAAGCCGTGAGGACTGCTGTGCGACAGGGGGAGGACAAGCCCAGGGAACCGACACTCCACGAGGCACTCTCCAACATCATGGGAGCATACCACCATTCCCAGGAGACCATGGGCACAGTACTGGCCAAGTTTCAGGAGACCCAGCAGCTGCAGGAGGAACACTACCTGGGGATCAGGGAGTACTTGAAGTCCATTAACACCACCCTGGTCACCATTGCAGAGGTGCTGGCAGACCTTCGCAACACCATGAGGGACACAGTGGACAGGAGGCACCACCACAGGAACAACAGGCCACCAGCACCCCACCCCCTGCAGAAGGAGAACCACCCCGCAAACGGTCCCTGAGATCCAGGAACAAGACAGAGAACATTGCCAAGACCCCCGCCAGGAAATAAGACCCTCCTGAATGTCACCCTTCTGTTCCACTTTGTCACCCTGTCCACCTTAAACTGACATTGTTCCCCTTCCTATGCCCCATTGGACAATGCACCTGTGAGACCAAGAGACTGGACTCTGCCATGGACATTCCTCCACCATCACCCCAGCCCATTGCACACCCCCTCCACTTATCAGCACAGAAATAAACACCCTTGAATCATAAAACAATCTGGAGTCAGTCTGTGCTTTCACAAATGTGTAATTGCAACATCTCTGAAATATAGCAATGTCAATGTACTTGTTCACATACCAATGTTACACAGCTGTAGGCCAGCAGTAAACATAGCAGAGGGCACAAATTGGGACCCAGATCTGTGACAATGAAAAGCCAAAGTGACAAGTCAGGGTCCATACAGAGAGGTAACAAGGCAGATGTCCTGGGATTCCTCACTGGGGTCAGTAGCCATGACAGGTTGGGGTAACCAGAGTCACCAGCAGATATCGGGGGACAACTGTTAGACATCCTCCAGAGATTAGGGAATCTCCCATACCCAAACAGCAAATGAAACTGTGTGGGGACTTTATGCTCACCTATTAGCCACACACAGTGCCTCTGGAGCTGCCCCATCACATAAGGGCTGCTGCTATCCCTCAAAATGTAGGCGTCATGCACTGAGCCAGGATACTTGGCATTCACATGGGAGATGTACTGGTCTGCCAAACACACCATCTGCACATTCATAGAATGGTAGCTTTTCCGGTTTCTGTACACCTGTTCATTCCTGCTGGGGGGGACAAATGCCACACGTGTACCATCAATGGCACCAAGGCTGTTGGGGATATGTCCCAGGGCATAAAAGTCACCTTTCACTGTGCCCAAATCCTCCACCTGAGGGAAAACGATGTAGCTGCGCATGTGTTTCTGCAGGGCCGTTAACACTCTGGACAACACGTTTGAGAATATTGGCTGTGACATCAATGATGCAATGGCCACTGTTGTCTGAAAGGACCCACTGGCCAGGAAATGGAGTACTGACAGGACCTGCACCAGAGGGGGAATTCCTGTGGGATGGCGGATAGCTGACATCAGGTCTGGCTCCAACTGGGCACACAGTTCATGGATTGTGGCACAATCAAGTCTGTAAGTGATAATTATGTGTCTGTCTTCCATTGTCTACAGATCCACCAGGGGGCTGTACACCGGAGGATGCCGCCATCTAATCACCTGCCCCAGCGGACGTGCCCTATGGAGGAGAACGGTGAGCAGAGGGTCATACAACACATAGGTTTCACAAGGCTGTATAGCACAATAGTGAACTATTCTTTGTGTGCCTTTGTCTGTCCGTAGTCATGGACTAAATAGGTGTGACGCACTTATTTGGCCTGCCATGTGGCCCCCTGAAATGGCGTCTGCCTGATCTGAAAGGTGGGACAAGGGGAAATGAGGTAACTGCATTGGTTACCATTGGGCCCTATGGGTTCCAGGAGGCAATGACGATGTACACCGGCGATGACGGTACGCACCGCCGCGGACGTCACCGCCATTTTCCATCAGTTCCCTCACTTGATACCTGACCTTCAACAGGAGAGGACCTACGCTGCAAGTGCTGCTGTGACCTGTGTCTGGAAGCGACAATGGCTCAAGTGACTGGGGAAAGGGCCCCTGTCTTCACTGTGGAGGAGTTGTATAAACTGGTGGATGGGGTCCTCCCCCAGTACATGCTACTCTACGGTCCTCCAGACAAACAGCTGTGTAAACTGTGTGCATGGTGGATGGCACATAATTGTATGAAGTGTCGTGGATGGAAGAGACGGGGGGACAGGCCAGCATGTGAGGATGGTATGTGTATGTATGTCTGGGCCAGGGTGGGATGTTTGTGGCCAATGTGTGAGAATAACTGTACGGGAGAGTAACATCCATTATAACTTCACTTTTCCTCTAGGTCAGCGCCCACCCGAAAAAGGGGATTTGGCGTGCCATCGCCAAGGCAGTGCGGACCCTGGGGGTCTACCATAGACGGAGCACCCACTGCCGGAAAAGATGGGAGGCCCTGCGCCGCTGGACCAAGATGACAGCGGAGGCCCAGCTGGGGATGGCCTCCCAACACGTAAGGGGTGCCCGTCGCACTATGACCCCCGATGTACCAGATCCTGGCAGTGGCATATCAGGAGTTGGATGGGAGCTTGTGGGCATACCAGCAGCCACAAGGGGGTGAGTACACTCTCATTCAGCTGAATCTGGCGCATTATGAGGTGTCTGGGTGGGGGAGGTGGGCTGTGGGTTCCCCTAGGCCAGGGCAGACCTGCAAAGGTAGATCCATTGATTTGCAGCCTCATTCCCTGTCCAAACCCAAAGGTGGTATTTGCCCTCTACACCTAGTCAGGCTCCTATGGTTTCCAGCTGTGCATAATATGTTTCTCGACAGAGTCCTCTATGGGCCCTGTCAGTGATGGCATAGTGCATAGGGCTGCTCCCTGTGTGTTGTGTCCACCAATGGTAGTGGTGTTGCATGCATTGACCATGTGTCTCTTCTGTCCTTGCGTGCATTAGCATCATATGGAGGAGCAGCAGTGGCACTGGAGCAGGAGGGAGCTGCATCCCACATGGCCCTGGAAGGTGAAGTAACAGAGTCCGAAGGCACCAGTGGGACAGAGGGCGAGGGGAGCTCCACGACGGGGACAGAAGCAGACACCAACGACAGCGACTCCTCCTCTGATAGGAGTTCCCTTGCGGTGGTGGGCACCTCTGTGTCCACCGCGTCAACAGGTACAGCCGCCACCCCCCCTACCAGCACCGCCCTCCCAGCAGCCCCTCATCGAGTTTCCCATGCCCGCTCACCCAGGAGGGCGGGCATCTCCTTTGCCCCAGGCACCTCAGCCCCTGCACCAGTCAGCCCTGCTGCCCTCAGTGAGGAGGCTATTGACCTCCTGAGATCCCTCACTGTTGGGCAATCTACCATTTTGAATGCCATCCAGGGTGTTGAGAGGTATTTGCAGCAAACAAATGCATACCTGATGGGCATTCATTCTGGCCAGGCGGCCCAACAGAGAGCATTTCAGGCTCTGGCCTCAGCACTGATGGCAGCCATTGTCCCTGTGCCCAGCCTCCCCCCTCCAACTTCCTCCACCCAGACCCAATCCCCTGTACCTCAGTATATCCCAAGCACACCATCAGACCAACATGCATACTCATCAACACAGAAGAGTGGACATTGCAAACATAAGCACCACACATCCCACCGGCACTCACACAAGCACCATCCCCATGCAGACACACCAACATCCACTGCCTCCACTGCGTCCCCCTCCTCCTCCTCTTCCCTCCCTGTCTCGGCTCCACTTACACCTGCATGCACTACATCCTCAGCCACTACCTCCCTCACCAGAACGCCCATCACCACACACCGCTCACATGCACTCATCACTCCTACTACCATTCACACATCCCCTGTGTCCTCTCCCAGTGTGTCTGTGAGCACTCCTCCCAAACTACACAAATGCAGGCACACACCCACCCAACAGCCATCCGGCCCATGCACCTTCACCCAAATTCAGCAAACCTACACCTCCTACAACCACTACCTCTTCCTCCACTCCCAAACCCCCTCCATCTTCCCGTCCCAGTGTGTCTAAGAAACTCTTCCTGGCTAACATTGATCTCTTCCCTACACCTCCCCCCGTCCTTCCCCGAGGGCCAGGCTGTCCAGGTCGCAGCCCAGCACCTCAGCCACCAAATCCTCCAGCACAGTGGTCTGAGCAAGTCTGGCCACATTGCAGGCGCCACCCATCAAGGCTGCCAGTGTACCACCTAACGAGGCCAAGGAGCAGGCCATTCCGCCACCTGCCAAGGTGAAGAAGGTGCCCACATGCCGCAAGGAGAAGCCGCACCTACCAGCAAGCAAGGGCTCCTCCAAGCCAAAAGGGGACAGTGGCACGGCACCAGCAGCGACATCAGAGGTGGGGAAGGGACACAAGCTGAAGAGCAGGTGAGGTCAGGGCACGGAGGCTCCGGCTAAGGGACCAGAATAACACCTTCTGTCAACCACATCAACCAGTATGGCGGTGGACCCCGCCACCTGCACCGCCACCTGCACCGCCACCAGCACTGCCACCAGCACTGCCACCTGCACGTCTGCTGCCTCACCAACAGTCACAGTGGGCAGCCGTCCAAGGCTGCAAGAGACGTCCTGCTGTGTCCCTCAACAGGTGCAGACACATGCACCACCGCCAGCACCTCTGCCACAGACACCGCCGCAACCACCGCCACCAGCCCCACATTGTGCTTAGACAGTGCCACCACAGCTGACATGGCACTCATCCCCAGTGGGCAGCCGTACGAGGCTGCAGGAGACATCTTGGACCCTGCCCAGCATACATGAGGCATGACTCCCGGCACTGTTTGTACTAGCAGTTGGCAGGCAAAGTCGCAGCAGGGTGGAGTATGTCTCTGCCTCCATGGAGTAGGCGTCTGTTCCCAGGCGATCCCGTGGCACACACGCCCAGGTGAGGGAATGGGACCTGCCACACTGCATGTGAAGCACTCTGGGCACCAAGCCCCCTCCAGAACCAGTGGAGAATCACATCCACTACCCCAGTCCTTGGCAGGATGAAGCACTCTTGGCACAAAGCCCCTCCTACCCCTGTCATGGCAGGATGAAGCACTCTGGGCACAAATCCCCCTCCAGAACCAGTGGAAAATCACATCCACTACTCCAGTCCTTGGCAGAATGAAGCACTCTGGGCATAAAGCCCCCTCCAGAACCCGTGGAGACTGTTATCCACTTGAGAGGCTGTGGCTTTGCACTCCCCAGGATACAGCAGTGGGCAAACCACCCACAGGAGAGACTTGAGAGACTGTGGGTTTGCACTCCCCAGGATACAGCAGTGGGCAAACCACCCACTAGAGAGACTTGAGAGACTGTGGCTTTGCACTCCCCAGGATACAGCAGTGGGCAACCCACCCACTGGAGAGACTTGAGAGACTGTGGCTTTGCACTCGTCAGGACCAATCAGTGGGCATGGAGCCCCCTTGTGGAGCAGTGGCGTAGTCCGTTCATCTGGCTGAGGTGCCCCCCCTTGCCCTCCACCTGACGGGCTGTTTATTTTCCATCTGATGCCCATGCAGTGTTCTCTCCGTTTCGAGTCAGGTATCTTGTGTGGGCTTCACCCATGCATTTTGGGACACTGATCCACTGACCATTTCATTAATATCCAGACTTGTATAGTTGGTGTACATATTTGTATATACTGATTTTTGAATTTGGCCTATCTGATTTTTATTGATTACACTCGTTACAATCATTTCCTTTTGTCCTTGCATTCTTCCAGGGGGTGATGGGGTGTATATGTAATGTTGCTGCATGTATATGTGTGTATGGTGTTGTGGGTGAGGGTGGGGGTGTTGCAAGTTGCGTGTGTGTTTCACTACCTTTTCCCTCCACCCTCCCCTGTGTACTAGGTGTAGTACTCACCGTGGTCGTCATCGGCGTCTTTGCTGATCCTGATACAAGAGGAGGTAGACCAGCATGGGCAGGACCTGTAGTTCAGGCTCCATAACGTCCTGGTTGTTCGGAAAGGGTTGAAAGGTGAGTGGTTTCCGTTCCAAGTCCTGTGTCCGCCGTGCTGATGATGGCGTTGATACCGCCCTGGAAAAGGTGGCGGATAAGAGTGTTGTAATACAGTAGGCGGAACCTTGTCTTACGCCTGTCTGTTGGTGGTTACCGCTGCGGTGTTTGTTTCTCCCGCCATGGCGGTCGGTGTGTTAAAATGGCTGTCTATGTTGCCAGTTTCCTCCATGGTCGTAATTTCATTTTTTTCTCTGCCGTCCTGTTGGCGGTATTACCGCTGCTTTAACACCGACCGCCAGGGTTGTAATGAGGGCCTTCATCTCTACTAGAATGACGCATTGTGCTGCAAAATTCAACGCACAGCCTGCCAGAAACGATGCACAGCCTGCCCTTGCAGTGAAAATTTCACCACACACCGATCCGGAACAATGCAGCCCAACTTCGCAACAAGAAGATCGACGCAGCGTAGCGACCGGAAATTAGACGCACGGCCCACCGGAACAACGTACAGCTGAACCGGGACGACGCAGCCCAACTTCCAGAGGGGAATCAATGCAGCCCCTGCTGTGAGGTAGAAAATTCAACGCAACACCCACGGAATCGACGCAGCTCCTGTGACTTCATCCTGCCAGAGCAGGAAATCCACACATCGCCCCCAGGGGGTCTGAAAACCCCGCAACCTGAAGAAGATCCATGACGAGTGATGGAAATCGACGCACATCCATCCCTGCATGAAAACTAAATGACGCATCGCTGAATGTGGCCTGAGAAATCAACGCACACCCCTTTGTTTCCACGCATCTCCTCCTCTGCGGCCCTTTGCAGAGATTTTTCACGTGAACCAGGTACTTTGTGCTTGAAAGAGGCTTTGGCCCTCATTACAACTGTGGCGGACGATGTAATGTTGGCGGTAGGACCACAAACAGGCTGGCGGTAATTACTGCCACAATATGACATTGGCAGTTTGGCACATGCCAAACCGCCAATGTACCACACCGTCCGCCACGGCGGTAACGACCGCCAGGCTGGAGACAACAGTCTCTAGCCCGGCGGCCCTTACTAGTCCGCCTGCAGGATCATGACCCTGCATACCGGCATGGTTGTTGAACCACCACAAAAAGCATGGCAGTAGGCACTATCAGTGCCAGGGAATTCCTTCCCTGGTACTGATAGAGGTCTCCCCTGCCCCCCTCCCCAGAGCCCACCCCCAACACCCACAAACCCCCTACCACCTCCTAAAGGTGGTAGGGTCCCCTCCCCTCCCCACCCCTGACCTCCATGGACCCCCTAGACATACCCCCACCCCTCCACACACGCACACACACACCACTCACACACATACACACGCACATACATGCACACATACATACACGTTACATCCCGACTACACACATCCAACCCCTTGCAAACATACACGCACCCACACGCACCCTCTAAACACTCACACTCACACCCCCATTCACGCACACACCACACAAAACCACCCACCCCCCTCCCCTTTTGGAAGATCACCTTACCTGCCTTGGTGGTCGTCCGGGAGGGAACAGGATCCATGGGGGCTGCTCCGCCACCAGCACCCCGTCACCAGAACACCGCAACACCGAATACTGAAACGTAATTCGGTGGGCGGTGTTCTGATGATGTGGCGGTGTCAGAGGAGCAACCTCCACTACACCGCCAACCACCAGTATGGCTGCTGGCGGCTCTCCGACCAAACAATGGCAGAGGGTCGCCACCAGTCATAATGTGGTTGGTGGAAGTTACCGCCAACACTGGTGGTCTTCGGTCCGGTGGGACCTCAGCGGTCTTTCAAAAAGACCGCCGAGGTCGGAATGAGGGCCTTTGTTTGCTTAAGACACTTTATATCACTTTTCATTGATATCTCTACATTTACTTATTGCATCTTTGATCGTTTGAGCTACATTTATCCAGATAAATATTATATATTTTTCTAAACACTGTGTGGTATATTTTTCTGGTGCTATATGGTGGTATTGTATGATTTATTGCACAAATACTTCACACATTGCCTTCTAAGTTAAGCCTGACTATTCAGTGCCAAGCTACCAAAGGGTGGGCACAGGATAATTTGGATTGTGTGACTTACCCTGACTAGACTAGACTGACTAGAGAGAGGGTTCTTTCTTGGACAGGGGTTAACTTGACTGCCAACCAAAGACCCCATTTCTAACATTGACCAGTCTCTGTAATGCAGTTGGTCTGGAGTCTTGTGACTTGACAGAATATTCGGTTTCAGAGACCCTACCATCCACTTCCATGACTCTGTCAATTCCTGTCTAATTAACGATAAGCCAATTTTCAGCTCCCCCAGTTTGCCCTCCATTGTTACCTTGAGGTCTTGGATGGCCTAAAGGATAAAGCATGTCTGGAGTCCCTCTGAGTGGACATTTCCCCTTCTACAGCGCTGATTTCCTCCAGCACCGCAGCCTGTTTTGTATTTTTGTCTAACTGTTGGACCGCAGCAGCCAAAGACTTTTCTCTCACCACGATGGTAAATAGGCCATGGGGGAGAACTCAGATGTATGACCATGCCTTTCATCCGAAGACTGACCCTTTCTTACTCTGTGCACCTTTCTTTGATTTGTTGGGCAGTCCTAAAGTTACTTGCTCAGTGTTTTCATGTCTGGGATGCTCGTGGGGGTGTCATCAGACTGTGTCCTCCTCTCGGGTCTCCTTCAGTTCCACTACACGCTGAGGTTGCATACAGCCAGCATTGGTAAGTTGCAAAACCAGAGCTAAAGTGTGGATTACGCAATCTTGGTGCAACCAGAATGGGCAGTGAGATGGCAAGGCCCAATGTCAGAAAACAGTTGGGAGGGCAGAAATAAGGGGCAAAAGAAAAAGGAGAGGATGGGAGAAAGAGAAGTGCCCCAGTGGTCTCTCCCAATCCTTCAACCCCAATCGCTGCTGCAGAAGTCCTGCTGCATGGCTCAGCCTTGATGTTAGGAAGAGCAGGGACAGTCTGAAGGCAACAGTGTGTCTGTGGAGTGCGTATCCCTCTTCCCCCTGGCTGGGTTGTGAGTCAGACCTGCATCAGCTAGCACATATGGCACGAGGGTGAAGAGCTTGGGGTCCTTCCTTGTGATCAGGTTTTATTGTTTCCCCTCTTCGGCCCCAACAACATTTCCACTCAGACAGTTCCTATGGCCCCCCAGGCCAACCACAACCATGGGGGGCTGCACGAAGTTAAGGTGTGGCCCCAATCCACAGCAGATGCTGGGCCAGGCCAAAGGTGCCTCTGGAGGTGGCTCCCCCACGCTGGTCCATGGCCCATTCTTCTTCCATGTGGGCTGCGCAGCTTCACATTGCCGCCACCGCTGGTCTCCATGGCTCAATCGACCCCGATGAGGCTTAGCAGGGAGTATCATGGCGCCACATCCCTGGCTTCAATTCCACCTATAGAGCCCCGAGGAAGGATGTTGAGGGGATCGGATGAGAGACTAGGTGGGAGGTGTCTCCAAAAGAAGCCCACCAGCATCCTCTGTGTGCTGCTCATGGCTCGATCCTGTGCTGCACAGGCCGCACAGCTGCTCCAAGCCTTCAGTGCAAGCCAATGCACCATGGAGCCATCCCCAGCAGGTCTCCTCAAGAGGTGAGATGTTGCCACGTCCAGTGAATCAATCGTGGGTGAAGAGTCCTGAGGAAAGGTACCAGTTAAGATGGATTTATTTTTAGGCAGTGTGGAGCAATTTTACAGAGCAGTCACCATGATCGGCCTCCATGCCACACTACTAAATTATACTTTTGCTGTATTTTTTTATAACTTCAGGACAAGTACTAAGTACCCGAGTTCTGTAACAGTTGCTAGCAAGATTGTTCTCATGCTGCAGGCAGACAATCAGAGCATTCATGGGAGTGAAAGTATATAAAGCCCCCTGGGCTCATCAGAATACTACATTTTTAAATTGGCATTCCCAAGAGTGTCTCCCATTGTGCCACCCAGTGCAGTGACAGTGCAAACATGGCTGCAGGCATAGCATTTGTAGCCTACCTGGTTAGCTTTCAAACTGCAAATTCGGACTGTCAATATAACCCCTTTGACAGGTTAAAACCTGTACTTTAAATTATAATAGTAAGTCACTCCTAAATAGGCTTTAATGCCCATAATGCAGGGTGTAGTAAGGCATTTAATTTTAAAGTTACACGTCCTTACATTGTAAAAGTCTCAAAAGCTATTTTCTCTGTGGCAAAGCTGGCTGATCCATAGGAAAGAGTTGGGATACATTATTACATTCACTAAATGTAGCCCCAGCTAGAAAAAATCTACAAATTTCATTCTTGGACTCCTTGATTTAAAAAAAAAAAAAACGTTTTTTACTACATGTTTGCTTATTCACAGAAACACACAAAGAAACAACACATGCAGTGGAAAAATAGTACAAAAATAATTACCACATCCATGAACTGGAAGAGTCTCTTGAAAGCAATGAACATTTGACAACATCACAGATAGAGAACACATAGCCAAGTGAGGACCAATGCTGTCTCATCGCAGCACACAGTAAAGGGGGTACCCCTGCATGAGGAGTCGACATGTGGATTGCATTATCCTCAACCAGGAACACCATAGCAGCTCAGTCCAATTCAGAAGGCTCCAAGGACAACAGATACACCCGAAATGGTTGACAAATGACTTTAACCCCTTCGCCGCCAGGGCTGCCTGTGCCGAGCCTTTTTTTGGCTATTTGGGGCAGTTCGCGCTTAGGCCCTCATAACTTTTTCTCCACAAAAGCTACCCATGCCAAATTCACGTCCCTTTTTTCCAATATCCTAGCGATTCTAGAGGTACCTAGACTTTGTGGGTTCCCCTGAAGGAGACCAAGAAATTAGCCAAAATACAGCAACAATTTCTTTTTTTTTTTTTAAATGGGAAAAAATGGCTGCAGAAGAAGGCTCGTGGTTTTTCCCCTGAAAATGGCATCAACAAAGGGTTTGTGGTGGTAAAATCACCCTCTTCCCAGCTTTCAGGACCAGGCTGACTTGAATTAGAAAACCCCATTTTTAGCACAGTTTTGACATTTTACTGGGACATACCCCATTTTTACAATTTCTTGTGCTTTCAGCCTCCTTCCAGTTAGTGACAGAAATGGGGGAGAAACCAATGCTGGATCCCAGTAAGCTAAACATTTCTGCAAAGTAGACATAATTCTGAATTCAGCATAGGGGCCTTTGTTTAGATCCTACAAGTGTTTCCTACAGAAAATAACAGGTGAAATAAAAGAATATTGAAATTGAGGTGAAAAAACAGCCATTTTTCTCCACGTTTTACTCTAACTTTTTCCTGCGATGTCAGATTTTTGAAAGCAATATACCATTACGTCAGCTTGACTCTTCTGGTTGCAGGGATATATAGAGCTTGTAGGTTCATTAAGAACCCTAGGTACCCAGAACCAATAAATGAGCTGCACCTTGCAATGGGTTTTCATTCTATACCCGGTATACAGCAATTAATTTGCTGAAATATAAAAAGTGAAAAATAGGTATCAAGAAAACCTTTGTATTTCCAAAATGGCCACAAGATAAGGTGTTGAGAAGCAGTGGTTATTTGCACATCTCTGAATTCCAGGGTGCCCATACTAGCATGTGAATTACAGGGTATTTCTCAATTAGACATCTTTTTTATACACTGTCTTACATTTGGAAGGAAAAAATGTAGAGAAAGACAAGGGGCAATAACACTTGTTTTGCTATTCTGTGTTTCCCCAAGTCTCCCGATAAAAATGGTACCTCACTTGCGTGGGTAGGCCTAGAGCCCACGACAGGAAATGCCCCAAAACGCAACGTGAACACATCACATTTTCACAAAGAAAACAGAGCAGTTTTTTGCAAAGTGTCTAGCTGTGGATTTTGGCCTCTAGCTCAGCCGGCACCTAGGGAAACCTAGCAAACCTGCACAGTTTTGAAAACTAGACACCTAGGGGAATCCAGGATGGGGTGACTTGAGGAGCCACAAAGTTCCTTCCACCCAGCGTTCCCCCAAGTGTCGTGATAAAAATGGTACATCACTTTTGTGGGTAGGCCTACTGTCCGCGTAAGGAAATGGCCCAAAACACTATCTGGACACATCAAAATTATCAAATACAAAACTACCTATTTTTGCCAGGGGGGGCACCTGCGTTTCGGTCCTGGGCTCAGCAGCCATTTAGGGAAACCTACTAACCCAAGACACTTCTAAAAACTAGACACCCTAGGGAGTCCAGGGAGGTGTGACTTGCGTGGATCCCCCAATGTTTTCTTACCAAGAATCCTCAGCAAATCTCAAATTTAGCAAAAAAAATCACAACTCCCGGTGCCTAGTGGTTTCTGCCCCCCCTTGGGGCCAAATTGGCCTAACAAAAATTGGCTGATCTGCCCCCAAGGCCGAAAAGGCCTTGAAAAAAATTGCCCCCCTGGGGAGCGACCCTTGCCCAAGGGGTCGCTCCCCTTATGCCAATTTCATTTTTAGAATAAATCCTTGGCATCTAGTGGGCATTTCAGAAGCCGGATCACTTTACGATCCAGCTTCTGAAATGCTCTGAGAGACTTCAAAGGGAAGGAAATTCCTTTCCTTCCCTTTGAAGCCTCTCAGGCCCCCATCACATGATCGGAAGAGAAATGCAAAGCATTTCTTTTCTGATCCAGCGCGATGGGGAAGTGGCCTCTAATGAGGTCAGCATGCTAATGTCATCAGACGTCATTGTGGGGATTGGGGGTGTAAGCGTAAGGGCTTCCTCTTCCATCCCTGCCTTGGGGGGTGGGAGCTAAGCCCACAGAGGGAGCGTTTGCGCTCACTCTGAGCTCCATGCCGAGGACGTAATGGTTGCGTCCTCGGCACAGGAGCACTGTATTTCCTGAAACCTGAGACTTAGAAATGTTTGCTTTCAAGACCATCCTGAGGACCAGAGCCAACCTGCCAAGCCAATCTGATGAAGCTGAGTTGATGCTAGGCCAAACATTTCTGACTCAGAGGGAAATACCTGAGATGGAATCTGGCCTTGTAAATCCCAAGTATGCTACATAGGAAGAATCAAAGCTCCAAAGAACTAAGGCCCATATTTATACTTTTTTAGCACTGCATTTGCATTGTGTTTTGACGCAAAATCGGCAAAAACATACAAAATACAATTGTATTTTTTTACGTTTGTGCCGATTTTGTGTCAAAAAATGACGCAAATGCAGCGTTAAAAAAGTATAAATATGGGCCTAAGTGCGAAGGTGGGAAATCTAGACCATGCAAAGGCGCCAAAAGTATCTGCCAGCAAGGGACCTTCCTTGGGTGCAAAATTCAAATATTCCCCACTCAGAGCTTTCCCGTCAAAAGTCAACAGCTTCAGTGGGACCTTGTCCAACGGCTCTTCAACATTGAGGAGATATCTTCAGCCACAGCTTGCTCCCTTATCCCACTGAGGATTTTTTTAGTTACATTTTTTATTGATTTTTTAAATGTATACTCAACAACAAACAAATACACTTCAGTGATGCCCAGCCCCCCTCAGGCCTATCTCCCCTAAGCCATAGGTAGCACATAGTCAGGAGCACATTTGAATGTCAAAGTCTTGCTAAGGTACTGCAGGACAAGGAATGTTGGTTCCAAATATCCAAGACACCGATCCCTCTGTCTCCTACACTGTCTACCACCAATCTAAGATCCACTACTAAACATCATGGTTCCCCTGGCCTATTCTTCCACAGGCCATACCCCCAACACAATCTCTAATTTCCTTGAGCAGCCCCAACCTTCATACACTCATTTCTCCTACAGACAGATTGGATCCAACTCTCGGGTCCAATCCTGAAACTGTGGGCTCATTGGACTTCCCCATCTCTGTGCAATTGCCCTTTTCACTAATAGAAACCCCAGATTCTCCAATATCTTCCGAGGTAAGATCAGAGGTTCCCTACACCCCAACAACATCAATGTGACTTGGCATGCAATGGGTACCCCAATAGCTGTCTCCAGCTGAGCTTTCACAGCCTCCCAGAACCTGCTGATTCTGGGGCACTCCCACAGTGTGTCTGCCAGTGTTTCCTTAAGCGTGTTAAATTCCCCTGCGTGTTGGTAATGTCTTATAGGTAAGGGAGATTGCTTTAGTCGTAAGATGGCCCTCCCGGAGTCTTCTCTCAAGGGGTGCTATTCGTTTGTGTCCTCTTCTGGAGCAATTCACTCTCACAGGGCACCATTTTGGTTGCCACCTAGGCATTTGGGCTACCTTTGCCACCATAGAAGGCATGGAGATAACCATTGGTACCTAAGGCTTCACAATAATGTTGGGAGGCTGGATTCTCCAATGCCACTTATGCCCACTCATTCACTATACTAACCTAAGTGGCTCCATAATATTTGCTGACATCTGGCATGCCTACTCTGCCATCATATGTGGATCACTGGAGGGTGAGAAGTGCGGGATGTGGAAGTCCATTCATTCACAGCAAGGTCCATACACAATCATGGAGTTTATGGAAAAACACCCTCAGCACCTTGTAAGGACTAACATGGGAGTCTGGGGAGGGCAATCATCTTGAAGAGTGCCTCCCTACCCATCAATAAGAGCGGGAGTTCCCTCCAATGAGTGACATTTACCTCCAATCTACACAGTAGTGGGACCAAGTTATCCTCCTAGTAAGTTAGCCCCTCCCTCGATATCCACAGACCCAGATATCTGAAATAGTCTTGCACCCTGGGGAGAGCACCTCGTAACTCCCATGTCCCCAGTGGGAATATGAGGGGTTCCTCCCCAAGCCTGAATACTCACTGTATAACCCTATAGATTTCTCCAGGCCAGGGACAGCTCCGTCTCCGCTAAGTATAACAGGACATCATCTGCACAGAGAGATCCTATTTCCCTATGTGTCCCCCCATTGGCAGCCCCAAACTTGTGCATCCAATCTAATCCAGTTGCCAGTGCCTCTGTTGCCAGGGCAAGCAACATCAGCAACAGGGGAATCTCTGTCTGGTACCATGGTCTATAAGAAACTCCTGAAAAAAAAAACATTCATCTTAACTTGGGCTTCCATAAAGCAGTCCAACCCAATGCAAACATTTAGGCCCAAAGACCATTTTGTTAGTAATTGCAAAAAGGAGCAGTCACTGCACTGAGTCAAACACCTTATTGGTGGGTAACAACACCACGGCCTGCAGGAGCTCCGCTCCTCTGGCCGCATCAATATTATTATGCAGGTGGCGGAGATTAAGCCTGGTCAAACTGTAGGGCATAAAGCCATTCTGGTCAGGTGAATTATCTAGAATCACTCCCTGCAGGTGATTTGCCAGTGCTTTGGTAAGCACCTTAGCATCTGAGTTAAGCAACAATATTGGCAAGAAGGTGTCCCAAAGATATGCTGGTTTTCCGGGCTTTGGGATCAGTACTATATTTACCAGATTAATGTCCCAAAAGAGTACACCCCAATATGGCTCCACATACATCCCATGCAGGTGCAGAATCACTAAACCAGCTATTGCCTCAGAGAATTCTGCTGACAGCCCTTTGGGGCCCGGTGATTTCCCAGATTGTAACTGGGTCAGCACCTGTGGAACCTCCTCGATAGTCAAATCCCCTGCAAGCTCAAGTGACCTTTGCCATCCCAGCTGTTGACAGAGGCAGTCCCATAAACATTTGTGCAGGTCCTCCTTTGTTGGCTGTGGCCGACTCCCAAAGAAGTCCCTCAAGTAGGCTACCAATATCTCCGCAATAGCCTTCAAGCCCACCTCTAGCCCGTTATCCAGTGGTCAGCATCTCTTGTATATGGTGTCCACCTTGGTCTCTCTTTCTGAGCCATGCAAACATCTTCCCCACAGTATCCCTCACTTCATGGAGATGCGTCACCTGTGCAGTATAGTCCAGTTTAGTCACATCTGTTAACAGGGCGTGATATTTCTCTAACTTGCTAAGAAGGAGAGCCTTTGCGGCAGCCAATGGATGTCATGTATTCTCTTCCTCTAAACTCAGTAGGCCCTGTTCCATGTCTGCACAATGCTCCCCCCTCCCACACTTGTCCCTACACTTCCCAGGATTGTGTTCTTATACTCTTCCCACAAAGTGGCTGCCTCCCCCACCGGCTCTGCATTTTCCTTCAAATAGGTCGTTGTGGCCTGCAGACGGTCCACCTCTTTCTCATTAGTGAGTCTCCATGTTGCTATTCTCTACTCACCCTGACCCTGGCAATGAGGTGAGTCCAGCATCACGCTAAGTAGGAAATGATCCAAAGCCTTCTTGGCTTAAAGGCTGCCTTCACAAGTATGTGGAGGGTCCCTATCGAACAAAGAAAAAGTCTATACAGGAGTATGTGCTGTGTGCACCCGAGTAGATGGAATAGCACATACGGACCCCAAGGAGTAACCTTCTGACATTCCCACACCCACAGCATGGAGAAAACTGTCAAGTTTCACTGCACCCACCCGATCAGTCTGCCTACTTTAAGCCCTGCCTAGCTGAATATCCATCGCCCTATTAAAGTCACACCCCACAATAGAGGTATCCTGTGGTATCTCTGTCAGCAGTCTGCTCACATATGTCTATTTGTCCACGGGGAGCCTCAGTGGGACATGGATGTTAAGGCTGCTCTTCCTACCAATCCCCCAAAACTGCTGCATAGTTTCCCAAGGCATCTACACAGATCTTGAATACATGACAGGCCACTGATTTTGTAATTAATACCACCACCCGCATCGCACTGGAAGGCTAGCCTGTATGGCTAAGCACTGCCCTCTTTGTTTCCCTCATATGTGTCTCTTGTAAAAGCACGTCTGCAGCATACCTAGCCAGGGCCTGAGCTACCAGTTTCCTCTTGATCTTGTGCCCCAGGACATTCACTTTCAAGCTCAACAGTTTAAAGGTATGCAATGATACCCCTTCCCTTTGTCCCTGCATTCTGCCATGGTCAGAAAGGCCCTTACCACAAATTGGGAACCCCCACATCACTGCAAACCATTGAACATTTTTCTAATTAACTCTCCTTCTATCTTACTGTGCTGCTATCTTTGAACTAGCTGCCACCCAATTCATGCTATGTCTGTCGCCCTGATACAAAAACTGGATAGAACACAGACATCAGGAATGGAATCTGTAATCACAGCCTCCCTATCTCCAGCTCGGCATGGCCTGTGGCAGTACGATGTACTCTCAAGCAGTTATCTGGGGGGCCTTCCAATTACCCCACCCACCCCGACACAGGGACTGAGAGATTGCATCTCAGATAACCTTGTCCTATATCATAGGTTTGATCTGTGGCAGTGACCCTTCCCCTGTAGCACCGCCACGGGACCCACTCTCATCAAGGGTATATGGCACTGCCTCCGCCTGTGATACCTATCTGTTCTTAGACTCTGGCCAAGGGGGTGCTCGGGCCCACAACCACCTTTCTTTGCTTTCCCAGTCTCAGCCTGTACCCTTGTTGGCCCTGCATGCAGAGGACCCCTCCGACATCAATGCCTTCACTGCTCCTGCCACAGCTGGGCCTGAGTGTTGTCTCCCCTGTCAGTCGGTAGCTGGAATTCCTGCTATTCAGGCCATTCCCAGATCTCCACGAAAATGTGTGAGCAATCTTTGTTGTTCAACCTCAATTTCACCTGAAACAGTAGGGCATAACAAATGTTGAAGATTCACAGGTTCTGCTTGACCCACAAAAAGGTATTTCTCTGTTGTTGAACCTACTCCGTGTATTCTGGATAGATGTTAACAGGTTGCCCCTCCACAGTCCATCGGCCATGCATATGTGCCCCTGAAAGATTGCATCCCGGTGTCAAAAGGTGAACGGTTGAGCAACAGTTGCTCTAGGTGGGCCCATGGATGGTGGCGGCCCACCCACTACTCTATGAGCATGCCCCACACTAAACCATTAGGAGGTTTTCCCAGCCAGCACCACCGGCACCAGCCAATCTTCAAGAAAGAGGTCCAAGCTGGGACCATCTGCCCACTCCGGGACCCTGACCACTCAAATATTGTTATGAAGGGAGCAGTTCTCTGTATCCTCTATTCACTCTTGTAGACATGTACTCTTGTGTTTTACATGTGCTAGTAGTGACAAATATCCTATTTCGTTTTTCACTACTGTGAGGGCTGCTCCTCTCAGGGGCTAGTTAGCATTGGGAATCCCCTCATATACTTTAAGTGATAAATCCTGATCAGAAAGGAGTAGTGTTGTCTTTTTGGTGTGTTTGGAATGGTAGTGAGAAATCCTGCTTACTAGTGTAGCTGGATTTGACATTACTATTTTAGAAATGCCACTTTTGGAAAGTGGGCATTTCTCAGTGGTTATAACTCTATGTACTATGCAGCCTGACGCCAACCCAGACTGTCGTGCACCCACTCGGAGACCCACTCAAACACTAATGCACCCCTTCAAAACCTAGATACTGATAACAACCCAGGATGCTCCAATAAGAAAAGTGTCTGGCGCTACTTGTCAAAGTTCGTTATATGTCACTGGTGGTGCACTCAAAAGGGAGTCATCCTAAACTTCTTACATTGAGCGATGAATCATTGATAGCAATTTTGTTTTATTTGAGGCACACAACCAAATATTAAGTCCATTATCCATCAATGTTCATATCTTTATCATCCAAATTTCAAAAAGCAAATAATCATATCTACAGTTCTTCAATTTTTATTGTCCATGTTTAAAAAAAAAAGAGAACAAATACTCATGTCTTCAGTTCTTAAATTTTCCAGCTGTTAGTTGTAGATGACCAAAAGAAATTCGCCCACCAACACGTGTTTCGTCAGGGGTGTACCCCAAGACTTCATCAGGGCTGTAATAAGATATATATCACATTGTCTATATACTATTTTTAAAACCCAAAATGCATTCCAGAGCATAAACTTTTGTACATTTCTCTTGTAAAGAGCGGGATCATACTGTGTAAATATATAATACCAATTACCAAAATAATCACCTTAAACTAAAGATTTTTTTATAAATATATTCTAAATAATATATACAATTGGTTATTTGTAATGATTAGAAAGCAGCCATATACATGCATAACAAATAAGGAAAGACCAATCACATGTAGAAAAGTCACATTACTGAAGTGTCCATTTAAAGTACAGACACCCATGTGCAAGTATAAATATCTGCAACCATGCCCTTCATTAGCTTTAATAACTCCTACCATCATGCACCCACTCACAGACCCACTCAGACACTCGCACACCCATCCACAGACTCACACAGACCCTCATGCACTCACTGACAGACCCACTGAGACCCTCACTCACCCTCTCACAGTCTCACTCAGACAATCTTGCATCCACTCACAGACTCACTCAGACACTGACACACCCACTCATAGACCTACTCAGGCACTCATTCACCCACCCACACACTAACCCTGACAATCGTGCACCCACTCACAGACTTACTCAGACACTGATACACCCATCTCACAGGCCTACTCAGACACTCATGCACCCACCCACACACTCACCCTGACCATCATGCACCCACTCTCAGTCCCACTCAGACACTCACACACCCATCCACAGTTCCAGACAGGCACTTATATACCCACTCAGAGACCCACTGAGTCACTCCCACTCACAGACCCACGGATACCCTCATGCATCTACTCACAGACCCACACAGACCCTCATGCACTCACTGACAGACCCACTGAGACCCTCACTCACCCACCCATAGTCCCACTCAGACACGTATGCACCCACTCACAGATCAACTCAGACACTGTTGCACCCACTCACAGGCCCACTCAGACAATGACACACCCACTCACACACCCGCCCTGACCCTCATCTACCTACTCACAGACCCACTCAGACACTCAAACACCCAATCAGAGACCTACTCAGATACTTACCCACCCACTCACAGACCCGGGCAGACATTCACCCATTCACTCACAGACCCAGTCAGAGTATCATTTATCTATTCACTGATCCACTCAGAATGTCACACTCTGTTTTTTTAAACCAACTCATACATCCACTTACAAACTCCATTAGCCTTCTACTGAGGTTTTAAGAAATGTATTGTGACATGGAGAGATGTGAAAGAGAAACGTATGAACAACATGGTCATGTTGTGCATTGAATATGTACTTTTGGTTTGCGAATCCGTGACAGAGTCACGACTCCAAAATTAAAAAAAATATGAATCAGATTTTCTTTTTCATTTAAAGGTTGTTTGGGATATAGGGTGGATCTAAAAAGAACCTTTGTGTTCATTGTGTATGTTTAGTACACATAAGAGCAGATACAGAGTATCAAGTTGCTGAGAAACACTCTGTTGCCTTCATCAGTGAAGTGCACACCATCTCACTTGTATATGCCATCCATGTGAAAGTGGAGGTTATTATTGTAGACACAGCCCATGCTATGGTCTCTGATGAATGCTGAAACAGTTTTATTAACATGTTTCCTAGATTTGTCAATCTGTGGACAGAATTGGCTTGACTGCTTCCTTATCTGTCTCTGGCATATGTCAGAGAACACAATGCGGTGTGAGGGAAAAGGTGCATTAACTGAACAAAGGTACCCTTCATTAGGATTTCCAATTCTACCCCAGTGAGTATGCCCAAGTCATTACCACCACAGTACACAAATATGAGGTGAGGTGGTTGGCAATCTCCAATGCGTTCAACCAATGGAAGCAATTGATGCCGCTTTAACCCTCCCTGGCCAACCCAAGTAATATCCACATTAGGTAAACCCAGGTTCCTATCATTGCCACTCTTTCTAGCACACTCACTAGCCCCAAAAACATAGCTGTGATCAACAGTCCACACTCTGAAAATTTTGAAGGAAAGGAACTGTTCCACACAGGAGAAGGCAGCAGCTAAATGAAGGAGTTAAAATGGAGTGAGCAACTGATTTAAAAAAAAGCTTATATTTGATTCGATGTTGTAAATACAGTGCTAGATAAAAATAGGTTGTGACTAGAAATATTAAGGCCCTCATTATGACAAAGGTGATACATCCCGTTTACCGCCATGGTGACTGCTGCCAACATACTGTTGTGGAGGCGAACATCTGTCTGCCATATTATGACACACACATACCAAACCGACAGAATACAGCCACAAACACATATCCGCCAGACCAAAGGTCAGTATTATGTGCCTGTCCTTGAGTGAGCCAAGTCCACAAGGGGTCTGTACACAAGGTCTTGTCTCCTCCTCCGATTCATCCGCAGTGGTAGGTATCTAAGGGACACAAGAGTGAGTAGAATGTCACAATTTGAGCAATGGAACCACCACCTCAGTGTACATAGAGCATTAATGTGATGGGACAATGGGAATGGCAATGTATGTGCAAATTATAGCAATGATGCAGTTCTCGATTATCTGAATGTTGTCCACCACCATAAAATGACGACCACCTGTCCTGTATGTAGGGACAGGTGGAAGTGAGGTAACTCCGCCGGCGTTGGGCGTCATGTCAGAAGGCGGTCTTACAACACCGTGCTATTCCTTATTGGCTAATATGGGGCTCTATGGAGTACAGTGGCCAATGGGGATCACCGGCGGCAGTGATGGCGTACACCGCCGCCGACGTAACCCACATTTTCAGTCTATTACCTCACTTGATTCCTAACTTTTCACAGGACAACACCTACACTGTGTGTGCTGCTGTGACCAGTGTCTGGATCCTGCCATGGCCCTTTTGACTGGGGAAAAGGCCCCTGCCTTCACTTTGGAGGAGTTGGGGCGCTTGGTGGATGGGGTACTACCCCAGTGTGGACAGCTGTATGGGCCTCCAGACCAACAGATGAGTACACCTTGGGCACAATGCATATGACAAGATTGCATGGAGATGTGCGTGCAAGCATTGTGTCACTTGTGGGGGGTGATATGGCTGGTGATAGTGTAAATGGTGTGCGTCTGAGATGGAAATGGGATTTGTGGGTCATATGTGTGACAGGCTGGATTGTATGTGTAATGGTGCCCTCCTGTCTGTATGACCTCTCCTGGTCAGCATCCATCAGAAGAAGGGATTGTGGCGTGCCATCGCCGAGGAGGTGCGGACCCTGGGGGTCTACAGCAGGCAGTGCACCCATTGTATGAAAAGGTGGGAGGACCTAAGATGCTGGGCCCAGAAGACCACGGAGGCCCAGCTGGGGATGGCCTCCCAACGAGGGCGGGGTGCCCGTTGGAACCTGACCCCCCTGATGGCCTGCACACTGGCGGTGGCCTACCCAGAGATGGATGGGTGCTTGAGGGCATCACAGCAGCCACAAGGGGGTGAGTACAGTGAGCGTAACAACAACTATTGGTAGGTGGCATGGGATCCTGGTGGTGGGTTTCAGCTAGTGGGTGGCCTTTAATGCCAGGTCAGGCATTGCAGCATGATCCAGCTCAAGGGAAATGGGTGTATTGCAAAATCTGGTAACCTAGCTAGGTTGCATTCCATGTCAGACAGGGCTTAGTGGATCCCAGGAGGGGTGCAGTTGGCGCTGGTTGGCTCTCACCTTGCTGTGGCACCTAGCCAATTATATGCTAGTGCGGTGCATAGTGCACAATCCTGATCCCTGTGTGTGATGATAATGTGTATGCCAACTGTGGTGCTGGTGCTGTAATTGACCCAGTGCTACTTGTCTCCCCCCCTTTTATCTTCTGTCATCCTGTCCATGTGTGCATTAGCGGAGGAACAGGGGCACTCGCGACAGGGAAAGCTGCATCCCACGCAGGAGGCAGAGTCCAGCGACACTGAGGGAACCAGTGGGAAGGAGGGCCAGAGGAGCACCACGGCGGAGACAGGAGGTGACAACACTGACTCTGATTCCTCCTCCAATGGTAGCTCCCTGATGGTGGCTGATACCTCTGGGACCACACCAGCTACAGGTACAGCCGCCACCCCCATACCAGCACCGCTCTCCCAGTAGCCCCCGACTGAGTTGCCCGTGCCTGCTCACCCAGGAGTGTGGGCATCTCCTTCGCCCCAGGGACCTCAGGCCCTGCCCCAGTGAGCCCTGCTGCCCTCAGTGAGGAGGCTATTGACCTCCTGACATCCATTTATGTAGGGCAGTCAACCATTGTGAATGCCATCCAGGGGCTGGCACCAAAGATGCAGCAACACAATGCATTCCTGGAGGGCATCTACGCTGTATTGGCGGCCCAACAGAGATCGTTTCAGCCTCTGGCCTCCTCTCTGATGGTAGCCAGTGTCCTTGTTTCTACCATCCCCTCTCCAACTATCACTTCTCAGTCCCAGTCACCTCAACCCCAACCCATCCCATGCACACATACAGACAAGCATGCACAGAAAACATCAGGCAAGAGTGGCACAGACAAACACAGGCAGCACACTTCAGGCCACAAGCACTCACACAAATACCAGACAGTTCCACACATAATAACATCCACTGCCTCCACTGTCTTCCCCTCCTGCTCCCCCTTCTCCCTAACAGTCACATCTGCACTCACACCTGCATGCACTGCATTAACAGCCACCATCACCACACCAAGTAGCACACACACCTCACTTGCAGACACCTCCACAACATCTATCCATGAGTCCCGTGTCCTCTCCCACCCTGTCTGCCATCCCCTCCTAAGAGACACAAACACACGCACTCAGACTCCCAACAGCCATCAACCTCACATCATCACACTGCCCATGCACCTGCACCCAAGTCCAGCAGACGTACACCTCCAACAACCACTCACTCAACCTCCACTACAATCCCTCCTCCTCCATCCCACCCCACCATCCCTAAGAAGCTTTTCCTAGCCCAACTTGACCTCTTCCCTCCCCCTCCGCCCCCCTCATGCCCATAAGAGCAGGGTCCCAACGACCCAGCCCCTCAGCCAAACAGTCTGCCACTGCTCCCATCAAGTCAGCAGCTGCTGGTGCGAAGGGGCCCCAGGGTGTGACCACTGCCACTCCTACTATGAGCACACCTCCGCCTCAGAAAGGGAGGACAAGGGTGGTGGAACCCAAGGGACACAAAATGGGGACTGTGGAGGCACCTCCTAGTCGTGGAGGCAAGAAAGGGAAGATTCCCACTCCACTACCCAAAAAAGGGAAGGATCACACTCCATCACCCAAGAAAGGGAAGATTCTAACTCCACCAACAAAGAGAGGCAAGAGGCCCCCTCCACCAGCAGTGGGCAAGGAGCCCTCACCTCCAGCTGAGGCAGACAGTGGTAACACCTCCACCAGCAGTGGGCAAGAAGCCCTCACCTCCAGCTGAGGCAGGCAAAGTAACTCCTCCACCAGCAGTGGGCAAGGAGCCATTACCTCAAGCTGAGGCAGGCAGGGTAACACCTCCACCAGAGGTGGGCAAGAAGCCCTCACCTCCAGCTGAGGCAGGCAAAGTAACACCTCCACCAGCAGTGGGCAAGGAGCCATTACCTCCAGCTGAGGCAGGCAGGGTAACACCTCCACCAGCAGTGGGCAAGGAGCCCTCACCTCCAGCTGAGACACAGCAGCCCTCAGCTCCAGCAGAGGGCATGTAGGCCACCCTCCAGGGAATGTTGTACAAGGAGCCCCTTCCAGAACTAGTGGGCAAGTCCCCCACCTCAGAAACTGAGACTTTGCATTCCCTAGCAAAGAGAAATGGGCATGGAGCCCCCTTCAGAACCAGTGGGCAACTTTCCGAACTCAGAGACTGTGATCTTGCACTCCCTCCAGAACCAGTGGGCAAGTTCCCCACCTCAGAGACTGTGAGCTTGCACTCTCCAGCAAAGAGAAATGGGCATGGGGCCCCCTCTAGAACCAGTGGGCAAGTTCCCCACCTCAGAAACTGGGACCTTGCACTCCCCAGCAAAGAGAAATGGGCACGGAGCCCCCTCCAGAACCAGTGGGCAAGTTTCCCACTTCAGCTGAAGTGCCCCCCACCCTGCTTCCCCCTGAGGTGCTTGCCCCTTTCCAACATGATGCCCATGCATAGTGTAGTATGAATATTGTCAGGAAAAAGGTTGGGGCTTGAACTGTGCCCTGTGGCCATGTGGGACTTTTGTACTTTGGACTGGCCATTGGCCTTTTCAGGACATTTACTCCAATTTTATTTTTTCACATAGACAATATGGTGGCTGTTGGCATCAAATTGCAATATCAGTTATACCTAAATGTAGTCCTTGCATTATTATGACGTGGGTCCTGGGACATTGGTTTTCTTCTGCAGCTGGTTGTGTGTAGGATGTGTGTGTGAATGGTATGTGTTGTGCGTGTGTGTGTCACTCCCTTTTTCCTCCCTTCCTCCCTTGTGTGCTAGGCACCAGGGGCCAGATGTAGCAAATCTAAAATTTGCGAGGTGCAAAGTGCGAGTCCATGCGACTCGCACTTTGCACCTCGCAAATTGGTATGCAGTACGGTGTCTCAGACACCGACTGCAACTCGCTATGGGGTCGCAATGACCCACCTCATGAATATTCATGAGGTGGGTCGCAAATTGCGGCCCCATAGCGAGTATAGGCACTCGCAAACATGGAGGCCTGCTGTCGTCAGCAGACCTCCATGTTCGTGACTGCTTTTAAATAAAGCAGTTTTTTTTTTTTTAAGTGTAGCCCGTTTTCCTTACAGGAAAACGAGCTGCACTTAAAAAAAAAACGAAACCTTTTGTTTCGGTATTTTTTCAGGGCAGGAGTGGTCCCTTGGACCACTCCCTGCCCTGAAAAAATATTTGTGGGTCCAGTCACAAACTGGAAGGGGTCCCAAGGGGACCCCTTCCAATTTGCGAGTGGGTTACCATCCACTTGAAGTGGATGGTAACTGCGATGCCATTTGCGACCGCGTACGCGGTCGAAATGGTATTGCATACCACTCAGACTCGCAAATAGGAAGGGAACACCCCTTCCTATTTGCGAGTCGGAAATGCATATTGCGAGTCGGTACCGACTCGCAATATGCATTTCTGCATAGCAAAGTGGCATTTGCACCTCGCAAACGGCGATTTTCGCCGTTTGCGACGTGCAAATACTTTGCTACATCTGGCCCCTGTACTCATCGTTGTCGTCTTCGTCAGCATTGGTGTTCCAGGTGGAGCATGGCGTAGAAGGACATCGGGAAGACTTGTAGTTCTGATTCCATGGTGGTGGTGGTCCCCTCTGTGTCCCTGAAGGTGAGTCTTTCATTTTCTGTGCAGTGTTTCCGCCAGGCTTTTGATGGTGTTGGTATCGCCCCAGAAATCGTGCCCGTTTGCTATGTTATAATACGGTGGGCGGTACCTTGTCTTCCGCCTGGCTGTTGATGGCAGCCGCCGTGGGCAGTGGTTTTAACACCCTGGCGGTTGGTGTGGTACATTGGGTGTCTATGGGAGTTATCACCACCATGGTCATAGTTTGGTTGTAATTACCGCCAGCCTGTTGGTGGTATTACCGCCACTTTAACAGTTACCGGCAAAGTCATAATGACCACCTAAGTCAGTTATTGTCTGATTGGTTCTTATTTATTCTTAAAGCTTAAAGAAGTAATCCTAATTTAGATATGCTTACATTCTGTAGTAGTCACCCACACCTGCTACATCACACATTAAAGGTAGTCTACTCATAACAAAAAAATCCTATGACTTTTGAACTAACTGTTCTAGAGAAGGTTGCTATGGTAGCTTTGAGGAAAGGGCAGCTCTTAAAGCAGAAATACATTTTCAATGAAAGAGACCTAATGGCGGAGTAGGAACTGCAAATAAATAATTTTTCCAATGTAGTATTATCCCTGAATTTACAATGTAGATGAAATCTGTACAACAAAATAATGGGAAATATTTTTTTAAACCTCTGACTGGAGTCGCAACTCTGTCGCAATGTTAGACGGGAGGGATGTGCATGGGGACGCAACGGAGTTGTGACTCCAGCAGCACACAGTAGGAAATTGGGCTTATTACCGAAAATACAAGGAAGGGTCAATCGTCACTAACTGTTCAGGTGTGGGATAATATAATGAAATATGAAAAACAGTTTCTGATTTGATAACTACGAGTGTATCACTGAGAGGAAAGGTGAAGAGGTTGCCATTACTGGTAGCTTGGAGTAACATTGCTATACCATTCTTATTCTGAGATTTCATTGTGATAAAAAGAAAATAGCTAAAGTCGTAATATTTTACCTGTCAACAGACGCTGTTACCAGATATGTTACTAAAACCATTAGTTTCTAAGCAAACTCTGGAAATAAGAGTGATAAATGTGTACATGATACAGATAAAACTATATTAACTGAGCGATAGGTAGAGAAGTGCTGAAAGTTTTATTGAGCTATATATAGGAATGTTGTTAATGTTTTAGAAAATGATTAACAGTACAAGGTTGTAAATGATGTGTTTTAGATATACAGGGTCTCATTTATGAGCCCTATGGGACAGGGTGGTGTAGTACGTGTCATTGTGCCATAGGGAAAGGGGGGATATGTGCTGGAGGTGCAAGATATGGGTGGTCATTACAACCCTGGCGGTCGGTGTTAAAGCAGCAGTAAGACCGCCAAAAGGCTTGCGGTAAAAAAAATGGAATTACGACTGTGGTGGAAACCACCAACAAAGACAGCCACTTTAACACTCCAACCGCCAGGGCGGTACAAACAGTGCGGCGGTCACCGCCAACAGACAGGCGGAGGACAATGTACCGCCCACAGTATCACAACCTACCAATCCACCACCTTTTCCGGGGCGGATTCACCGCAAACAAAAGTACGGCGGAAACATGACTTAGAAGGGAAAACGCTCACCTCTACACACCCCACGAGGAACCAGGACGCCATGGAACCAGAGCTTCACATTTTACCAGCCTTTATCTTCTTGCTCCTCTACCAGGAGCACGAACGCCGGCTGCGAAGACCATGGTGAGTACTGCACCTACGACACAGGGGAAGGGGAGGAAAAAAACAGAGACACACACACGCAACACTCCCACCCCCACCCTCACCCACGACAACACACACACTAATACATATTGATACATCACAGTTACCCCCCCCCCGGAAGAATGCAAAGACAAAAGGAAATGTGTGTAACCATTGTAATCTATTAAAATCCAGTGCGCAAAAATATATATACACTATTAACAAATATATACACCAAGAATAGAAGTCCAGGTATTGCTCCATTTAAGTCCGTGGAACACTGGGCCCACACTGCATGGTCGAGGCCCACACAAGGTACCTGAACATGACGGAGAGAACAATGCAGGGGCATCAGATAGAAATAAAAAAGGCACCTCAGGGGGAAGGCAAAGGGGGGTACCTCAGCCGGATGAGTGCACAATGCCAAATCCACGATGGAGCCAAATGCCCACTGTGCAATCCTGGGGAGTGCAAATCCACAGTCTCTCAAGTCTCTACAGTGGGTGGTTAGCCCACTGTTCAATCCTGGGGAGTGCAAAGCCACAGTCTCTCAAGTCTCTACAGTGGGGGTTTTGCCCACTGTTCAATCCTGGGAAGTGCAAAGCCACAGTCTCTCAAGTGGATAACAGTCTCCACTGGTTCTGGAGGGGGCTTTGTGCCCAGAGTGCTTCATCCTGCCAAGGACTGAGGTAGTGGATGCCTGTCTCCACTGGTTCTGGAGGGGGCTTTGTGCCCAGAGTGCTTCATCCTGCCAAGGACTGAGGTAGTGGATGTAAATCTCCACTGGTTCTGGAGGGGGCTTTGTGCCCAGAGTGCTTCATCCTGCCAAGGACTGAGGTAGTGGATGCCTGTCTCCACTGGTTCTGGATGGGGCTTTGTGCCCAGAGTGCTTCATCCTGCTCATGGCGGACTCAGTAGCGTCAGTGCTCTTGGCGCTCATGGGCCAGCGGTGCATGTTGCGACGGAGTCCTTGGCAGCGGTGCTTCTGGCGGCGGTGTCCTTTGCAGCGGTGCTTGTGGTGGCGGTGTCCTTTGTAGCGGTGCTTGTGGCGGCGGTGGCGGTGTCCTTTGTAGCGGTGCTTGTGGCGGTGGTGTCCTTTGTAGCGGTGCTTGTGGTGGCGGTGTCCTTTGCAGCGGTGCTTGTGGCAGCGGTGTCCTTGGCAGCGACTGGGCCAGCGGGGCTGGTGCTGGCGGTCCTGTCTGAGCCAGCGGGACTGGTGCTGGTGGTCGCCTCCTGGCCTGCAGGGCTGGTGCTGGCGGGCCAGTCTGGGCCAGCGGGGCTGGTGCTGGTGGTCCTGTCTGGGCCAGCGGGGCTGTCTGGGCCAACGGGGCTGGTGCTGGCAGTCCTGTCTGGGCCAGCGGGGCTGATGGCGGTCACCTCCTGGGCAGCGGGCTGATGGCGGTCACCTCCTGGGCAGCGGGGCTGATGGCGGTCGCATCCTGGGCAGCGGGGCTGATGGCGGTCGCCTCCTGGGCAGCGGGGCTGATGGTGGTCTTCTCCGCCGTGCCGATCTTCCCAGACTTGCTTGGTTTCTTGTGCATCTTCCCCACCTTGGAAGGTGTCGCAGCTGACTCCACACTCCCACCTGTACCCCTGGGAGCGGCTTTGGTGGCTGGTGTCTTCCCCCTCTCCCACCGGGCACTGGCCAACTTTTGATGCTTGACAGGTAGGGGAATGTCCATGCTGTTGCTCCTTGCCACACTGGCTCCCTTGCTGCCTGGTGCACTCCAGAATCCGGTGACTACTGGCACCACTGATCCCACCGATGTCATGGCTGAGGTGCTGGTTGGGACCTGGAGAGCCGGGCCCTAGGAGACTGACGGGGTGGGGGAGGTGAGGGAAAGAGGTCACGGATGGACAGGAAAAGTTTCATGGGACCACTGGGACGGGTGGCTGGAGGGGGTTTGCGAGTGGAGGAAGAGGTTGTGGTGGTAGGAGGTGTACGTTTGCTGACTTTGGAGGCTGTTGTGAGGTGGATGCATGTTGGGTGGGTGTGTGCCTGCGTTTGTATACTTTGGAAGGGGGCGTCACAGACACACTGGGAGAGGACACAGGGGATGTGTGAATGGTAGTGGGAGTGGTGACTGCACGTGAGCGGGTTGTTCTGGTGATGGAAGTAGTGGCTGTAGATGTAGTGCATGCAGGTGTGAGTGGAGATGAGACTGAGAGGGAGGAGGGAGTCGAGGAGGAGGGGGACACAGTGGAGGCAGTGGATGTTGGTATGTCTGGATGTGTGTGATGTTTGCGTGAGTGCCTGTTGGATGTGTGGTGCTTGTTTGCCTGAGCTTCCTTTGTGTGTTGGGGTGTGTGCATGCTGGTCTGATGGTGTGCTTGGGGTAGGATGAGGTACAGGGGTGTGGGTCTGGGTGGAGGAAGTTGGAGGGGGAGGCTAGAGACAGGGACAAAGGCTGCCATCAGTGCTGAGGCCAGAGTCTACAAAGCTTGCTGAAAGGCTGCCTGACCAGAATGAATGCCCTCCAGGAATCCATTGGTTTGTTGCACCTGCCTCTCTACACCCTGGATGGCATTCAAAATGGTAGACTGCCCAACAGTGAGGGACCTGAGGAGGTCAATGGCCTCCTCACTGAGGGCAGAAAGGGTGACTGGGGCAAGGCCTGAGGTGCCTGGGGCAAAGGAGATGCCCACCCTCCTGGGTGAGCGGGCACGGGGCAAAGGCTGAGGGGCTGCTGGGAGGGCGGTGCTGGAAGGGGGGTCGCGGCTGTACCTGTAGATGGGGGGGCACAGATGGGACCGCCACCACAAGGGAGTTCCCATCATAGGACGAGTCCGTATCGCTGGTGTCAGCTCCTGTCCCTGCCGTGGAGCTCCCCTCGCCCTCTGTCCCACTGGTGAAATCAGACTCCGTAGTGTCGCCCTCCAGGGCCATGTGGGATGCAGCTCCCTCCTGCTCCGGTGCCACTGCCCCTCCACCTGATGATGCTAATGCACACAAGAACAGGGAGACCACAAAAAGGGGGGGGACGACAGAAGAAAGACATGTTGAGTGCATGCATTACCGCTACCGTTGGCGGACACGACAGACACAGAAGCCCCCTGCACTACGCTGCGCACTTGGGGTCCACTATTCAATCCCTGGGACATGGCCTACAAGGCTATGGCTGACATCTGCACACATGGATGTCACAGGAGCCTGACTAGGTGTAGTTGGCACTGTACCCAGATGGGGTGGGGTGCCACAGGGCCTGCCTGAAAAAGGGGACCTAACTAGCACACTCGCCCTGGCCTAGGGGAACCCACAGCCCACTTCCCCCACCCAGACACCTCCACTGCACGCTGAATCAGCAGAATGAGAGTGTACTCACCCCCTTGTTGCTGCTGTGATTCCCTCAAGCACCCGTCCAACTCCAGGTACGTCACCACCAGGATCCTGAACATCAGGGGGGTCATGGTGCGAAGGGCACCCCTCCCACGTTGGGAGGCCATCACCAGCTGGGCCTCCGCCGTCTTCTTGTTCCAGCGGAAAATGTACTCCCATCTCTTACAGCAGTGGGTGCTCCGTCTGTGATAGACCCCCAGGGTCCGGACGTCCTTGGCGATGGCACGGCAAATATGCTTCTTCTGGTGGGTGCTGACCTACAGGAATTGTTCAGGGGAAAAAGATAAGTTATTACCAACTGCACCTTCAGTCATTGGGCTGCATCCCTACCCTTGCCATGTGGCACATGCACTCACCGTCGTTTCATGCACGCCTCATTCCCCCCCCTATCTTTCATCCACCCCACTCCATACAGACATAGCCCATACAGCATGCTCCCAGTGTACTTACCTGTTTGTCTGAAAACTGTAGAGTAGCATGTAATAGGGGAGGGCCCCATCCCCGAGTTTCTCCAACTCCTCCGATGTGAAGGCAGGGACCCTTTCCCCAGACGCACGAGCCGTTGTCTCTTCCAGACTGAGGTCACAGCAGCACTTGCAGTGTAGGTCCTCTCCTGTCAAAGATCAGGTATTGAGTGATTGAACAGATAGAAAATGGCGGTCACATCTGCGGCGGTGCGTACCGTCACTGCCGGTGTACATCGTCATTGGCTCCTGGGACCCATAGGGTCCAATGTTAACCAATGCAGTATTGCGCCGCGGTCTTCGGGCGCCTACCGCAACGGTGTACAACACCAGCGCAGTTAACTCATATCCCATTGTCCCACTTTACAGGTCAGGCAGCCGCCATTTCAGGGGCCCACATGGCTCTATTTTTAACTGCGTCACAAATTAATAAGGACTTGCCTCAACACTCATACATGCTAATTTCGGATTATGAATCGTGTTCTGTGTAAGCTGTGTGTACGTACCTCTGAGTTGGTTGACTCTGTGCTCACTGTTGTCCTTCATAGGCACCGTCCGCTGGGACATGTGAAGAGATGGCGGCATCCTCCAGTGTACAGGCCGCTGGTGGACCTGTCGACAATGGAGGAAAGACATGTAATCATCACCTAAAGGTTTGATCGTGCCACAATCCTGGAACTGTGTGCCCAGTTGGAGCCAGACTGGATGTCAGCTATCCGCCATCCCACAGAAATCCCCCCTCAAGTACAGGTGATGTCAGTACTCCATTTCCTTGCAAGTGGGTCATTTGAAACAACAGTGGCCATAGCATCAGTGACGTCCCAACCTATGTTTTCCAACATGTTGTCCAGAGTGTTGTCTGCCCTGCTGAAACACATGCGGAGCTACATCGTTTTCCCTCAGGTGGAGGATTTGCCTACAGTGAAAGGTGACTTCTATGCCCTGGGACTTATCCCCAACATCATAGGTGCCATTGATGGGACACATGTGGCCTTGGTCCCCCCCGCAGGAGTTAACAGGTGTACAGAAACCGGAAGAGTTATCATTAGATGAATGTGCAGATGGTGTGTTTGGCAGACCAGTACATCTCCCATGTGAATGCCAAATTCCCTGGCTCAGTGCATGATGCTTACATCCTGCGGAATAGCAGCATCCCTTAAGTGATGGGGCAACTCCAGCGGCACCGTGTGTGGCTATTAGGTGAGCACCTGGAACCAAATCAGTGGGAATAGTTGTGTGGGTCTGGGGATATCCCTACAGGTTAGTGTGTGTCTAACAGTTGTCCCTCGCCTTTTCAGGTGACTCTGGTTACCCCAACCTGTCATGGCTACTGACCCCAGTGTGGAATCCCAGGACAAGGGCAGAGAAATGCTACAATGAGGCCCATGGATGATCTAGGAGGATTATAGAGAGGACCTTCGGCCTCCTGAAGGCCAGGTTCAGGTGCCTCCTTATGACAGGTGGTTCCCTATTCTACTCACCAAAGAAGGTATGCCAGATCATCGTGGCCTGCTGTATGCTTCACAACTTAGCTTTGCGACAACAGGTACCTTTGCAGCAGGAGGATGGTCCAGATGGAGGTGTTGTGGCAGCTGTGGAGCCTGTGGACAGTGAAGACGAGGAAGCAGAAGAAGAGGACATTGACAACAGAAACTCGGTTATCCTGCAATACTTCCAGTGAGACACAGGTAAGAAGACAAACCTGCCTACTACATGTAATTTAACACTACTACCTCTTTACTGTCTGTCCTTTTCACCCAGTGTATGGTCACTAAGTTTTCACTTTCCCTTACGTTTTCACAGATGTGGGTCCCACTGTGTGACATCTGCTTTGTTTCCTCATGGACTAGAGCTGTGTGACATAGGTATGTTGACATTACAATTGAAAGAGCATTTTGTCACTGTAATTGCTAATACACTATTTTGAAATCACAGACGGACTCCAGATTGTTTTGTGCTTTAAGGGTGTTTATTTAAGTGCTCAATATTGGAGGGTGCTGTAAAATGGGGAGGGGTGATGGTGGAGGAATGTCCATGGCAGAGTCCAGTCTATTTGTTTCACAGGTGCATTGTCCAAAGGGGCATAGGAAGTGGAGCTGGGGCAGTTTGAGGATGGACAGGGTGACAAGGTGGGACAAAAGAATGGCTGGGGTCTTGGCATCGTTCTCTCTCTTTGTCCTGGATCTCAGGGACCGTTTGCTGGGTGGTTCTCCATCTGCAGGAGGTGGGGTGCTGGTGTGGTGGTCCTGTAACGGTGCCTCCTGTCCACTAGCACCGGCGGAGGTGGTGGGCAGTTCATCATCCAGGCGTGTGTCGGGGGCCCCTTGTTGTGCCACAGTGTCCCTCCTGGTGTTGAGGACTTCCTTCAGCACCCCTACGATGGTGCCCAGAGTGGAATTGATGGATCTGAGTTCCTCCCGAAGCCCAAATACTGTTCCTCCTGCAGCCGCTGGGTCTCCTGAAACTTGGCCAGTACCGTTGCCATCGTCTCTTGGGAATGATGCTACGCTCCCATGATGTTGGAGAGGGCCTCATGGAGAGTGGGTTCCCTGGGCCTGTCCTCCCCCTGTCGCACAGCAGCCCTCCCAGTTCCCCTGTGTTTCTGGGCCTCTGTCCCCTGAACGGTGTGCCCACTACCACTGCCACCAGGTCCCTGTTGTTGTTGGGGTGGTGGGTTAGCCTGGGTTCCCTGTAGTGGTGGACACACTGCTGATTGACGTGTCCTGGGGACAGAGGTATGGGCCCACTGGGTGGGTGCTGTGCTGGTGTTTCCAGAGGGGGGAAGCTCTGTGGTGGCATGTGACTGTGTGAGGGGAACCGACTGTCCCGAGGCCCCAGATGGGCCGGGCTGGATGTCTAGATCCAGTTGGACAGAGCTGCTGTCATCACTGTGGGCCTCTTCTGTTGGTGGTGTGGACATGTGTGGACCTTCCTGTGCGGTGACGTTGGGTAGGGGTCCTGCAGGGGAGTAAAAGCATGATTATTGCATCTGTGTGTACCATGGTGTGCAATGGGTGGGTGACCGTGTACCCCAGTGCTTGCATTCCTGTTTGGGACCTTGTGTGATGATGGTTTAGAAGGGTGTATGGGTATGTGCTGTGGCCATGCATTGGTGATGGGTGTCCATGCTTTGGTGTTGCATGCAGGGCTTGGTGTTGGGATGTGTGGTTTGTGATAGTGGGACATGTGTGAGGAGTTGGAGTGATGGGGGTGAGGGTGAGGGTGGGGGTATGTGATAGCATGCAGGTAGGGTGGGGGATAAGGTAGTTAAGGTTTGACTTACCAGAGTCCATTGCTCCAGCTACTCATTCGAGGCCCTCAGGATGCAGAATCACCAATACTTGCTCCTCCCATGTTGTCAGTTGTGGGGGAGATGGTGGGGGTCCGCCACCAGTCCTCTGTACCGCAAGGTGGTGTCTGGATACCATGGAACGCACCTTCCCCCGTAGGTCGTTCCACCTCTTCCTGATGTCATCCCTATTTCTAGGGTGCTCTCTCACTGCGTTGACCCTGTCCACTATTCTGCGCCATAGCTCCATCTTCCTAGCTATGGAGGTGTGCTGCACCTGTGATCCGAATAGCTGTGGCTCTACGCGGATGATTTCCTCCACCATGACCCTGAGCTCCTCCTCAGAGAACCTGGGGTGTCTTTGCTGTGCCATGGGGTGGTGTGGGTGATGTGTGGGGAAAGTGTGTTGTGATATGTGGGGTGATATTTAGTGGTGTGTTGTGTGGGGTGCGTGGATGCTCGGTGGGTGATGGTGTTGTGTGCCTGTGGATGCTTGGTTGTAGATTGTAGTGTCTCTCTCTGGCCTTCTTTCGGGATTTTGGTTGTAGGGGCTTGTGGGTGATGTGGGTGTGTATTTTATATTGTATTGGGTGTGTGGGAGTGGTGTGTGTATGTGTATCAGGTGTGTGTATTTGTAATTGTCCAATGTGGTAGTGTTTTGTAAATGTGTATGTATTTTGAGCGCGACGGTGTGTACCGCCAATCGAATACAGTGGTTAAAAGACCACCGCGTGGATTTGTGGGTCGTGATAGTGTGGGCGTATTCCTGTTGGCGTGACGGTGGAGGTTTTCTTTTCGCCAGTTTATCACTGACCTTTGGTGTGCCGGACTTGTGTGGGTGTCTGAATTTTGGCGGATTCCGAGCTGTGGCTCATAATGACTGTGGCGGAATACCCCGGTTGCGGCAGTGTGTTGGCGGTCTTCTGCATGGTGGTAAGCAGCTTTTACCGCCAATGTTGTAATGACCCCCATGGTGCCTTGCTGTACTCTCCTGTGATGTCACTCATTGCTAATGCAGCCATGCTTTATTATGCAGTAATACCTGGGTTGTGGGGATTATTGGTTTTGTCCAGAAAGGGACACCTTGCTGCACACAAACCAATGATAAGAGGTGTTTTTTTCTGTGAGTGCTGAAGGATGATATATAAAATAACAGTATCAGGTATACACTAATGCATACAGTGTCAGGTTGACTCGGACACTTACGCACAGAGTAATAGACACAAAAACATTTTCCTTCTTAAAAAAACAGTTAGAAGCGTAGACTGATCGCTATGTTCTGAAAGTGAAAAAATTATTTAAAAAAATAAATGTATAGTGCCTACAATGCTGTTATGTAACTGAATGTATAGAGCATAGTATAATGATATATGATTGAACAGTGTTTTATGTGAATTGTTTGCTAAATTGTTCTCTGGTTCAGATATCTTTACTAAGAAGAGATAATCAAGATGCCAACAAAAAGTAAAACCAAAAGAACTGAAGACAACCTACTACGTACTTGCAACACGGAAAGAGAAGGTGGAACTTGAGAACACCATGCTTAAAGAGAAAAGAGCTGCTGGTAAGAGAAGTAGAAACAATTTAGAAACTATGGGGGTCATTCTGACCCCGGCGGGCGGAGACCGCCAAAAGGCCGTACCGCGGTCCAATGACCGCGGCGGTCATTCTGACTTTCCCGCTGGGCGGGCGGGCGACCGCCAAAAGGCCGCCCGCCCACCCAGCGGGAAAGCTCCAGCAACGATGAAGCCGGCTCCGAATGGAGCCGGCGGAGTTGCTGGTGTGCGACGGGTGCAGTGGCACCCGTCGCGATTTTCAGTGTCTGCTGGGCAAACACTGAAAATCATTATGGGGCCCTGTTAGGGGCCCCACGACACCCGTTCCCGCCATCCTGTTCCTGGTGGTAAAAACCGCCAGGAACAGGGTGGCGGGAAGGGGGTCGGAATCCCCATGGCGGCGCTGCTTCCAAGGCCGCCGTGGAGGATTCCCTGGGGCAGGGGAAAACCGGCGGGAAACCGCTGGTTTCCCTTTTCTGATCGCGGCTTTATCGCCGCGGTCAGAATGGCCCCTGAAGCACCGCCAGCCTGTTGGTGGTGCTTCCTCCGTCCCCGGCCCTGGCGGTCCATGACCGCCAGGGTCGGAATGACCCCCTATATTTGGAAAACTGCAAACTGTCAAAAATGATGTCAAGTAAAAGGAACATGTCAAGTCAACAAAGAAGGTACCAAAATCACGTGAGATGCACAGTAAGAAATTATTAACGAAACCAAATAGTTTAAACAGAAGACAGCAACAGTTTAAGGAATTTAGAGTATTTTGTGCCAAAGTAATTCAAAATCTTCTTAAAAATTGAAACAGTACAAAAGAGAAAGGGAAGTACTGAAATAAAAGAAATGTGTTGAGAATGTAGTTGATAAGGCATTTGCCTTAAAGAGGAAGCTTTTTATTTTGATTCTCACTAGACTGAGGACACTGGAAAAACAGTGTTATGTATTAACAGATGCAGCCAAAGGAAAAGATGGATTATTTTTTGTAAAATCTTCAGAGGGGAATGGAGCCACACTTCCAGTACAGAGTCTTTCTTTGATGAAGAAGAGTATTCACAGGAGAACACATTACTGCATGCAGTTGATTCAGCTGGTCAATATTATGAGGTGAAGAATGGGAGTCCTGTTTAAGAAAAAGTGACTGCTCCTAGAAATGTGGAAGATGTGGTAGCTGGAGAGATTCAGACATAGACATTCTCACGTTTCAAATGGAACTGTAGCACCATTTGTAGTATCAATTGATTTGAAGAGTTTTGTACGTGACTTTCCATACATAAGTCTGAAACAAAAAAAACAATTTTGCAAGCATTAGATCCTTGCAAAGTAAGAATGTATAGTAATGTAATAGTTTACAAGGACATTCCCTAGCATGTTTCTCAAAGAAAGTGTGCCAAAGCACCTTTCATCACTTTAGAATGTTGGCAGTTTCTCACACAAACATATGAAGGTTAGTTAGGAGACTTTACTATCTGAAGACTCCAGCTTTATGTCTAAGAGAGATTTATAGAGTACTTTTGCATGGGACAGTAGGAAAAGCAGAAAACGTTTGTGAGGATGTGGAATTTTGCTTTTTTGGTTATGAAGAGGATGGTAGGGAGAATTAAGTATTTGTAGGTACAATTGTTGAGGAACATAGCACAGGTATTGTTCCTGAGGAATTTGACGAAGAGATTATAAAGTTTAACACAGCTTGTTCAGAAAAACCAAACTATGGGGGTGATTCTCACCCTGGCGGGCGGCAGAGGCCGCCCGCCAGAGTTCCCCCCTCCAAAATACCGCTCCGCGGTCGAAAGACCGCTGAGGGTATTTTGGGTTTTGCACTGGGCTGGCGGGCGACCGCCAAAAGGCCGCCCGCCAGCCCAGTGCAAAACTCCCTTCCCACGAGGACGCCGGCTCAGAATTGAGCCGGCGGAGTGGGAAGGTGCGACGGGTGCAGTGGCACCCGTCGCGTATTTCAGTGTCTGCAAAGCAGACACTGAAATACAAAGTGGGGCCCTCTTATGGGGGCCCCTGCAGTGCCCATGCCATTGGCATGGGCACTGCAGGGGCCCCCAGGGGCCCCGCAACACCCCATACCGCCATCCTGTTCCTGGCGGGAGACCCGCCAGGAACAGGATGGCGGTATGGGGTGTCAGAATCCCCATGGCGGCGCAGCGCATGACGGCGCATGACGGCGGGAGACCGCCGGTTTTCCGCATCTGACCGCGGCCAAACCGCCGCGGTCAGAATGCCCTGCGGGGCACCGCCGGCCTGTCGGCGGTGCTCTCGCCGACCCTGGCAGCCGGGGTCAGAATGACCCCCTATGTATGCAAGTGTTGTAGACGCACTCACTACAAAACTCAAACACAAAATGTAGATATACATTCCAAAATTGAGGAGGAAAACAGAGAGATGGCAAGATTGTGCTGCCTATTTGTTTGTAGAGGAGTGTTGTGACTTGTGCATGCAGCAAGGTATATGTAAGTACTGCTGTGAGAAGTTAGAGTATCAGAAAACACCAACTAGAGCAGTGTATAACAAGATAGAACTTGTGACTATTCCAGAACAAATACAAGCCATAGATGTATATGAAATCTATCCTTATACAAACTATTCATCCATTTCAAGCGCTTATACGATTGGAACCAAAAACAGGTAAATTGCATCCAACAAAGTTATTGAAAGTCCTTAAAGGAAGAGTGTATTTGCCATTAGACTTTAAGAAAAATGTTGAAACTATAGGGACGGCAAAGACAATGAAAAGCCTCTTATTATACTAGAAAATATCGCACCAACTAAGAATAAAACAATTTGACAAGAGTTATTTTATGTTAATAAAGTTAAAAAAGCAACAATATATCTAGTGCAAAATAATGTTCGTTATAACAAATGGTGATGTGGAAGCTGATGTTGCAAATGTTGATGATGACAGTTTGGTAGGAAGTGGACAAATAGAGAAAGTTGATTTATCCTGATCAGAGCAAATGTATGAGCACTGCAGCATACATCCATTGCATTCTAAAGAAGTCATAGGTGATGCTATTGACCTTTTCCAAATGAAGCAGGCAAAAATAGCCCCCATGAGCGTGTGGGGAAAAAGGTTAGAGGCTTGCTGTTTTCCCCAGGTGCTTCCCACTGGAGTAGGAAGTCGGTATGATGAACGTCCCATACAAATACCAGGTGCTGAATATCAATCAACATGATTATATTCAGAGGATCCAAGATTCAGACAGTGTATCCTATACATATTTCATGTTCTATTTGAGAGTGACTTTTCTGGACTTTGGTATGCAGTAAATCACATTCTAAAAACAGGAGTTATAATATGTCTACCAGAGATTTTGTGAACAAACTGATAGAGAAAGATCAAAATTTGGAATACAACTTGATTAATTTAATGGCATGCCAATGTGGCACCAATGAATATTGGCTCCTTTGTCATGGAGAACTCAAGTGTATGCTGAGAAAACTGGGCCCGCCAATGTGGTTTTTGACACTGAGTTGTGCAGAGTATGCATGGGATGACCTAACTGAATTCTAAGGAAAAACAAACTCTCTCCTAAAAGATATCAATTTAAAGACAGCGAGAAAACTTTGCTCATTAGATCCTGCAAATGTTTGCAGATATTTTAACCATATTTTGCGACATGAGAACAAGCTATGTGATTGCTCGCCATTCAAACCAATAATACTATATACTAGTGGTCAGGCTGGTACTGGCAAAAGCTTTTTAATCAAAGTTATCTCTAATTAGTTACAGAAAACTACACGATCAAACTTATCATGTGTAGTGACAACAACTGCTGGATTAGCTGCTCACAATATCAAAGGAATACCTTTACATAGACTACTAATGCTACCAGTTGAACATGAAATTAACTGGAATATCAGAATTTATCTGGTGAAGCTTGCCGTGAGGTGGCAAGAGTATTGAAGAAAATAAAGCTTTTATTATTGATGAGGTGAGCATGGTCTCCAATCTTATGCTTGCCTTTGTTCAAGTGAAAATGCAACATATACTCGAAACGAAGTAAAACATCTTGTTTGAAGGAAAGCATGTGACTGTTTTCGAGACCTACTACAGCTAACTCCTGTAAAACAACAGCCTGTTTTTAAAACCCTTTCACATGAAGAGACTCAAAAGTCATTGGGAAGTATTGGGATGTAAACATTTGGTAATATTTTCAATGCAAGGAACTTGTTAACAAATATGTCAAGCCTCTGACAGAAAGTTGACTTATTAAGAAACTGTTTTCCTCTAAGAAGTCGGAAGCCAAGCTAATGATTAACTTCTGTAAAGAGGGGAAACATGTAGTTTCTTTGATGCCCACCCTTCAAGATTGTGCTGCATTTAACGAAGAATGATTAAAACTTGAGAATCAAACCATTTTGGAGATTACTGCTAATGACAAAATGGAACATCAAGGAGTAACTGTACTGGTAAATAAAAAACTACAAGAAAAAATTAACTATTTGAAGAACCCTGTATCCAGGACTGCTGGACTAGAGAAGTGTGTGTGTGTCTGCAAAAACTGCAAAGAAATTCTAAGACATAGGCCCTCATTCCGACTTTGACCGGCGGCGGTCGCCGCCGGCCTGTCGGGGGCCGCCAGAATACCGCTGCGCGGTCAAAAGACCGCCGCGGTAATTCTGACTTTCCCGCTGGGCTGGCGGGCGGCCGCCTTCAGGCCGCCCGCCAGCCCAGCGGGAAAGATGCTTCCACGATGAAGCCGGCTCGGAATCGAGCCGGCGGAGTGGAAGCTGTGCGACGGGTGCAGTGGCACCCGTCGCGTATTTCACTGTCTGCCAAGCAGACAGTGAAATACTTGTAGGGGCCCTCTTACGGGGGCCCCTGCAATGCCCATGCCAGTGGCATGGGCACTGCAGGGGCCCCCAGGGGCCCCGCGACCCCCCCTACCGCCATCCGGTTCCCGGCGGTCGGACCGCCGGGATCTGGATGGCGGTAGGGGGGGTCGGAATCCCCTTGGAGGATTCAATGGGGCGGCGGTACACTGGCGGGAGACCGCCAGTGTTGCCGGTCCGACCGCGGCTTTACCGCCGCGGTCGGAATCCCCATTGGAGCACCGCCGGCCTGTCGGCGGTGCTCCCGCGGTCCTCCGCCCTGGCGGTCTTTGACCGCCAGGGTCAGAATGACCGCCATAATTTAAATGTAGAAGAAGGATTGGTAAATGGTGCCATGGGTAAAGTTGTTAATTTTATTAATTTTCCTTATTGTGGTGAGGTTCAATTTTTAGCTGTACAGTTTGATTAGGTTGACGGTGTAATGAAAATTGGATGATGTGTTGTATGATTTTTGCTTGTCAAAGATTTGTATGATCAACGAAAGCAGTTTCTTGTTTGTCTTGTGTGTGCCGCAAAGATCCACAAGTCTCAAGGTTTAAGTGTTGATATTGCATTTATTCATTTTGGAAGTACAGTTTTCAGAGAAGGAGTAGCATATGTAGCATTGTCACAAGTTTAAACATTATCTGGTTTGTTTCCGATTGATTTTGATTAAAAGAAGCTTAGTACAGATGCAAATTGAGTGAGAAAGTACAACAGATTACGAAGTGAATATGCTCCTCATTTAGGACAGTATTCTGTCTATGAAAAGCAGTTATTATGGCCTTAGCAGAAACTAACAAAACAATCAAAGAAAATTATAGAAAGACCGAAAAGAAAGCTAAAGAATAAAGGGGGTGATTCTGACCCCGGCGGCCGGGGTCGGCGGGAGCACCGCCAACAGGCTGGCGGTGCTCCGCAGGGCATTCTGACCGCTGGTTTTCCGCTGCCCTGCTGAATCCTCCATGGCGGCACAGCTTGCTGCGCCGCCATGGGGATTCAGACACCCCATACCGCCATCCTGTTCCTGGCGGTTCGTCCGCCAGGAACAGGATGGCGGTATGGGGTGTCGTGGGGCCCCTGGGGGCCCCTGCATTGCCCATGCCAATGGCATGGGCACTGCAGGGGCCCCCGTAAGAGGGCCCCACAAAGAATTTCAGTGTCTGCTTAGCAGACACTGAAATTCGCGACAGGTGCAACTGCACCCGTCGCACCCTCCCCACTCCGCCGGCTCCATTCGGAGCCGGCTTCCTCGTGGGGAGGGGTTTCCCGCTGGGCTGGCGGGCGGCCTTCTGGCGGTCGCCCGCCAGCCCAGCGGGAAACACAGAATAACCGCAGCGGTCTTCTGACCGCGGTGCGGTATTCTGGAGGGGGGGAACTATGGCGGGCGGCCTCCGCCGCCCGCCAGAGTTAGAATGACCCCCAAAGTGTCAAGAAATTAAAACCTGAAAAGGATGGAGATATTTTAGGTTACCAGTTGGACAACACTACTGGTGTAAACTGCTATGCTAATGTTGTTCTCAATGTTCTCTTTCATTTACCACATGTTTTAAATGCAATCTAAGAAAAATCAATCAATACATTGATCACAGCAATATGTAATTGCCTTCACCGCTTGTGTCAGGACAGAACTGTAATACATTCAGCTTCAGACATTCAACAACTAGTAGACAAATATAGTGGATCTGAAGTATTTACTCTAAATGTTCAACAAACTGCACAGGAATTTATTATGGTGATCCTTGGAGTTTTAGAAGAGGAAGATGTAAATATTGATGACTGAGTTGTACATGGAACTATGAGTATGAAGATTTCACTTTTACATCTACAACTGAAGTTCAGTCTGAATGATTTCTGTACTTAACTCAGCCAGATTCTAAAAGTGTGTCTTTTGATAAGTTCATTAAAAAGAGTGAACAAAATATGACCTGTTCAAGCTGTAAATCAAATGTATTCTCTACATTGCTCCTACAGAGGAGTGGTAAATACATTACAGCAATGTTTAAAAAATGTAGAGCAGATGGAACGCAACTGGACACTGAAATTACAAACTTTAAAGCTGGACAGATATCAATTTCTGGTAGTACATACTGTACTTAGCTATCATTTTCCATAAAGGCCTAAATATTACATCATGACATCAAACTATCTTTAAAGACAAACCGGATGGACAGAGTGCAGTGACAGCAATCTGCAATGAAAACAAAAGCTGCATTTCAAACTTCCTAATTCTTACCTACTATTCTTTCAGCTAAAGTTCTAAGCATGCTTTCTTTGAGAATATATGAGATGCAGTCTTCTAAATGGACATATATACTGCTCTATATATTATTCAGCCTATTAGGGATCATGACTTCAAAAAGGTATCAAAACGTGAATTGTGCATAAATGAGGTGAACGGATTTCTGTTATTAAAAAAGTACAGTTTTTTTCTCTACAGGAATGTTCAATGTTTAAGACATCATTCAGGGGTGATGCCAACAAAACAATATCCAAAGCATAAAAACATCAATGATTTGTTTTTCATAGGGTTTGTGGAAGAAAATGACTATATGGAATTCTTTCTACAAGGACCATCACTATTTATATCATCATTCGGCCTATAAAGGGTGATGTCATGAATAGGATATCTAAGAATTAAGGCCCAGATTTTTGAAAAGTGGTGCTGCACTAAAATGCTGAACTATTTATGATAACAAATATAAAAAATAAATAAATACAACAGCTCTACTGTTGCTAGATTTGAAAAATAACACCTTTTACAAAAAGGTCGCACCCCTTAGCGCCCCACTAATGCTACCATGTGTGCACAGTATTTACAATATGGCGCACCATGGCGGTAGTCAGGGGGACTAGCGTCATAATTTGCAATGCTAGTACGGCACTTTGCAGGACTAGTGTAAAAAATATTGATGCTAATCCTGCAAAGCAGCCAGAGGCCTGTTGAACACAATGGGAGCCTCTTTTAAATGCCTGCACTTAGCACCTGATTACTTACCCAAACAGTCAATGAAATACCCATTCACTCACTCACACAGCCACTTGCGCACCTACTCAGTAATGCTAATAGCCACTCATGTACTGAGGCACTCACTCCCACAACCCATCATGCACTCATTCACTTACTGGTAGAGACACTCACAAGTCCAGTCACTCACCCATATAAACGATGATTCACCCACCTCACTCACCCATACAGCCACTGATGCAGTCATTCACTCTCCCATACAGCCATTCACACACCCTATCACTCACCCATATACCAACTCACACACCCATTCACTCATCCATACAGCAACACACACACACACCTTACTGCTCACCGATAGAGCCACTCGTGGACCCTATCACTGACCAATACAGCCACTGACACACCTATTCACTCACCCATACACCCACTCACACACTCAGTCACTCACCTACACACCCACTCACATACCCATTCAGTTACCTGTACACTTACTTATGCAGCCAGTCACTCACCCATACAGCCATTCAGACACTCATTCACTGAGCCATACACTGATTCACACTCACAGTCAACACACATACAGACACTTATGCAGCAAGTTAATCATTCACTAACTAGTTGCTACATACTATCACTCAACTACACAAGCTCTCATCAGTCATGCAATTTTAGTTTTGAAATATAAGATGTGGCCTAAAAGAACACTTTGAGCGTGGAGTTTGACCAAAAACTCCACTAGCCCCGCCAGCGGAGCACACCGTGTGCGCACTGGAGCCCAGTTATGGTTATTGTAGCCAGGCCCGACCCTGCTTAGTGCTTCTGATATCGGGTGCATTCAGGCCAGGGTAGTAGGCAGAGAAAGCTGCAGTTTCAGACCTCTTCTGAACTGGCCTGCCCAGGCCTCTTGTGCTTCGGCCATGCTGTATGCAGTGCACACGGAGCAGGCCGGTGCACAAGAGGCCTGAAACTGCAGCTTTTGCTGGCTAACCAGGCCCAGTCCTGCTTTGCACTTCCAAGATTGGGGGCATTTAGGACAGGGTGCCACCAGGGCAGCCGTTTGCGGAATTCCACTGAGTGGAAATTCATGAGCTCCGCCCTGCCCTACCAAAGATACAGAGAGACCTTCATTCATGTTCAACCCTTTCTGGTTTTTGGTGTCCAGCTCCACAATGTACCTGGTTTCCAAATGTCGCAGGTTGTGTTTGTGATTGTCCCCCACACCCCCTCCAGGAGACACCCCCCAGGAACCCTATCAAGAGCAATAACCCTCAACAAAGCTGCATTGCTTTATGAAAACTGGCAAAATGACATACCACTGGATATTGTTTGTCTAGATTTTTGATGGCCCTCATACTTTTCAGTTCCCCTTCTTCACCGGGTGAATCGTACTACCAACGTACACTTTCTGGCATGGACAAATAAGAGCATATACAGAATAATCAGACTGACAGTTCAAAAACTGTCAATGAATCTCTCTGTCCCTTAAACAGGTGAAAAGTTTTTTTGACATTATGGCTGTATTTACATGCTCACAATTTGAGGAGGTGAAAATCCCTTTGGACTGCTCTACCCTGCTGTTGTTCACAGTGACTTACTCATTCCTACTCAGTTTGTCTCTGAACGTGACCCCACTCCTAAATGTTATTCTGGGGTGGTTACCACGAATATCCAGCAGAGTACCTTCAGTGGATAAGACATCCCAATGTTTTCTTTAAATGTTCTTAATAGCCCCAGCCTTACTTTTGTTTGTGGTTATAAATCTTATGTGTGTAACTCTCTCTCTCTCTCTATATATATATATATATATGTAGGTACGCGCACTCCCAACATGACCTTGTTTCCTCCTTAATCTTAAGTGGATCCTGGTTGCCACCACTAGTCAAACCTCCATGGCCCCTTGTGGATCAAGAGGAGACCATGCATGCACTCCACCAGGTTTAATGTATCAGTTAGTGTTATTCTTTCCATGCAACCCCTAGAAACCAAAAATGTTTTAAGGGGTCTGCCCGAGTTCCTCTCAAACCACTTACAGGCAGCACCCACCTTCATAGTCCAAAGTATGGTCTACAGTTCATCCTGCCTGTCAGCTAGGCTTGATGCACCTCAGAAAGTTGTGCGGTGTCACCTGCTGATCGTGTGCTGTGACTCAATAACAAACCCCTCCTCAGCCTCTAGGCTCTAATGGGGCCTCCAGCTCACTGTCATCCCACAGCACCTCCAGGCCTCTGATTGCCTCTGTGTCTTAGCCTCCTCGCTCCCCTGAGCTCTACTCTTGTGGGTTACACCACAGCCCTGTGACAGGAGGAAGGTAATTCTCCCCATAGCTGGCCCATCTTCTCCAGGGCCTCGATATACTTGATGGACTTGCCGCCATCTTGAGTGCGATTGCTCCATGACGATTTTTTTTTCTGTTGGCAAGAAGTAACTGACCACTGGGGCTATGCTATGCCCAATGCCATCCAGACACCCTTCTGCTTTTTGGACCCAGAACCCGATTGGTTTAAAGTCGGGGGGCCCAGGATCATTGTTCACTCAGGCATGGGTGCCGGAGATGTGCTATTGAGAAGCCCATTCCATGCACACCCTGGCCACACCCTTCCCACTGAGGATTTAAAAAAAAAAAATTATTAACACATTTTATTGTTTTTTTCACGTGTGATACATTAGGCTGTAATAATACTTTGCTTACACCTCAGATCACATAATAGTTATATTGATTTATGTAATGATAGTATTAACTAGTAAACTTCCCATCCCTCCCCTTCAGTACATTTCTCATTGTAAGATTTCCCCTTCTCTGTCCTGTACTGGTTGACAATACATGGCATTCCCGTTCTTCCCTCTCTGTTTCCCGTGAGCCCCTGTACATCTTTGCTGTGTTGTCCTGGCTCTCATCTCACCTCTCTTCACAACCGGGATTGCGTTAGTCCCTCTGATTCCAATTTCACCTATCCCGTCTCCCAGGATTTTTTACTACATTTCAGAGACCAAAGTCCAAAGGACAAAATTCTGAATGGATCAAGCCTGGTTGGCATTAACCTGAACCTAGATACCAGTCAATCGCAACCTAGCATTATATGTGGGTTTATAGGGGGAATACCCAAAACCCAGCCTTCACCCACTCTAGACAAGTGATCAGAGACAGACAGCAGGCACCAAATGGCTAAATTAAGAACATGCCAACTTTTTAAAAGTGGCATTTTCAGAACTGGAACTGAAAAACAGACTTAAACAAATTGTGATTCTAGATACATCAAACTCAAAAAGTGTATCTCTTCCAGATTGTGAATTACACTTAGAAGATGTAATAAGGTAATCCCAATGTTATCCTCTGAGACAGATAAGCCTTGTTGTAATGAAAAATGACTTTGAGAGTTTTTCACTACCAAGAGTTGTAAAAATTAAAAGTACAACCTGCTTTTTTTAAATACATGGTCCCCTGCACAATGGGCTGTATTGGACCACCCTAGGGGTAAAAGGTTTGGGCCTGGCAATAGGTTTATTTTGCCAGTTCGACATAGCAATGTAAAACTGCACACACAATCTTTGCATTGGCAGGTCTGAGACATGGTTAGAGGGCTACATAAGTGGGTAGCACAATCAGTGCTGCAGGTCCATCAGTAGCATTTATTTTACAGGCCCAGACCACATATAGTGCAATTTACTAAGGACTTATAGGTAAATTAAATATGACAATTTGATACAAGCCAATGCTACCATGTTTTAAGGAGAGAGCACAAGCACTTTAGCACTGATTATCAGTGGTAAAGTGCCCAGAAGGCCAGCAAAAACAAAGTCTGAAAAAAAAAGGAGGAGGAAGGCAAAAAGTTTGAAGATGACTCTGCAGAAAGGGTCGGGTCCGACAGACACCCTAGGCGTGATGGTACGCCCACACATGGGTACCGTTCTCATTGTGCCACTGGAACTACGCTGCTCCTGACTGATGAGCCCCAATCAGGGCAAAACCAGTGTTGGTTTGCATGAGTTCTAATTGGGGGAGGATTTGGCCTGGCAGATGAGGCCGGACTGTTCCTGTAAGAGGAGAGTCAAAATTGGTTAACATGTGGCTACGTCCACACTGATATGCATGGTGTGCAAAGTAATGATGGACTGAAATGCAGCCTGAATAATTACTAATGGCTAAGATTAATTCAAACATTCCATCCATTCATTTGGCAAATGGTGAAGAAGCCTCAATGTAACTGAAAAGCCACTCTCCGAATCACCACTAAAGGGTGAAAAATGAGGAAAAATTGATGAAGTAGCATGCTTAGGCAAAACCTAATAAATCTTTTTTGCAAGGGGCTGAATGTTGCAAGATTCTTAAAAAAATATCTGGATATAACTTTTGGTCACTAGTGCCTTTGGAAACTATAAGTTCCAGATCACAGACCTCCTGTATTTCCCTGAAGTAACTGTGGAGTCACTCATATTTGATGTTCTAAGCAGCAGTGCCAAATTTCTTCCTCTAAATCTGCCCAACTCCTGGACCTCACTTCTCTTATATCATTGATATAGAGGACTGCTGCGACATAGTCCATCTTCAGCAGAATGCAACATCTTGCTTTGCCCATGATCAAACATTCTACTGAAAAGTACCCAAGGAGTTCCAAGGAGTTAATATGTGATTGAAATTCATCGCCTGGCTACTTTTCCCACCCATCAGGCTCCCCATGAAATGAAAGATGGCTGGTGTTTGACTGTATATTCTCTGCTTGAACAGTGTAAACAATTGCTCTTCTCTACCAGTCTTTCCTGTGAGTAACCCACCATACCATTTCCTGCCTGTTTTCCTCTGATATGAAAATCATTTCTAACTCTGACAGTCCTCTGTGCAAAGACAGGAACTTCAAAGTAGGTAAGATCATGTAGTGAACAGGGCATTGGGATCGCCTGAATTAAGGTCAGAAGTCCAACACTCCTCGCCAACTGGCATTTAGTATTGACTCAAATGTAACCCCTTTATTTTGTTTCTAATAGCAAGCATCTTCTGCCTGGAAGTTGGCAGACATTGAGCCTGGCTAAAATCCCAGCAACTCTGTTATTGTGTTTGGATTGGAGATCTGATTTGGAAAAGTGGATGACAACCCCCAATTTTTCAGCAGCTCTTCACCCATCATGATCCCTTGCCCCATGAAGGTGTTAAGATCCTGGCATATGGAAGTAATGTCCAAATAACTTTTCATATTCACTCCTCTGGTTTGCAATTACTCTGCTACTGATATCATTAAGTTTGGTGAACTACAGTGTGGCAGGAGATAACCTTGAAGGCGCAGCCTCAAATGTTTACACTTGATCCAGCCATTAAAACCGAAAAATCATAATGTAATGGGAAGATTGCACAATTCAGAAGACTAGGTTGGAGTATCTGTATGCTAGCAGTCCGATGAACTTCCTCAAACGTATTACCAAAGGGAATCCTGCATCCTTCTTTGAAATTTAAATGTACTGTTGTTGAAACCTGTGAAATGAAAAGGTGCTAAACAAATAGCTCCTCTCGTTAACAACTTCAAAAGTTGTTGTTCTTTTATGCTTTTCTATTACATGTTTTACTCATTTATTTTCTCACATTTGGCTGGGCCGACATTCCATACAACTCTGCCAGAAACCCATGGGCCATCTGTAAAAACCAAGGTTCATGTATCAATGTGTTTGATTTGTGAAGATGTTTCCCTATTACAAGAAGTTATCAGGTTTACATGAATACCCACCAAAGGAGCAAATGGTGCAGCGGAAGATGCTGCTGAGGTTGCAGCCTCAGCAGTTTCCGTACGGAGAATGGAAGAAGAAGGAAAAATGTTGGTTTATCTTGTAGTGAGGTAATCTCTGTGGGCCTTTATTGACGGTGTGTCTTGTGCCATACCCATGAGGAAAAACATCTTCTTCAGTTAATTTTGGTCTTTCTGAATTACAGTGAACATTTATGTGTAAAAGTAGATTTTTAAAAAATGAATGATTCACCGAAGAATAACCCTAATGGTGCAGGTCCCATCTCAGCTGAAATCAGTTCTCCCCATTATGCATCAACACATCTGCTCCAGACATGGTCTCCCTTTATGATTCGTCAGCTGTGCGTCAGTAGGGAATACAATATAGTGCCACATTTAGAGGTATATGCTGCAACTGTGTTCCGAGGATACACACTACGTATTAGATCCTGAAAGAATCTAAGGGTCAGTGGTGGTGGCTCCCTCTTTAGCTAGTACAACATTTTGTTATTAGAAATGTCAGGTCTATTTATTTATTGTGAACTGGCTTTCATGGTCATATTGATCGTCTTCCAAGGATCCCTGTTGAAGTTCTCCATGAAGGTGGGTTATCTTGGGTTGTGATTCCACTAACAAGAAACCTTGCTCTCAAAACATGTTTTTGGAAATTCCACCCTACTTCAATTATGCACATCTAGGTCAACCAACTTAAACTGGTGAGCTTATATATATATATATATTTGCAAATGGGAAGGGATCCTCAAGGAACCCTTTCCCCTTTGTGTGTGTGGCCGTCAACATTTTTGAAGAGCAGGCAGCGGTCACACATTTTGCGTTTGTAATACATCCTGTTTTCCTTTAAAATCTGACCCCAGTATGAAACCATCCTTGGGACTGTGGCCATTCCCAAAGGGTCGCAACTTGCAACCTGCCTCCTGAATAATAATGAGGCACGTTCCTTGCGACCCATTTGGGAAATGCAAACAGTGTTTAAGATGTTGTACATCACACTTTGTGATTTCCTAATTGCAAATCGCAAGGATTAACAATGAGGAAACTGCAAACTGGAATCCTAGTACATCTGGCCCTAAATTCCTGGTGGTAAAACACACAACCACAATTCAACCACAATTCATGTCAGGATGAAACACAAGCAAACCTCCAATAAACCTGTGCTTCACCCGCCGAGGCTTTGCGATCGTTCAGAGTCGATTCCGTTGTGGCTCACAGTTGGCAAACAAGGCTATGTGGGGCTTTGCGTCATTCAGTGTTGATTCAATTGAGGCTGGCAGCGAGGCTTTGTGTCACTCTACAAAGGTGCTGCTAACGTATATAGTTGTGCAGCCAGGCATTGCAAAGCTTTGTGCCAGATTTGGTTAAATAAAAGCTAGGCTGGCAAAACACATTCAGTTCCACTTCCAAATGTCCAAGACTTTGGGGGGTTAAGGTACAAGACTCACAGCAGATAGAGTCCAGGTGCTAAGTTCAAGGTGATTGGAGCCTTTTCTGTCCCTGAGGCTCAGATCAGGAGGCCAGCCAACTAGACCTTGGATTCACTCTGTTGGTACTGGGTTCAAGATGCAGGTCTAATCCTTCTCCCTCTGACAACAGGAGATTGGCAGTCCTTTTTGCAGAGCAGCACAGCAGTCCTTCTGAGACTTCAACAGGTCCAGATGTATACTGAAGAGTTGGGTCTGAGGGTCCAATTTGAATACTCCTCGCCAGCTTTGAAGTAGGAAACGCTGCTAAAGGTTTCCAACCCCAGAGGTGTTTGGTGACTCCTGCCTCCCTACCCTCACCCCAGTTTGTCCAGGGAGCCAAAAGACTGGAGTAAAACCCATGAGTGTGTTCAGTCACAGGCTTTGTGATGTGTGAGTGTGATAGGTGACAGCGCCTTCCTCTCAAGTCAGAGGTGGTCCATCCTACCAATACTTAGGCCCATATTTATACTTTATTAGTGCCGCATTTACGCCGTTTTTTTTACGCAAAAGCGGCGCAAACTTACAAAATGCGATTGTATTTTGTTAGTTTGTGCCGCTTTTGCGTAAAAAAATTACTCAACTGTGCCGCTGAAAAAGTATAAATATGGACCTTTGTCTCCCTTTGTTTTACTGTCTGGGAGTGGTACATAATGACCAACTGCGATCTACACCTAGTCATGTGACCCAGAATACAGGCACCAAAATGTTTAGGCCAAGAAAATGTCAACTTTTTAAAAGTGTCATTTTCAGAGTTTTGACTTAAAATCCAACTTTGCCAAGGAGGGGTTTAAATTACAATTCCATAGAGACTAAGACTCAATACTACTATCTGCTCCCAATTGAAAGTTGCCACTTATTAGATGAGATAAGGGAATCCAATGTCATCATATGGGAGAGGTAGGCCTCACAGTGGTGAAAGACAAATTAAGGAGTTTTTCCCTACCAGGACATGTAAAACTTAAAAGTACATGCCTACATTTTAAAATACACTGCACCTTGTCCTCTGGGCTGTGTAGTACTCATCCTTGGGGTGGCTTATATTTATGAAAAAGGAAGGTTTGGCCCTGGCAAAAGGTCTATCTTGCTAGGTTGAAATGGCACTTTAAAACTGCACTCACAGGCTGCAATGGCAGGCCTGATACCTGTTTAAAGGGGTAGATGTAGTACTACTTTATTAAGGGCATGTCAAAAAAGTAAATGTGCCATTTGGGTGTAAGACAATTTGAACATGCTTAAAGAAGACAGTACAACCACGGCAAAAAGTTTGGGGGTGACTTGCAGAGAGGGCCAAGTCCAACACAACCCCCCTCCAGCCTATAGATAGTGCAGACTAATCAAAACATCGATGGGCTTCCCTGCTTAGATGACAGAACATGGAAAATGAGCCTCTTTTGCAGTGGCAGTTGCCTGTTCTATGCCCATCTGAATTGAGTTATAGCCCTGTGTCAACACTTTTCTGAGCCACTGGACTAACCCAAGGCAAACCCTTCTCCTCAATTGTAGGTCCTCATCTATGATACACTTAGGCACACACTTAGGCCCTCATTACAACCCTGGCGGTAAATCCCACTTTCCGCTGTGCAGAAGACCACCAACATACCGTTGTGGCAGGTGAATTCCGCTACAGGTATTACAACCCACAGCTCGGAATCCGCCACAATACAGACATCCACACAAGTCCGCCACACCAAAGGTCAGTGATAAACTGGTGATACCAAAACCTACACAGTCATGCCAACAGAAATACGCCCACAGTATCACGAGTCGGAGTATCATGACACATGAATCAATGTGGCGGTCTTACAACCGCGGTAATCCATTGGCGGTACACACCGCCGCGCTCAAAATACACACACACTAGCAAAACACTACCACATTGGACAATTAAAAAAACACACACCTGATACACATACACACACCACACCCACACAGTATAAAGCACACACCCACATCACCCACAAACCCTTACAACCACATTTTTGAAAGAAGGCCAGAGAGAGAGTCTACCTAACACAACACCAGCATCCACAGACACACAACAATATCACTCATAGAACATCCACCCACCTCAAACAACACACACCAACACATCCACTCACACATCACCCACACCACATAATGGCACCTCAAAGACACCCCAGGTTCTCTGAGGAGGAGCTGAGGGTCATGGTGGAGGAAATCCTCCGGGTAGAGCCACAGCTCTTCGGATCACAGGTGCAGCAGACATCCATTGCAAGGAAGATAGAGCTATGGCGCAGAATTGTCTACAGGGTCAACGCAGTGGGACAGCACCCAAGAACACGGGATGACATCAGGAAGAGGTGGAACGACCTATGGGGGAAGGTACATTCTGTGTATCTAGACACCAGATTGCTGTACAGAGGACTGGCGGTGGACCACCACCTACTCCCCCACAACTAACAACATGGGAGGAGCAAGTCTTGGCGATCATGCATCCTGAGGGCCTCGCAGAAGTAGCAGGAGGAATGGACTCTGGTAAGGCAAATTTTTACTACTTTATCCCCCCCACCCACCTGCATGCTATCACATACTCCAACCTTCACCCTCACACCCATCACCCCAACAACCCACAGATACCCCACCAACACAATCCACACATCCCAAAACCAAGCACTGCATGTAACACCAATGCATGGACACCCATCACCAAAGCATGTCCAGTAGAGAGACTCACACTTCCCCCAAAATCATCAATCACACAAGGGCCAAGCCAATAATGCAAGCACAGGAGTTGTGGGAAACTCACCCATTGCACAAGATGGCACACACAGATACAATAACTATGCATTTACACCCCAACAGGACCCCTCCCCAACGTCACCGGACCGGCCAGACATATTCAGTCCCCCCACAGAAGAGGCCCACAGTGATGACAGCAGCTCTGCATGTCTGGATCAAGATGACCAGCCCGGCCCACCAGGGACCTCGGGACAGTTGGTTCCCCTGCCACTGTCACAAACCACCACTGAACCTCCCCCCTCAGGAAACACCGCCACAGCACCCACCCAGTGGGTCCATCCCTCTGTCCCAAGGACACGTCAAGCAGCAGTGTGTCCACCACTACAGAGAACCCAGGCAACCCCACTAACACAGGATGATCAGGGTCCTGGGGACAGTGGCAGTGGGCACACTGTTCAGGGGACAGAGGCACAGTATAACAGGGAAGCTGGGAGGACTGCTGTGTGACAGGGGGAGGACAAGCCCAGGGAAGGGACACTCCACGAGGCACTCTCCAACATCATGGGAGCTTACCACCATTCCCAGGAAACCATGGGCAAGGTACTGGCCAAGTTTCAGGAGACCCAGCGGCTGCAGGAGGAACACTACCTGGGGATCAGGGAGGAGTTGAAGTCCATCAACACCACCCTGGTCACCATTGCAGGGGTGCCGGCAGACCTTGTCAACACCAGCAGGGACACAGTCGCACACCAACTGGCCCCTGGCACTAGCCAGGACGATGAATAGCCCTCCACCTCAGGCGGCGCTAGTGGACAGGAGGCACCGCCACAGGAACAACAGGCCACCAGCACTCCACTCCCAGCAGAAGGAGAACCACCCCGCAAATGGTCCCTGAGATCCAGGAACAAGACAGAGAACATTGCCAAGACCCCCGCCAGGAAATAAGACCTATGCCCCATTGGACAATGCACCTGTGAAACAAATAGACTGGACTCTGCCATGGACATTCCTCCACCATCACCCCAGCCCATTTTACAACCCCCTCCACTTATTTGCACATAAATGAACACACTTGAATCACAAAACAATCTGGAGTCAGTCTGTGCTTTCACAAATGTGTAATTGCAAAATATCTGGAAGATAGCAATGTCAATGTACATGTTCACATACCAATGTAACACAGCTGTAGGCCAGCAGTAAACATAGCAGAGGATATAAAGTGGGACCCAGATCCGTGAAATGGAAAGGCAAAGTAGCAAGTCAGGGTCCATACACTGAGTGAAAATGACAGACTTATGCTAGCTCCAACAATAGTATGAGTTGTGGGAAGCAGTTACATCTTCTTACCTGTGTCTCACTGAAAGTATTGCACGATGATGTTGTTTCTGTTGTTGACATCTTCTTCTTCTGCCTCCTCTTCTTTACTGTCCACAGACTCCACAGCTGCCACAAGAACACCATCTGGCCCATCCTCCTGCAGAAAAGGCACCTGGCGTCGCAAAGCCAGGTTGTGCATCATACAGCAGGCCCTGATTATCTGGCACACTTTCTTTGGTGAGTAGTATAGGGAGCCACCTGTCAGATGGAGGCACCGGAATCTGGCCTTCAGGAGGCCGAAGGTGCGTTCTATAATCCTCCTAGTTCGCCCATGTGCCTCATTGTAGCGATCCTCTGCCCTTATCCTGGCATTCCTCACTGGGGTCAGTAGCCATGACAGGTTGGGGTAACCAGAGTCACCTGCAAATGTCGAGGGACAACTGCTAGACACACACTAACCCTTAGGGACAACTCCATACCCAGGCACCTATGTCAACTGTGTTGGGACCTTGGCCTCACCTATTAGACACACACGGTGCCTCAGGAGTTGTCCCATCACATAAGGGATGCTGCTATTCCTCATGATGTAAGCGTCATGCACAGAGCCAGGATACTTGGCATTCATATGGAAGATGTATTGGTCTGCCAAACATACCATCTGCACATTCATCGAATAGTAGCTTTTCCGGTTTCTGTACACCTGTTCATTCCTGCAGGAGGGAACAAATGCCACATGTGTACCATCAATGGCACCAATGATGTTGGGGATATGTCCCAGGGCATAAAAGTCACCTTTCACTGTGGGCAAATCCTCCACCTGAGAGAAAACGATGTAGCTGCGCCTGTGTTTCAGCAGGGCAGACAACACTCTGGACAACAGAGAACATTGGCTGGGACATCCATGATGCAATGGCCACTGTTTGAAAATACCCACTGGCCAGGAAATGGAGTACAGACAGAACCTGCACTAGAGGGGGGATTCCTGTGGGATGGCTGATAGCTGAAATCAGGTCTGGCTCCAACTGGGCACACAATTCCAGGATTGTTGCACGATCAAGTCTGTATGTGATTATGATGTGTCTCTCTTCCATTGTCAACAGGTCCACCAGGGGTCTGTACACCAGAGGATGCCGCATCTCATCACCTGCCCCAGCAGATGTGCCCTATGGAGGAGAACAGCAAGCAGAGGGTCAGCCAACACTGAGGTATCACAATGTGATATTTGCTGAAACATTGGAAATTTGCTATGTGCCTGTATCTGTCTGTATTCCCGGCCTAGATAGGTGTGATGCAGTTTTTATCCATCCCATGTGGCCCTCTGAAATGGCGGCTGCCTGACCTGTAAGGTGGGACAAGGGGAAATGAGGTAACTGCACTGGCGTTGTACACCGTCGATGTGGGCGGTCGAAGACTGCGGCACAATTCAGCAGTGGTTAACATTGGGCCCTATGGGCCCCAGGAGCCAATGACGATGCACGCCGGGGGTGACGGTACACACCGCTGCAGACGTGACCGCCATTTTCTATCAGTGCCCTCACTTGATACCTGAGCTTCAACAGGAGAGGACCTACACTGCAAGTGCTGCTGTGACCTGTGTCTGGAAAGGGCCCCTGCCTTCACCTCGGAGGAGTTGGAGAAACTAGTGGATGGGGTTGTCCCCCAGTACACGCAACTGTGCGGTCCTCCAGACAAACAGGTGAGTACACTGTGAGCATGCTGTGTGGGCAATGCCTGTATTGAGTGGTGTGGATGGAAGATACATGGGGGGGCGGCTGAGGCCTGCATGTGCGGATGGTGAGTGTATGTGCGTCAGGGCATGGGTGGGAACTGGTGGGAAATGAGTATGACCTTTCCTCCAGGTCAGCCCCCACCAGAAGAAGGTTATTTGGCATGCCATTGCCAAGGACGTCTGGACCCTGGGGGTCTACCACAGACGGAGCACCAACTGCAGTAAAAGATGGGAGGACCTGCACCGCTGGAGCAAGAAGACAGCAGAGGCCCAGCTAGGGATGGCCTCCCAACGTGGAAGGGATGCCCATCGCACCATGACCCCCCTGATGTTCCGGACCCTGGCGGTGGCCTATCCGGAGTTGGATGGGCGCTTGAAGGTATCACAGCAGCCACAAGGGGGTGAGTACACTCTCCTTCAGGTGACTCTGCGCGCATTACGAGGTGTCTGGGTGGCGGAGGTGGGCAGTGGGTTCCCCTAGGCCAGGAAGAACTTGGTAGATCAGGTCCCTTGTTAGGCAGGCTCTGTGGCAACCCAACCCCACTAGTGGTAATAGCCATCCACACCTGGTCAGGCTCCTGTGACTTCCAGGTGTGCAGCAATTGGGCTTATGCCTTGTACTCCATGGGCATGTGAATTTGCTAGGAGCTATTAGTGCATGGCGTAGTGCAGAGGGCTGCTCCCTGTGTGTTGTGTCCGCCAACGGTAGTGGTGTTGCATGCACTGAACATGTTTTTCTTCTGTCTTCCCCCACTTTTTGTTTTGTCTCCCTGTTCTTGTGTGCAATAGCATCATCTGGCGGAGGAGCAGTGGCACCGGAGTAGGAGAGAGCTGCAACACACTTGGCCCTGGAGGGTGAAGCAACGGAGTCTGAAGCCACCAGTGGGACAGAGGGCGAGGGGAGCTCCACAACGGGGACAGGAGCAGACACCAGCAACAGCGACTCCTCCTCTGATGGGAGCTCCCTTGCGGTGGCGGGCAACTCTGTGCCCACCGCATAAACAGGTACAGCTGCCACCCCCCTACCATCACCGCCCACCCAGCAGCCCCTGGCACCTCAGGCCCTGCCCAGTCAGCCCTGCAGCCCTCAGTGAGGAGGCTATTGACCTCCTGAGATCCCTCACTGTTGGGCAATCTACCATTTTGAAGGCCATCCAGGGTGTTGAGAGGCAATTTCAACAAACAAATGCATACCTGGAGGGCATTCATTCTGGGCAGGTGGCCCAAAAGAGAACATTTCAGGCTCTGGCCTCAGCACTGATGGCAGCCATTTTCCCTGTGTCCAGCCTCCCCCTTTCAACTTCCTCTACCCCGACCCAATCCACTGTACCTCAGCCTATCCCAAGCACACCATCAGACCAGCATGTAAACTCCTCAACACACAAGAGTGGACATGGCAAACAGAAGCACCACACATCCCACAAGCACTCACATAAGCACAATTCCCATGCAGGCACAGCAACATCCACTGCCTGTCTCATCTCCACTCACACCTGCATGCACTACATCCTCAGCCACTACCTCCATCACCAGCACGCCCATCACCACACACCGCTCACGTGCAATCACCACCCTCACTACCATGCACACATCACCAGTGTCCTCTCCCAGTGTGTCTGTGAACCCTCCTCCCAAAGTACACAAATGCAGGCACACACCCACCCAACAGCCATCTACCTCACAACAGCCTCCGGCCCATGCACCTTCACCCAAATTCAGCAAATGTACACCTCCTACAACCACTAACTCTTTCTCCACTCCCAAACCCCGTCCATATTCTCGTCTCAGTGTGTCTAAGAAGCTTTTCCTGGTTAACCTTGACCTCTTCCCTACACCCCCGTCCTTCCCTAAGGGCCAGGCTTTCGAGGTCCCAGCACAGCACCTCAGCCACCAAATCCCCAGGCACAGTGGTGCCAGCAACTGCGGGCTTATCGAGTGCGCCACCCATCAGGGCTGCCAGTGTGTCACCTAGCAAGGACAAGGACATTCCGCCACCTGCCAAGGTGAAGAAGGTGCCCACATCCCGGAGGGAGAAGCCGCATCTCCCAGACACCAAGGGCTCCACCAAAATAAAAGGGGACAGTGGCCAGACACCTGCGGCACCATCAAAGGTGGGAAGGGACAAAGGCAGAAGAGCAGGTCAGGACAGGGCACGGTGGCAGCGACTGAGGGACTAGTGTCACCCCTTCTGTCCATGACTACACCCACCTGTACGGCGGAGAACACCGCAACCTGCCCGCCACCAGTACCGCCACCTGCACAGCCACCTGCACCGCCACCGGCACATCTGCAGCCTCAGCAACAGTCCCCAGCATCATCCCCAATGGGCAGCCGTCCAAGGCTGCAGGAGACTTCCTGCTGTGTCCCCCAACAGGTGCTGACCCATGCACCACTGCCAGCACCACAGACACCGCCGGAAGCACCGCCACCAGCCCCGTGACATGCTCGGACAGTGGCACCAACGCTGACATGCCTACCATCCCCAGTGATCAGTTGCCCGAGGCTGGAGGTGACTTCCTGGACCCTGGGAAGCTTCCATGAGGCATGACTTCCATCACTGTTTGCACCTTCAGGTGGAAGGCGAAGCCGCAGCAGTGTGGGGTATGTCTCTGCCTCCATGGGGTATCATGGTACCTGTTCCTAGGCAATCTTGTGGCACACACACCCAGGTGAGGGAATGTGACCGGCCACACTGCATGTGGAGCACTCTGGGCACCATGCCCCTTCCAGAACCATTGGAGATTGACATCCACTACCTCAGTCCTTGGCAGGATGAAGCACTCTGGGCACCATGCCTCCTCCAGAACCAGTGGAGATTGACATCCACTACCTCAGTCCTTGGCAGGATGAAGCACACTGGGCACCAGGCCCCCTGCAGAACCAGTGGAGATTGACATCCACTACCTCAGTCCTTGGCAGGATGAAGCACTCTGGGCACCAGGCCCCCTCCAGAACCAGTGGAGACTGTCATCCACTTGAGAGACTGTGGCTTTGCACTCCCCAGGATACAGCAGTGGGCAAACCACCCACTGTAAAGACTTGTTAGACTGTGGCTTTGCACTCCCCAGGATACAACAGTGGGCAAACCACCCACTGTAAAGACTTGTGAGACTGTGGCTTTGCACTCCCCAGGATATAACAGTAGGCAAACCACCCACTGTAAAGACTTGTGACACTATGGCTTTGCACTCCCCAGGATACAACAGTGAGAAAACCGCTTTTGATAGCGTTGGTTCCGCCCCGGAAAAGGTGGCGGATAGGCCTGTTGTGATAGGGTGGGCTGTACATTGTCCTCTGCCTGTCTGTTGGCGGTGACCGCTGCAGAGTTTGATTCTACCCCCATGACTGTCGGAGTGTTTAAGTGGTTTCCGCCATGGTCGTGATTCCTTTTTTTTCCTGCCGGCCTGTTGGCGGTATTACCGATGCTTTAACACCGACAGGGTTGTAATGTGGGCCTTAATCTTAACTTATTCACAGATGCACCCCAGTAGACAGACAGCACTACCATGGTCAACAAAGTGGTGTAGCCCATTATAACCCTTGGATTAGGCTTCTGTCCTTAACTCAAGGAAAACTCTACCCATAAAGACAGCAACCAGCAAAGGTCATTGACAACTGTCAGTGTCAAGAGTCAGGCCTGGGACAATCCACTGCCAGGTTAAGGCTCCAAACAATAGTCTTTGGTAGGTCTTACTTACAGCCTTGGGCCTGACATTGGTTTCCCTACTTGCTTCTGATGATTCCCAAGCCTCTGACGTTTCTCAAAGTTGGGGGGGGGGGAAGCCCCCTCCTTTCATTCCCCTTCCCACCATTTCAGGGGTGGTAGCCTGAGACTGGTTCTCCAACCCAGGGTCTGTACCCGAGGCTGAATAAGGGTCATGGGTGAGCTCCAAATTCCTGCCCCTCCATTTGGGCCTCTGTACTCTCTGTTTTGGAGTGGTATCCCCCGAATCTTGAGCTCTCAGGACATGCTGGGAGGGTACCCATTCCAGCTCTTTCAACACTGGTAATAGTTAATGTCCCAGGATGCAGTCAATGGTCATCTGGGGACTGACTATGACCATCCTCTGGGTCACCTGCCACACCATTCCAGGGAACAAGAGCCATAGGACCATGGGCCTAAGTCACCTTGCATACCTGTCCAGTGTTTCCATCTGGAAAAACCAGCCTCTCCATTACCATGGTCTGACTGGCACTGGCATCCATCAGAGCAGTGACAAGGATACCATTCACTGTGACCTCGTAGAAGTGACAACTTCTACCCTCAGGGGTCACAAGCTCATCCTTTGAGTCTATCTACCAACTAAGGGACACTAGGGCATGTTCTATCACCTGCCCCATGGTACTATTTTCCCGTAAGGCCACATTGTCCAGACTTGTAGAGTTCTCATCAGTGGGTGGTTTCTAGCATAGAGAGAGTCCCCGTGCTTGTGTCCACTCAAAGCAATGGGTTTGGAAATGGGGTCCCTAGGCCACCATGCACCAGCACCTCCTCGCTGTTTTTAGAAAGGGCATGGAAACTCCTTGCCCCCACCATATTCTGAGGCCTGTCTGTGTCTCCCTGGACTGTCTATCACTCTTCCTGGGTAAACCTGGACCACCCTTCTGGGTTCACTTCCAGGTACCTTCCTTTGGACCCTAGTGCTAAGGGAGCTGTCTGCCTCCTTGGCAAGCTCCCTGCAGGTCAGTAAACCTTCTGTCTATTAGGCGTTGGCACAGCTTTGTAAAATATCTACTGAATATGTACTCTCTGGCAATCAGATTGTACAGCGCTTTCTCACCCAACCATCTAGTAGCTTAAAAAATGAATCAACCCAGGACTGCTAGGGCAACGTTTTGCTGTCACTAAATGTCTGTGTCACTACATCGACCACTGGGGCCTAGGTGACGACCAGGACACTTGCAACACCGCTCTTTGGCCCCCACTATGGCTCCTCTGACATGGCCCACAACACACATCTTGGTCCCCATGCCCATCAGGATAAGAGTGTCCACTGTGCCACAATTGACGCCTCCTACACCACACTCAAATAGCTGCGCAACTCGTTGGGAGCTCATGACACCTATGACCTTGGGTGCCCCCTCATTTATAGACATTGCTTTCGACGTGTGCCTTCAAAATCTGACACACGTGCCCCAAAAACCAAGTTCCTGTGCCCACAATCACAGACCAACCAATTGGCTCAAGAGCCTGCCTCCCCAGTCACAATGGATGGGCACAGCTATGAATACCAACTGTGTGGGGTTGCCTGACTTAGGGGGTGATTCTGATTCTGGCGGGCGGCGGAGGCCGCCCGCCAGAATTCCGCCCCCATTATACCGCTCCGCGGTCAGAAGACCGCAGAGGGTATTATGAGTTTTTCCCTGGGCTGGCGGGCGGTCTCCAAAAGACCGCCCGCCAGCCCAGGGAAAAACTCCCTTCCCACGAGGATGCCGGCTCGTAATCGAGCCAGCGGAGTGGGAAGGTGCGACGGGTGCAGTGGCACCCGTCGCGTATTTCAGTGTCTGCAAGGCAGACACTGAAATACTTTGCGGGGCCCTCTTACGGGGGCCCCTGCCGTGCCCATGCCATTGGCATGGGCACGGCAGGGGCCCCCAGGGGCCCCGCGACCCCCCCTACCGCCATCCTGTTCATGGCGGCTTTCCCGCCATGAACAGGATGGCGGTAGGGGGGGTCAGAATCCTCATGGCTGCGGAGCGCGCTCCGCAGCCATGGAGGATTCAAACGAGCAGCGGAAAGTCGGCGGGAGCCCGCTGACTTTCCGCTTCTGACCGCGGCTGAACCGCCGCGGTCAGAATGCTCGTGGGAGCACCGCCAGCCTGTTGGCGGTGCTCCCGTGGTCGGTGGCCCTGGCGGCCACCGGCCGCCAGGGTCAGAATGACCCCCTTAGTCTCCCAGCAGTTGAGTCCACTTACCTTTGCAGGACCACCACCTCATCTCCAAGTTCTGCACCTCCTGAGGGCCATCTCCTTCCTGCTCCTCTGGTAGCCTGCATCATTTTGGCTTTGGGAGGGGGCTACCTGGAAACCCACCTTTGTTGTCTTCTTTCCCACATCCAGTCCCAACTCCTTGCAAAGCATCTGCAGCTCTGCCTTGCTCAGGTTATGCAGAGTGATCCACTCTATGTCCATTGTAGCAGAAAAAGAGGTTAAGTAACTTAAGTTTAAAAAAAGGAAAAAAAATAGCAAATCAGAAACTAAAGAAAATGTTTTAAAAATCTAAATTGATGACAGAATATTTCTTGGACTTTAGTGCTACACAAAATCAGTCAGTGGCACTGCACAACCACAAGTTCTTGATCCCACCACTGCCTCCAATGTAGGAAACTGGGTTTTCGATTGAGGAGGGTGCAAACCATTCTCAAGCAACAACCACAATCCCTATCAGGGTGAACCACGAAAGCCACTAAATTAACCTGTGCTTTACTGTCTAGCAGCTTGGCACAAAAGCAATCAGGTGTAAGATAGTGTTAACGCGTCCCTCTATGACTAATTTATACACTTTGGGACTCATTTTAGGCCAATTAATCTTTTGACCCTGATTGAAGACTAGATAGCTAATCAACATGTTAATCAATACGTCAATAATGTCATCAATATTTATTACAACAATGCATTTCACCTTAGTAGATGACATTTAATTAAACTCAAGACACCACCATGACCTTTCAGTCATGAATAACCACACCAGTTTAGTATGATTTTGTGATATTTATTCCCTATTGATTACAATTCTACTAATAAGTTTATTAGTCTCAAAACCAGAAAACACATTAGCATAGTCACAATATGGCAACTCTGATAAGGCCAACAGGGAAACTGGGAGCACTGCTATGCGCCAGTGGGAGGACAGGAGCAGGGAACCGACTCTCCAGGAGGCGCTCTCCGAGATCCTAGGAGCCTACCAACATTCCCAGGATACGATGGGCCAGATCCTAGACTATGTGCAGGAGAACAGGCGGCTGCAGGAGGGACAGTATCAGGGGAGCAGGGAGGACTTGCAGGCCATCAACACCACCCTGATCTCCATAGCGGGGTGCTGGCAGACATGGCCAACATCATGAGGGAGGCAACAGCACACCAGCGGACCCCTACCACTAGTCAGTCCATCGACCAGCCCTCCACTTCCGCTGCTGCTAGTGGGCATGAGGCTGCGCCACAGTACCCACAGGCCACCAGTATCCCTCCCCTGCAGAAGGTGAACCACCCCGCAAATGTTCCCTCCAACCCAGACAGAAGCAAGAGACAATTGCCAAGACCACTGCCAGGAAATGAGACTCCTGATTGTCCCCCTTGTGTCCCACTCAGTCACCTTGTCCACCTTGAACTGCCTTTAATCCCCTTCATATGGCCCCTTGGACACTGCACCTGAGCTACAAACAGACAGGAACAATACCCTGGACTTTCCTCCATCATCACCCCATTACATTACACGTTCCCCTCAATTTTTAGCACTACAATAAACACCCTTGGACACAACGTGACTATTTGTTGTCATGTGTTGAAAATGTGTATTCATGGAAACAGTTACATCCATTGCAAATGTACTGTACATTGTGAGAGCATAGAAACAATGACCTGTAGCTGGCTAAAGTCAGCACATCAGTACACAGTTGTTATATCACCAACATCTACAATATGACAAACCATAGGTGACAGTAATTAGAGGTAAAAGGAAGTGAATGCCATCTTGCCACAGCCACACAGAATACACCAATAGTCATAGAAATGTTAATCTACACTGTCTCACCTGGGTGTCATTGGAAGTAATGACGGATTACTGTTGTTCTGTTGTCCTCATCCTCATCCTCATCCTCAGCATCTTCATCCTCACTGTCCTCAGTGTCCACTGCTGCCACAGGGGCATCTCCAGTCTCCTCCTCCTGCAGAAAAGGTACATGGTGTCTGAGGGCCAGGTTTTGAAACATGCTACTATCTGGCAGACCTTCTCAGGTGAGTAGCACAGGGATCAACCTGTCAGATGGAGGCACCTGAACTTGGCCTTCAGGAGCCCGAAGGTTCTCTCGATGATCCTTCTGGTTCACCCATGTGCCTCATTATAACATTTGTCAGCCCTTGTCCTGGCATTCTTCACACGGGTCAGCAGCCACAATAGGTTTGGGTAGCCAGAGTCACCTGCAAGTATTGAGGGCCAACATTTAGCCACACACAATCCTATGGGGTAGACACCAGAGGCATACACTAACATTCATTGGGTGGGGACCAAGGCTCACCTATTAGCAACACCATGTGCCTCTGCAATTGGGCCACCACATTTAGGATGCTGCTATTCCTCAGAACAAAGGCATCATGCACCGACCCAGGATACTTAGCATTGACGTGGGAGATGTATTGGCCCGCTAGGCACACCATTTGCAAATTCATTGAGTGGAAACTCTTATGGTTCCTTAACACCTGTTCATTCTGGCGGGGGGACAAATGCAATATGTGTCCCGTCAATCGCACAAATAATATTGGGATGTGCCCCATTGCATAGAATCCGGCCTTCACTGTGGCCAAATCTTCCACCTGGGGTAAATAAATGTAGCTGCACATATGTTTCACCAGGGTAAACAAAGCTCTTGCCAGCACGATTGAAAACATTTGCTGTGACATGCCTGCTGCCAAGCCCACTGTCACTTGGAAAGACCCATGTGCCAAGAAATGGAGCACTGATAGCACGTGCACAAGAGGGGGATCCCAGTCGGTTGACGGATTGCTGATATCAGGTCAGGCTCCAACTGGGCACACAGCTCTGTGATTGTGGCCCTGTCCAGTCTATAGGTCAGTATTATGTGCCTGTCCTCCAGTGTAGTCAAGTCCACCAGAGGTCTGTACACAGGGTTATGTCTCCACCTCCTATTCAACCACAGCAGTAGGTATCTAAGGGACACAAGAGTGAGTAGGCTTTATCAACTGGAACAACAAAACCACAACCGCAGTCCACATGGTGCACTTATATATTGGGACAGTGTAAATGGCGAAGTATGTGCCAGTCTAATCTGTTGGGTGTCGTGGCGGAAGGCGTTCTTGCCCTGCCGTGCAATTCCTCATTGGATAATATGGGACTCTATGGAGTACAGTGGCCAATGGTGTTAGGGTTTGTGCACAGCAAAGAGCATGTCCCCTCTCACTGCACTAGTGGGTTCTGTAATAGCTCCCTTTTAAACTTACTATTGAAAGCCTTTCTTGTTATCTCACCTTCCCCCCCCCCCAGGCTTCTGTGTATGTTGTTTAATGTGCTGTTTTGTTTACACATTGGGCCTTGCTTTTACCAAGGCTTCTTTAAAACACTCCTCCCTAGACCATGTGTTAATTCAACTCATTTGCATAATAACTGAAACTCTGCACACCTTTCAAGAACATGTGCAGCATGTGAGGACCACACCCAGCTCTTCAAACCACACCCAGCTCTGCACACCTTTCAAGAACATGTGCAGCATGTGAGGACCACACCCAGCCCTTCAAACCACACCCAGCTCTTCAAACCACACCCAGCTCTTCGAACCACACCCAGCCCTGTCTATAAAAGGCAGCCCCCGAGCCTCACCCAGTGCTTGTGCTCGTCTACCTCCCGCTTACCTGAGAACAGATCCCTCGGCGCTGGCACTCCTGCTCTCTACAGACTTTCATTGGCTTCAATGGGCGCAGCTGCTGGCTCTTCCTTCTTCCAGTTTCTGGTTCCTCCTTGCCTCAGCCTCTCTCCTACAAGCAACCTGCAAAAGAGAAAGAAGACAAGGTTAGACTGATCAGTATCTCTTGCCAGCAACAAGTAAGTGCAAAAATCTTTATTACCTGAAAAAACTTTGACAACAATTTCTGGATTCGTGTATAGACAATTTGAAACAAGATACCTTCCATGAACATTGTGATTCAAACTCTTTGTTACAAGAATACTTTGCGGAACTTTGTGAAGCAAACATTGTTTTTTTTTTATGGAACTTTTAAGAATCGGACAGTGGAAACCATTAACAGCAAGGCAAACAGTAAATCAAGGACTTGCACAAATTACATGCTGTATTTTGATGTAAAAGTACAGTATTTGTTTTATAAAAGATTCTGGAAATATGGGAAAAGTGAGTCTGATACTGGGAATTTAGGCTTTAGTTATATTAAGATGAATATTTGATATTGGTAATTCTGATAACGGTATTTGTTTAATGTTTTAGAAGCTTTACAGTAATAGAAAGCACATCCCAGAGCAGTAACACATTCCAAACCTGGAAACTAGAGACCAGGATCCAAGAGGTACTTTTAGAAGAACATTTCTAATAAATAAAGGGATAGTCAGGAACCCATTTAGGAATAGGTTGCACTTATCTGTTCTTTGTTTATGTTTCATTAGGCACCAGTTTCTACAGAAGTCAGAAAGGGCCGCAGATTTGTGCAGCACTTCAACAGTGGAAACGCAAGAACGGTGGTGTCTCTCTTTTTAATTTTATCCACTTCCCCCCTTCCCTTGAGCTTCTGTTCTTAGTGCACTGTTTTAAAAACTAGTGTGCTGGAACAAGCAGGTTCAGGGTGGGGTCGGATTGTCTTCAACCTCCATCAGAACTGAACAAGAACTCAGGTGAGCTGGGCTTTGACAGAAGCACAAGCCTTAAAAAAAATGTCAGTTCTGGTGGACGATGAATACCAGGGAAGAAATAGAGGGCATTGACGTCACGGATATGGCGCAGGCCCTAAATGAGGACTTGGCTCATAATGAATCAGTGTCTGGCATCTTGAAACATATGCAAGAGGAAATAGAGAGATTAAAGATGGAGAATACCTCTTTAAAACAGGATTTAAGCAGGTATAAATTTAGGGGATCTCAGTGGAACACAGCTTTTACGCCTTTGTTTAAAATCTCCTCAGAGACAGAGGCGCCATCAAAACATACAACTTTGCCTCCCCCAGTTGAGGTTACTGTTAATGTTCCTAATGCTGTGCCCTTAGCAGCACCTGAACGTTTTCATGGAGATAGTAACAAATTCCATGTTTTTATCAATCAATGTCAATTACACTTCGTTTGTAAGCCACAACAGTTCCCTACTGATGCTACGAAAGTGGCATTCGTCTTGTCTTATTTGGGTGGCACAGCAGCCAATTGGTCATTTCCTTTCGTGGATAGAGATGATCCCATCCTCCATAATTGGAATCAATTTAAACGTACCATGACCAGCCTTTTTGCAAAACACACTTTCATGCAGGCAAGTGATAATGAGCTTTTAAATCTTAAACAAGGTAACAAGGATTTATTGACCTATCTCACTAGTTTTAATCGTTTACTCACCGAGACACAGTGGCCAGAAGAAAAGCGTGTCTCCCTTTTTTATAAAGGTTTGAGAGACGAGTTAAAAGACGCGCTGGCTCATATCGTTGATTTGCCAAAAGACTATTCGGACTTTGTAAATTTAGTTGTGAAATTAGAACATAGACTAGGAGAAAGAAAGGGAGATAAATACAAACTGGAATCACGGTTAACTTTTATTAGACACGAGAAGAAAGACACAGACAATAAACTCCCTGAACCTGAGCCTATGCAAATAGGGACACTCAGAGGTCCACTCACATCAGAGGAAAAAGAAAGAAGGAGAAAACTTCAATTATGTTTATATTGTGGCAGGGCAGGTCACTTTGCCAGAGAATGTCCAGTAAAGCCTAAAACTCCACGAAAGGGTGCTGTTTCCTCCACCTCCTCAACTGAATCGGGAAACGATTAAGCTCGACAAGGGGAGAGGTTACTTGTTCGAGAAAACATCTTAATCAAACCTCTAATGCTGCAGCCTTCATGGTACCGCACATACCTAGACATTTCATAATTCAGGTCGTTTTAATTGTTACTACCCAAGTGAGGCATTCTCTCCCTGTCCTACTGGACTCAGGCGCGACAGGAAATTTTGTGGATAATAAGTTAGCTGAAACCTTAGGACTTCCTATGTGCCTAAAGCCTTGTCCAGAAGCAGTATGTGCAGTGGATGGGTCAGAATTGACCTCTGGATTAATCACAAAACAAACAAGTCCACTTGTTATGGTCTGTCAGAACGGGCACACAGAGGTGATTAGCTTTGATCTGATAGATACTCCTAATTTTGGTTTGATTCTCGGGGTACCCTGGTTAACAACTCATAACCCAAAAATTGATTGGGTGAATAGGACTGTTACTTTGGATTCCTCTTTCTGTAGAACCAATTGCTATCAAGAAGCAGGTACAGAACAGAGCACAGTATTACACTGTGCTAGTGTTACACAAGAGGAACCAAGTCTCCCTCCTGAATATTCTGACTTTAAAGACGTCTTTGATCCAGTAAAGGCTAGTGTGCTGCCCCCACATCGGTCTTATGACTGCCGTATAGATCTTATCCCAGGGGCCCCTTTACCTAATAACAGAGTATATGCTTTGACTGACGAAGAAACCAAATACTTAAGAACCTACCTAGATGACCTACTACAGTCTGGGTTCATCCGTCATTCCACATCTCCGGTGTCATCTCCACTCTTTTTTATCCCGAAGCCGGATAAATCCCTGCACGCGTGTATCGATTATAGAGGACTAAATAAGGCTACAATAAAGAATAAATATCCTCTTCCTCTAATACCTGTGTTGTTGGATCAATTAAGACATTCTACTGTATACACTAAACTAGATCTGCGGGGAGCTTACCACCTGGTCCGAGTAAAAGAGGGGGATGAGTGGAAGACAGCTTTCAAGACAAAGTTTGGTTTATTTGAGTACACAGTAATGCCCTTTGGGTTATGTAATGCCCCTGCGGCCTTTCAGTTCTTTATAAATGAGGTCCTACACGAATTCCTGGACGTTTGTGTCATAGTATACATAGACGACATCCTCATTTACTCTAAGAACTCAGAAGAACATACCCAACATGTTCGTGCAGTATTATCAAAGTTAAAAGAAAATCATCTTTTTGCTAAGTTAGAAAAGCGTACTTTTAATGTCAGCAAGGTGGACTTTTTGGGATACTGCCTGTCACCTCAAGGAATAACTATGGATGTAAAGAAAATCAGTGCTATTGCTGATTGGCCAGAACCATCCTCTGTAAAAGATATTCAGAAATTTCTGGGTTTCGCCAATTTTTATAGGAGGTTTATTGCACATTTTGCAGACATTGCGGCCCCAATAACTACCTTGTTGCGGAAAGGGCAACGATTTCTTTGGACTGATGAGGCGGCACACGCCTTTCAACTCCTAAAACAAAAGTTCACTTCAGCCCCAATTCTGAAACATCCTGATCCTGACTTGCCCTTTTTTGTTGAAGCGGATGCTTCACAAGTAGCTTTAGGAGGAGTTCTCTCTCAACGAGATGCAGTAGATGGCCAGTTACATCCTATAGCCTTCTATTCCAAAAAGTTATTACCAGCTGAACAAAATTACACTGTGGCTGAAAGGGAACTACTAGCTATCAAAGTAGCCTTTTCAGAATGGAGGCACCATTTAATGGGAGCCAAGTACCCAGTTACAATCTTTTCTGACCATAAGAACCTACAGTTTTTTGGATCACTTAAAGCACTAACACCATGTCAGATGCGCTGGTTAAATTTTTTTAGCACATTTGACTTTGTTATAACCTATAGACCAGGTGCACAACAAATTCAATCTGATGTGTTATCTAGATACGGACATACCTCAGACATGAAACAAGATAAAATAGGAGAACCCATTATTCCTCCCCAAAAGTTTTTGGCACCAGTACAACAGAAGGATTTCATCACAGATCTATATAATGCACACATGCAAATAGCACCTCAGGATTGGTTAAAGGATTCCCATAACACAATACAACGAGGTTTATTGTATCACGACAACATGTTGTTAGTGCCCACCTCTGAATTACAAACACAGGTGATAATTTGGCATCACGCCTCACCGTTGGCAGGTCATCCTGGTTGGGTAAAAACCCTGGAAAATGTGCAAAAACACTTTTGGTGGGACACTATAAGAAAGGACATTAAGCAATTTGTCACTACCTGTCCAATTTGTGCAAGACATAAATCTTCTCATAAGGCCCCTGACGGCTTGTTAATACCAATGCCAACACCCAAACAACCTTGGCACACTGTGAGCGTAGACTTTATTGTAGGTTTACCACCTGTAAAATCCTTCACAACAGTGTTGGTTATAGTGGATTTTTTATCTAAAATGGCACATTTTGTACCATTACGGAAATTACCCACGGCGGCAGAATTTGCCGATATTTTTATAAGGGAAATTGTGCATTTACATGGTTTGCCAAGCAAAGTGGTGTCAGACCGAGGGAGCCAGTTCAACTCTAGATTTTGGAAAAAATTATGTGAAAAACTGAAAATAGATGTGGCATTATCCACTGCTTTCCACCCAGAGACAGATGGACAGACTGAACGACTGAACCAAACCTTACTTCAAACGCTACGTTGTTTATTGGCTGATTATTCTAGTGAATGGTTGGAAGCTCTCCCTGTAGCGGAGTTTGTTTATAATAATACTGAGCATTCAGCTCTACTTTGCTCCCCATTCTATTTCTTGCAGGGGTATCATCCAAGATCTATACCCATTTTGTTAGAAGATTCCCTGTTGCCTACAGTAACGGATAGACTAACGAGGTTAGGTGACATACAAGACAAAGCCAGGAAACATTTATTAAAGTACAAGGAAAGCATGAAAAGACAAGCAGACAAACACAGATCTGAGGGCAGAATATATAAAATTGGTGACAAGGTATGGCTCTCCACAAAGAATCTAAACATAGAGGGATCCCGAAAGCTGCAACCACGTTTCATTGGACCCTTTAGTATAACTGCCGTAGTAAACCCGGTAACAGTAAAATTAGATTTACCAAAAGAATATCCAGTACATACTACATTCCATGTGTCCTTGCTTAAGCCGTACAACCCAAAAACCCGACCTGAACCACCACCTCCACCCATACCAATTAAGGGAAATCTAGAATATGAAGTGAAAAGCATAAAAGACTCAAAAAGAATTAGTGGATGTCTGTTTTATTTAGTAGAATGGAAAGGATATGATGAATCTGAGAATTCATGGGAACCAGCATCATATGTACGTGCCCCACAGCTGATTAGACGGTTTTATTTAAAAAATCCAGGAAAACCCCGTCCTGTAGGAGGGCCTTTGAGGGGGGCAACTGTTAGGGTTTGTGCACAGCAAAGAACATGTCCCCTCTCACTGCACTAGTGGGTTCTGTAATAGCTCCCTTTTAAACTTACTATTGAAAGCCTTTCTTGTTATCTCACCTTCCCCCCCCCCTAGGCTTCTGTGTATGTTGTTTAATGTGCTGTTTTGTTTACACATTGGGCCTTGCTTTTACCAAGGCTTCTTTAAAACACTCCTCCCTAGACCATGTGTTAATTCAACTCATTTGCATAATAACTAAAACTCTGCACACCTTTCAAGAACATGTGCAGCATGTGAGGACCACACCCAGCTCTTCAAACCACACCCAGCTCTGCACACCTTTCAAGAACATGTGCAGCATGTGAGGACCACACCCAGCTCTTCAAATCACACCCAGCTCTTCAAACCACACCCAGCTCTTCGAACCACACCCAGCCCTGTCTATAAAAGGCAGCCCCCGAGCCTCACCCAGTGCTTGTGCTCGTCTACCTCCCGCTTACCTGAGAACAGATCCCTCGGCGCTGGCACTCCTGCTCTCTACAGACTTTCATTGGCTTCAATGGGCGCAGCTGCTGGCTCTTCCTTCTTCCGGTTTCCGGTTCCTCCTTGCCTCAGCCTCTCTCCTACAAGCAACCTGCAAAAGAGAAAGAAGACAAGTTTAGACTGATCAGTATCTCTTGCCAGCAACAAGTAAGTGCAAAACTCTTTATTACCTGAAAGAACTTTGACAACAATTTCTGGATTCGTGTATAGACAATTTGAAACAAGATACCTTCCACGAACATTGTGATTCAAACTCTTTGTTACAAGAATACTTTGCGGAACTTTGTGAAGCAAACATTGTTTTTTTTTTATGGAACTTTTAAGAATCGAACAGTGGAAACCATTAACAGCAATGCAAACAGTAAATCAAGGACTTGCACAAATTACATGCTGTATTTTGATGTAAAAGTACAGTATTTGTTTTATAAAAGATTCTGGAAATATGGGAAAAGTGAGTCTGCTATTGGGAATTTAGGCTTTAGTTATACAGTATTAAGATGAATATTTGATATTGGTAATTCTGATAACGGTATTTGTTTAATGTTTTAGAAGCTTTACAGTAATAGAAAGCACATCCCAGAGCAGTAACACATTCCAAACCTGGAAACTAGAGACCAGGATCCAAGAGGTACTTTTAGAGGAAAATTTCTAATAAATAAAGGGATAGTCAGGAACCCATTTAGGAATAGGTTGCACTTATCTGTTCTTTGCTTATGTTTCATTAGGCACCAGTTTCTACAGAAGTCAGAAAGGGCCGCAGATTTGTGCAGCACTTCAACAGTGGAAACGCAAGAACGGTGGTGTCTCTCTTTTTTATTTTATCCACTTCCCCCCTTCCCTTGAGCTTCTGTTCTTAGTGCACTGTTTTAAAAACTAGTGTGCTGGAACAAGCAGTTTCAGGGTGGGGTCGGATTGTCTTCAACCTCCATCAGAACTGAACAAGAACTCAGGTGAGCTGGGCTTTGACAAATGGGGATCTGCGCTGGCGGTGACAGTGTACACTGCCGCGGACGTGTCCGCCATTTTCTATCTAATTCCTCACTTGTTTCCTGACTTTCAACAGAAGAACACCTACACTGCTGCTGTGTGCTGCTGTGACCTGTGGCTTGAACCTACCATGGCCCATGTCACCGGGGAAAGGGCCCCACCCTTCACTTCGGAGGAGTTGGAGCGTCTGGTGGATGGGGCCCTACCCCAGTATGGACAGCTGTATGGGCTCCAGACCAACAAGTGAGTACACTTTGGCCACGTTGCATGTGGCAAGGATGCATGGAGATGTGTGTGAAAGCATTGTGTAAGGGTGGGAGGGGGGGATTCTCTGTTGGAGGTGTACATGTTGTGCGCTGGCCTATGTGTGTGCCAATGGTGATGGAATCGGGTATGGTGGGCCATTTGTGTGACATGCTGGACTGTTTGTTTAATGGTGTTCTCCTGTCTGTCTTGTCCCTGCAGGTCAGCCCCCATCAAAAGAAGGGATTATGGCATGCCATCACCAAGGATGTGCGGACCCTGGGGGTCTATGGCAGGCGGAGCACCCACTGTCGAAAACGGAGGGAGGACCTCAGACGCCGGGCACAGAAGACTACGGAGGCCCAGCTGGGGATGGCCTTCCAACAAGGAAGGGGTGCTCGTCGGACTCCGACACCCCTGATGGCCTGCATACTGGCGGTGGCCTACCCTGAGCTGGATGGGCGCTTGAGGGAATCACAGCAGCCACAAAGGGGTGAGTACAGTGGGTATTATTACATATTTTGGGTGGTGGGGTGGTAACCGGGTAGTGGATGTGTGTTAGTGGGTGCCTCTAAGGCCGGTCCAGACATTGCAGCGTGGGCCAACTGAAGGGTAATGGATGTATGGCAAATACAGGTAACCTAGCTTGTTAGCAGTCTATTTCAGACAGGGCATTGTGCATCCCAGGTGTGCTGCAGTAGGCGGTGTGTGGTCCTCATCTTGCCTTAGAGACTAGCCATATCACTGGTAGTGCAATGCATGGTGCTTAAGTCTGTTCCCTCTGTGTGACGGTGATGTGCATGCCAATAGTGGTGTTGGTGCAGTCATTGACCAAGTGTATCCTTTGTCTCCCCCCCTTTCTTGTTTTGTCATCCTGTCCTTGTGTGCTTTAGTATCATCTGGCCGAGGCGCAGGGGCACCTGTGTCAGAGGGAGCTGCATCCCATAGGACGCTGGACGCAGAGTACACCGACGCCGAGGGAACCAGTGGGACAGAGGGTGAGGGGAGCACCATGGCGACGACTGGAGGAGACAACACAGACTCAGATAACTCCTCCAATGGGACTTCCCTGGTGGTGGTGGATATCTCTGTGACCACCCCAGCTGAAGGTACAGCCACTACCCCCGTACCAGCACCGCCCTCCCAGTAGCCCCTCAGCGAGTTGCCGGTGTCCGCTCACCCAGGAGGGTGGGCATCTCCTTCACCCCAGGCACATCAGGCCTTGCCCCAGTGAGCCCTGCTGCCCTGAGTGAGGAAGCTTTTGACCTCCTAAGATCCATCTCTGTAGGGCAATCAACCATTGTGAATGCCATCCAGAGGCTGGCATCTCAGATGCAGCAATGCAATGCATTCCTGGAGGGCATTCACAGTGGATTGGTGGCCCAAAAGAGATCGATTCAGGCTCTGGCCTCCTCAATAATTGCAGCCATTGTTCCTGTCCTACCGTCCCCCCTCCAACTACCATTTCCCAGTCCCATTCTCCTCAACCCCAACCCATCTCAGGCAGACATACAGACAAGCTTGCACACAAGACAACACCCACGAGTGGCACAGGTGGACACAAGCACCACACTTCATCCCACAAGCACTCACACAAACACTATACAGTTGCAGACACAACCACATCCACTACCTGCAAAGTCTCCCCTCCTCCTCCACCTCCCTCCCAGTCACGTCCACACTCACACCTGCATGCACTGCCTCAACATCCACCACCAGCATCACCACACCAAGCAGCACACACAGCTCACTAGCAGACACCTCCAAAACATCCATCCACTTGTCCCCCGTGTCCTCTCCCACCGTGTCTGTCCCCCCTCCTAAAGGACACAAACGCAAGCACTCAGACACCCAACAGCCATCCACCTCACACACACACACTGCCCATGCAGCTGCACCCAAGTCCAGCAGACGTACACCTCCAACAACCACTCCCTCAACCTCCACTCCCATCCCTCCTCCATCCTCCCACCCCGCTGTCCGTAAAAAGCTTTTACTTGCCCAACTTGACTTCTTCCCCCAGGTCCTGCCCATAAAACCACGGTGCCAACTAGCTAGCCCAGCACCTCAGCCAAACAGTCCACGGGGACAATGGAGGCACCTCTAGTCATGGAGGCAGGACTGTGAAGTATTCCACTTCAACAGCCAGAAAGGGGAAGGAGCCCACAACACCTACATCCAGGAAGGGAAATGAGCCCACAACACCTACAGCAAGGAAGGGAAAGGAGTCCACAACACCTACAGCCAGGAAGGGAAAGGAGCCCACAACACCCACAGCCAGGAAGGGGAAGGAGCCCACAACAACTACAGCCAGGAATGGAAAGGAGTCCACAACAAGTACAGCCAGGAAGGGGAAGGAGCCCACAACACCTACAGCCAGGAAGGGGAAGGAGCCCACACCTCCTTCCATTGAGGGAGTTAAGCCCTCAACTCCACCAGAGGCTGGGAGACGAAACCACCAACACCACCGCCACCACCTGTGGTCACGGAGCTCTCACCCCCAGCAGAGGTATCCCAGGAGGCACCATCACCTGTTGCCACAGAGCAGCACTCCACACTAGCTGAGGCAGTGCAGCTAGCACCACCAGCAGACGCAGCCCAGGAGGCACCATCACCTGTTGCCACAGAGCAGCACTCCACACCAGCTGAGGCAGTGCAGCTAGCACCGCCAGCAGAGGCAGCCCAGGAGGCACCGTCACCTGTTGCCACAGAGCAGCACTCCCCACCAGTTGAGGCAGTGCAGCTATCACCGCCAGCAGAGGACATGTAGGCCACCCGCCAGGGACTGCTGCACAAGGGGCCCCCTCCAGAAGCAGTGGGCATGTTCCCCACCTGAGAGACTGTGACCTTGCACTCCCCAGCACTGAGAAATGGGCATGGAGCCCCCTCCAGAACCAGTGGGTATGTTCCCCAGCTCAGAGACTGTAACCTTGCACTCTCCAGCATTGAGAAATGGACATGGTGCCCCCTCCAGAACCAGTGGGGAAGTTCCTGTATTTGGCTGAGGTGCCCCCCCACCCTCCTGAGGTGCCTGCCCACTTGCAAACATACAAGTTGGGCCTTGGACTGTGCTCTTGTGTGCCCTTATGACTTTGGACTGGGCATTGGCCCTTCATGTACATTTGTATATATTTGGTTGTGTGGTGGGTTTTGCTATGCTAATACATTGTCAGTACTTCCGAAATCTGGTCCTTGTTTTATTATGCTGTGTGTCATGTGCCATTGGTTTACCTGTGCAGCTGGTTGTGTGTATGGCATGTGTGTGAATGGTGTGTGTCATGCGTGTCGGTGTCACTATCGTTTTCCTCCCTCCCTCCCTTGTGTGCTAGGCGGCTGTACTCACTGTCATCGTCTTTGTCGGCGTTGGTGTTCCAGGTGGAGCATAACATAGAAAATCATTGGGAAGCCTTGCAGTTCGGGTTCCATGGTGACATAGTTCTTCCCTGTGTCTCCAGTGGTGAGTCCTTTCACTTCTGAGCTCTGTTTCCGCTAGGCTTTTGATGGCGTTGGTACCACCCCGGAAAAAGTGTCGGTTTGCAGTGTCTTAATATGGCGGGCGGTACTTTGTCTTCCGCCTGGCTGTTGGCGGCTACCGCCTTGTTGAGTGTTGTGTCCGCCCGGGCTGTCGGTGTGGTCCATTGGCTGTCTATTGGAGTTATCACCGCCATGGTCATAATCTACCAGAACCTACCACCAGCCTGTTTGCGGTATTACTGCCACTTTATCACTCACCTCTAGGGTCGTAATGAGGTTTTTACACTACCAGGTCATTTAAAACTTAAAAACACGTCCTCTTTAAAAATTAAAATGCACCCTACCATGTGGGCTGATTACAGCCTACCTTGGGGGTGACTCACATGTCTGACTTACATGTATTATATGTATTTTTACATGTATTAAAAAGGAAGGTTGCCATGTATTTCAATGAAGGTTTGAGGTCTGGCAAAAGCGTTATTCTACCAGGTTGAATTGGCAGTTTAAACCAACACAAAGTCCGCAATGGCACGACTAAGACAACTTTCAAAGATTTAAAGGAGGGAGTATAAGCACTTTACCACTTGTTAGCAAAGCCAACAAAAATGAATATCAGGAAACAGGAGGAGTGAAGGCAAAAAGTGTGGGTGTTGCACTGCACAGAGGGCCAAGTCCAACAATCATCTTCCTAGGTTTCCTGTGGAAATTCTCCATGAAGGGGGTTATCTTGGGTTGTACTTCCACTATTGAAATAACACTGCCCTCAAACCATGCTCTTGAAAATTCCACTCTAAGGTAATCAGGGACAAACTGGCTTATAGAGCAATACAACTGTGTCAGATGGGCTGGTCTGACAAAACAGTGTGTGGGCTATTTTTGTACTGTTTGTGGGCCTATTTTATAGTCTGGTGAGCTGCTTTTCTATATCACCATAAACATAGATTGCAGCAAGCACACATGCATGCTGTCTCTCACACATTGCCTTTACAAGTTTAAAACCACTCTGGTTTCAAACATAGGCCACTTTTTTCAGCTATTTGGTCCGCTATTTATTTACACTTTTACTTTGGTTCCTAGCCTATTTTCTGTCCCATTCCGACCCCAATGGCACTTGTGTACATCTTGGTCAAACAACTTATGCAGGTGGCTTGTACATATACAGCCACCTTGTTCAATGAGACTCAGCCGGAAATGTAGGGATGGTCTATCTTATCAGGATGAAGAATCTCAACCAGAATAATTGTTTGTGTTAGTGGAAGCCTGTGCATCAAAATCTGTCTCATCCTTAAAGTCCAGCTCCCTGTGCCCCTTTCTGAACAATGCTTATGAGCTCTAAGAGTGTAAGGGAAATGCCTCTTTTTCCATGGTCACCCTCAGGTTTTTGAACTGATTTTGCACCTCTGAAGGTGCACTGAGACTTGTTACACAGGCCATTTCTCTGACTCTAAAAGGTATATGGCTGATTGGTCCACCCACAATTCGCATGAGTTAACTTACTTATGATTCTCTAGTCTATGGTACCGGGGAACCCAGGGCTTATGAGTTAAAGTGTCTTTTTTGGACTGCAGCACTTTTGGTGCCACCTCAAATGTGACAAAGCAATGGTATTCTATAGACTACAGTGCTTTGAAACATCACAAGTGTGCCATTAATCTCAATAAAGTAAGAAGTTTATTATTAATTATTATTATTATTATTATTATTATTATTATTATTATTGGTAGTAGTAGTACTAGAAATAGTAGCAGTATCATGACAATCTGGGAAATGACCACACTAATTTGATTTTATCATCAATTGCACAACACATTTATAATAAGGTTTACTTTTCGTGCCTTCCATGGTAACACGTACAACAAATGTTAATGTGAATTATTTGTTTTAAATCAAAAGGATATTAAAATATTTTAAAATTTTAAATGTGAATTTTATTGATAGACTTTTTTAACGTTAAATGTATTTATATATATTTTTTAACTTAATTAATTGAATTTATGTTAACATTAGTTTCTAGGGGTTTTCTTTTAAACCCCTACCTCCATTAATTTCTATGTCAGGATGTTGCAGTCCTAGTGGTTGGCCTTCTGTGGTACTGGAAAGTTTTGGTAATGTTCTTGGTCCTTTTTGGTTGCAGTAAATATAGAAGGAGAGTTTTTGAATAGGAGTGGGTGGTGTTATAATTGCAGTACTAGTAAACATACTACAAATGCAGTTTGTGGATAGGATGCACCGTTTGCAGGGTAAGGATATTCTATTGAAGGTGCTAAGGGGTTTTCTTTTTAGTGCCTACTTCCATTATATTCTATGTGGTGGTGTTGCAGTACCAGAAGTTGGCCATTTCTGGTGTGGTGCTCGAATACATTTGTAACTGTTCTGGGTTTCTTTTTGGTTGTAGTAAATGCAGAAGAGCAGTTTGTGAAAAGGAATGGGCTCACTCTTTTGTGAGTAGTCGAATGTCCCCTCCAAAAACCCTCCTTACCACTTCCTGAACCCCAAGTTCCTCTTTAAACGCTTCCCATTTACTGGTAAATATTCTCAATTTTCCTGCCAGTCCCCTCTCACTTTCTACATTTACTAATGAAATGTGTCATTAAGCGTGCTGTGATCTTCGTAGTTAGGGCACAGATGTCTGCACAGTAAAGATAAGAGGGGAGGAGACCTCCAAACATAGGTATGTGAATAGTATTTTGTAGTATTTTTAGTATTACTATAGTAGTACCACTAAACGTACACCAAAATGCAGTTTGTGAATAGGCCGCACCGTTTGAAGGATGAGGATATTCAATTGAAGGCCATACCTAACTCCCACAGTGAAAGGGTAGCTCCAACTCTCAAATTTTCATGATCTTTGGGTCTTTTTACTGAATCGTTCACGTCAGCTAACTAAATCTTAGCAATCAAAGAACTCTCTCTAGGGAAAACAAAATATATCCAAACACAATCCTCAATACCTGAACAGTGCTGACATTTACAGAATAAGAAACATAGACAAAGAAACACCATAAACCTTTTTATCTTTAACATTTTAGTAGTAATTATGGACAAAATACAATCTACGTGCTTGGCGGGCAGTGACAGGGGTAGCATCTGATTACCCTCTCTACAAGTGCCTTCTATTTACAGAATAGGATTATCTCTTCTGCTATTGCTAATCCTAGATAAAGTATCTCATCAAGGGTAGATCCATTGTTTAATACAAAGATGCTGCAGCACTATCTCTTCTTTAAAATACTTCACTTAATTCCAATAAACCAGCTAAGGTTAGGTCACTATGCAATAAAACTAACAGAATGACTAACTACATGCAGTTACAAGGGTCACAAAAACAAAAAATGGTAGTGAACTTTGTGATCATTGTTCTGAGAATGATTGAGGATGATGGTGGTGTCTGTGCATTGATCTTTTGGATCTATCAGCAAGGTTCTGCATTGCTGATTATTACCTGCTCATTCAGCGTCTCTCTAAGGCCCATATTTATACTTTTTTAGCGCCACATTTGCGCACAAACTTATAGAATATAACTGTATTTTGTACGTTTTTGCTACTTTTGCGTCAAAAAATTATGCAAATGCGACGCTAAAAAAGTTGAAATATGGGCCGACGCAGTTTTGCATCAAAAAGTTTAACGCCGGCTAATGCCATTTCTTTGTGCCACTTTGAAGCTCCGTGGCGCAAACCAGGGGTTAGAGTCATTTTTTTTACTCTAACCATTGTGCCACATCATAAAGAAAAATGAATTTAAAGCAGCAAAAATTTATTTTACCCGATTTACGATGTCACAAACCAGGTACGTGCCTTTTTTTGCCGCAATAGCGTCAAAAAGCAGCACAAACACAGCAAAATCTACAAAGGAGACCCAAAATGGATCCCAGAAGCCATGAGAGACCCCAGGAAGACTACAACCGACCAGGAACCAGCCAAGAGGACCCAGACAAGACCAAGGAGAGGGAGAAGAAGAAAAGGAGTTGCCGGTTCAGTGCAGAGTAGCAAGAAATACTGGTGAAAGAGGTGACGGAACACCAGCATCAACTTTTTGTCACCTCAACATTGCCAATTGGGAGGAGAGGGGCAATTTGGCAACAAATTGTCGATAAGATCAACAGTGTGGCAGAAGTACGGAGAACAGTCACTGAGTGCAAGAAATGCTGGCATGACTGCAAGCGCAGGACCAAGGAAAAGATGTCAAGGAACAAGAAGGCTGCAGACTGGAGGTGGGAGTCCAGCACCGCAAGAGGCCCTGGACCACATGGAGGAGATGGTGGCAGCCGTCATCCCTGAGGAGATCGTCACAGGGATTCAAGGACAGGACAGTGCAGACTACCATGAAACAACACAGATGCAGGGTAAGTTGCATGGGGGACAAAAATGCCCAAATGTTACCTGCAAGCAGGGGGAGGGACATACCTACTACACAATGCATGTCAGCCATGATAATCAGGTAGTGGAAAGGGCAAAGGGGCACGGCACAGGTGCATGGGTTATGCAGGGGAAACCTGGAGCACAGCACAACACTACACCAACAACCTTTGCATGGGGGTACTCTGCCATGCCAAGGCTGTTGGAAAGGCAAAGCCAGTCCAGGAGGGTAGGGTACAACGTAAAACAGGCCTGCTGTCACATGACAGCTGGTATTGTCGCTATATGGACTAGGGCTCAATTCCCAGTCTCAGGCCATATCCGCAAGTGATATTTACCATTGTCAACAGTTGCCACTGCCACCTGTGCTGTGTGTGTAGGTCAAGTAGCCAATGGCAGTTATGTGCCCATGGATCAAACACACCCAAAATAGAGGGTTCAGGATGACAATGTTATCAATCCCTTGTAATTACTAACAATGCTCATATCTATAGGACCAATAAACATCAGGTATTGTTATTAACATTATGAGGTACACAGCAGTAATGTCATACCCATTGTAGGAAAGTCCTCCTTTTTGCCCTGGTCACCCCCACACTTTTTGGACAGGTACTGGTGGTTACTGACTCTTGGCTGTGCCCTGGGTACTGCTTACCAGTCCCAGGGCCAGTGCTCTGTGTAAAATGGATATGCAAATTAGGATAATTATAATTGGCTAAGTTAACCTACCTATAAGTCCCTAGTATATGGTAGGGCATGTAGGTTTAGGGACCACAGCATAGGTGGTGCACACCTGGGTGCACTGCTGAGGTGCCCAGTGTCATTTTAAAGGCAGGCCTGCCTTGCTGGCTGCTTTTAAATTAAAGTTATATGCAAATTCGACTTTGGAATTAAAAGTAGTTCCAAAGTCTTAAACTACCTTATTTTTACATATAAGTCACCCCTAAGGTGTGCCCTATGTGCCCCTAGGGCTGGGTGCCATGTAACTATAAGCAGGGACTTTATAAAAATAGATTTATAAACCCTGGTGAGGTAAAAACAGCCAAATTCGTTTTTCCCTCATTGAAGTAAATGGCCTTCATAGGCTAGAATGGGGAGACTTTATTTTAAATTTTAAAGTCTCCTTAAATGTTGCATACAAAGAATTTGGTATCAAATTAATTGTTGTAATAAATCCCACAACTTCCAGTTATTGGATTTAATATAACTTGTTCAGGTAAAAGGTTTTAGACTTTACCTAAAAAGTTGCCAATTTCAGCCCTGCATTGTTTTTGCTGCTGTGCTCTGATTGGCCAGCCTGCAGCAGCTTAGCCAAGCTGCCTTGATGAGGTGTGAAGTGGTCTGGCTTCACACAAAGGAATGTGCTTGTGGGAGAGAATCTCCCCTCAGCAGATGGTGAGGCAGGAAGGGGGAGGGCTGCCAAACTGGTCTTCAAAGGCAGAGAAGGACATTTGGAGCAACCAGCAACACCCCCACATCCTGCAACCCCAGACAACTAGTTGCCCCCTTGATTAGATTAGGAGAGGGCAGGAGAGGGGTGTGTTTATGATTTTTATTACCAGTGGGTGGGCTCAGCCAGATGTAACCTCCAAAAATCAGATTCAGCCATGTTGGATTTTTAGAGAATGTTGCCTTCTGGGATGGATTTTTGCCACACTTCCCAGGAAGTGGTCATCACAGGGGGACGACCCTGTACCTGATTGGAGAACCAGGACCCCCCTGCTTTTCACCCAGGAGCAAGGATAAAACTGGCAGACCTGACCCCACACCTCAGATCCCCACCAGATTTCAACAAGAAAAGAACTAAAGGAGAAGGACTGCCCTGCTGAACCCCTGGCCTGCACCTGGAACCTGCACTCAGAAGGACTGCACCAGCTGCACACTTGGGCTTCACCACAAGAAGGACTTTGCCTGGCTTCAACTGGTTCAAGGAGGGACTCCCTGTTTGCTACAGGTGAAATATTGCTATCCAGAGTCCCCTGCACCAACTCCTGAAGAAAGTGACCAGCTGACCACTGCCCAGTGGCCAAAAAGGAGTTTGCGCCAGGTGCTTTCTGGGAGTTGAAGTCTGCACCCCCCAAGGACCATCTCAGAACTTCTGGACCCTTGGGGTGAGCTGTGGACCCCAAAAGAACCTTAAAAGAACATCTGGGTGAAGCCCCAGAAGTTTGGAGAAGATTTGAGAATTTTTGTAAAAAAGCTCCATAGAGGGACCGACCTGCCGCAGAAATTCTAGCCGGCTTGCCTCAACCGTGACCCGGCCTGACTTGGTGGTTCGTCCCGGTAAAGAAAAATCTCCAAAAAAGAGACTAAGGGGGTGATTCTAACATTGGCGGGCGGGGGAGGCCGCCCGCCAATGTTCCCCCAACAGAAGATCGCTCCGCGGTCAGAAGACCGCCGCAGTGATTCTGTGTTTCCCCCTGGGCTGGCGGGCGACCGCCAAAAGGCCGCCCACCAGCCCAGGGGGAAACAGCCTTCCCACGAGGACGCCGTCTCAGAATTGAGCCGGCGTAGTGGGTAGGTGCGACGGGTGCAGTTGCACCCGTCGCGTATTTCAGTGTCTGCTTTGCAGACACTGAAATACTACGTGGGGCCCTCTTACGGGGGCCCCTGCAGTGCCCATGCCATTGGCATGGGCACTGCAGGGGCCCCCAGGGGCCCCGCAGCAACACCTACCGCCATCCTGTTCCTGGCGGGAGACCCGCCAGGAACAGGATGGCGGTAGGGGGTGTCAGAATCCCCATGGCGGCGGAGCGCGCTCCGCCGCCATGGAGGATTCTGTAGGGCAGCGGAAAACCGGCGGGAGACCGCCGGTTTTCCCTTTCTGACCGCGGCTGAACCGCCGCGGTCAGAATGCCCTTAGGAGCACCGCCAGCCTGCTGGCGGTGCTCCCATGGTCGGTGACCCTGGCGGTCAACGACCGCCAGGGTCAGAATGATCCCCTAAGTCCGAAGGTAAAAAGTTGACCGGGACCTCCCAGCCATCGTATCCGAGAAGGGCTCCATGGACGTCGGATCAAGATCCAGGTTTACCCCGGTCGAAGGATTTTCACCTCGAAAAAACGACTAAGTCCGAAGGTAAAAATCTCCACCGAGGAATCCAGCATCGCGTATCCGGAGAAGGGCTCCAGGAGGTCGGACAGGACTGGCAGGTTTGTCCCGCTGAAGAAAATCTTCAAAATAAAGACTTAGGGGGTTATTCCAACTTTGGAGGAGGTGTTAATCTGTCCTAAAAGTGACGGATATACCACCAGCCGTATTACGAGTTCCATAGGATATAATGGACTCGTAATACGGCTGGTGGTATATCTGTCACTTTACCGTTACTTTTAGGACGGATTAACACCTCCTCCAAAGTTAGAATAACCCCCTAAGTCAGAAGGTAACTTTTTAACCGAGGCCTCCCGCGACCTGTAGCCGAGCAGGGCTTCATCGCGGTCGGCCTGAAACTTTGACTTTGCCCCGGTCGAGGTGCAACCAGATGACCCGATTGACGCTTTTTGTTTCTAAGTGCTAGAAAAATAATAATTCTTTAAAAATTCATATCTCCGGTTCCCCTTATCCGATTTTATTCATTTTTGTGTAATTTTAAAGATAAAAATATAAACTATTTTTATAAATTGTTTTTTGGATTTTTAAACTGTTTCCTGTGTTTTATTTAATTACTTTTTTGTGATATTTGAATGCTTTACACACTGTCTCCTAAGTTAAGTCTTGTCGCTCGTTGCCAAGCTACCAAGGGTTGAGCTGGGGTTAATTTACTGAGACCTAACTGGACCTAAGTGGAGATTAGTGGCTTGTTGCTAGGTGTAGGTACCTACCTGCCCTTACCAATAACCCATTTTCCAACACCCATGCTGTACATTTCAGGGTCAATCCCGTGCCAGTGTTACAATAGCTGCAATGCCACCTTGCAACATGCCCACTGTCATACAGTTAGGACAACAGCATTGTCGGGGAATACATATGCGTCTAGCTAGTGAAACACACCCGCACAGTCATAAGAGGAAATGGAACACTACTCGGACCATCAGTGCAATCCAATGTAGCACACATTCCCCAACATCAGCAGTACACACTACCAGTGCTGACACCTGTATCGTGCCATGCCAATGCTATACATAGTATATGCTAGGTATCAGCAACATATAGGTAGATATGAAATATCAGAGACTGGGTCAGTTCCAGATTGTTAAGTGTGGTGCAAGTGTCATCAGAACACCCCAGCCAGTGCAAGGCCTCATCATGATAATGGAAGTAGAGGGAGGGTTGAGTAGGACAAGAAGTTGGCCACATACAATTTGGACTGAACTTACACCTAGAGGATGTGACTCAGACAATTCCCCAAACTGCCCACACTACATGTGACATGCAGGTGGGGCATAGGCCTGTGAGAATGCTAATATTAATGACAGGAACAATGACCAGGAACCAAGATTACAATGTTCAACTAATAGGAAGTCAGGAACGTCGCATTACAAATGCCACAACACAGACACACTAATTGTGCAATATCTCATTGCAGAGGACGAAGGCTCTCTTGGGGATATGCCTGTCCTGGACTTCCCTGATGACATGGATGATGAGCTGACAAACATTAGCCAGCAGACCCTCCAAGATGTCCTTGGAACCCTCCAGACCCTACCTTCAGTCACAACGAGTAGCAGCCATCACAGAGGAGCCACCCACCACCCGGTAGTAAGACCTGCCAGCTCCAACCCAGCTGAGGACTCTGAGGACACTGGTACCACCTTTGAGAGGACTCTAGTTGGAGTACAGCAGGAGCTGGCCAAGGAGGTGCGGGTGGGGATGCAAAATATGGCAGCCAGCCTTGAAGAGATGCATACGTGCATGATGTCATCTGCAGAACAGGCAGCAGCCATGCAATCGCTAACACCCATCATGCAAGGACTACAACAAAGTGTAAGGGAATTCACCACTACAGTGAGGGAGTTGCCACAACACCTGGCATTTCAAACCTTTCACTACATGCACAAATGCAATCATGACCCCCTCAGAGCCGACCTGGCTGCCTACCACAGTGATGTAGCTGCTATACTCAAGAACCAGCTGCTCCTCCTTGCTGCAGTAATGCCCTTTATAGCCCCACAGTTGGCAGCTACCGGGAATTCTGACTCCACGTCTTCAATCACTGAAGTGTGTGTTGCCCCTTCAAACCCACCACCACCAAGGGCAGAGGAGACGACACACACATGAGAAGATGAAGACGTGGAACAGATCACCTCGCACGTAGGAGTACCCGATAGAACCAGTCCATGCCACATGGGCACTGATATCCTAGGTCCTGTGCTTACTAACATGCCAGTCTTGCAACAGTTGGTCACATGCACTGTTCTCCAGCACACTGTTTACCTTGACACTATGCTCTGTGATTGTCTCTCACTACCTCATTGGCAATTCATGTTCCTATGCACTTTATGACACTTCACCCCAGCATGTCCAATGACATGCCCCATTGCACTTGTGTTGCATCACAATAGAAGGCGTCACACTAATGGACTCACAATCCTGGACTATGTAATTATTGCACTACAGTACTTTAAAATAAATAGCACTTACACAACCACTTTGTCTCTGTGTAATGTGACACATCAACTGTGTAGGAGATTAGTGATGTATGTTACATGTCAATGGCCATAGAATGTCAATACAACTGCGTTGAAAGATTGTGGGCTGGTAACTATGCACTGGGGTCTGGATGGTATCATCATCTGCACTTCCTGAGGATTATTTCTGAAGTGAATTAAAAACTACCAGTATAATACTGTGTAGGACTGAAAAAGTCAGCTTCAAGGTATGTATAAGCAGAAAATCAATGTGGCCAACATTCCCTTCAAGACAATCTTTATGTATGTGACATCTGACTATAAACTTTCATCACACACACACCATACAGCAGGAATGAATGTGTACAAGTGTATGGAATAATATGTAACCTGGGAGTACAATGTAGGAAATGATAGGTGTGAGTTATGTATACAATACTACATAAGATTATAACATCACTCAGCTTATCAGGGTTCACATGAACATCAGGCGGCAGGCAGACGTACCACAGTGCCCAAGATTCCAATTCAGGTCTCAAAAGATTACGGATTTAAAAACACATCCAAACTTCACAACACATTGGGAACCATGGTAACCTTGAGTGGTGGGTGCAGTGGATGCAGTGGATGGCAGATGCATAGAGAAGTAGCTTTGGTGTAGCTGGCAATGTGACTGCACATTAGGAATTGTGAATAACCATGTCAGTGATGGCATTCAGATGCAGGATAGAACACAAATGCAAATACTAAATTGACACTGTTTACCCATGCCAAGGATCTGATCCCCAAGCATATGACACATACTGTAAAGGAGTACCTAAAATGTACTTAACAGTAATAAAGGATACTAAAATTAGGGGAAACACCTTAACTAACCTAACCTATCCTAACTACACATTAACCACAACTGGCCCTAACTACCCTAATCTAAATTTACCTATCACATTTAACTAAACACTCTAAACATCAACCCCCCAACCCCCTTATATGACGGGACACATGTAGGACAACATATACTAACCTACACACATACTATCTTATCCTAAACAAATATATATTTTTGGGGATTGTTTTTTATATTTTTATATATATATATATATGTGTGTATATATATATATATATAAATATATATATATATATATAGTTTTTCAAAATCATCAGCCACCCACAAAAAAACACATGTAATAATATAACCCACTCCACTCCGCCACCCACTTATACTACCTAAACTAACAGCCTACTCTAACCTAACACTAAGCCCCCTAAACCCACTAAAGATAAGAGCCAGGAAAGAGGAGGGAGGGGAGGGAATCATGGCTGAGGGTCCAAAAGTCACACATTTGCCCTCCGCAGGATCTTCTTTATACCCCGCAGTCTCCTGCTACTGCGGGACACCTCCTGCTGCATCCTGTCCATCCTGCGCAACATTTGTTGCATGTCACATCTCATGGACTGAAATTCTGCATTGGCTATCACAGCAGCTGTGGTTGTCTGTGTTCCACTAGTTGAGGGCACTGCCGGTGCCGTTGCCGTGCTTGGAGGGGGAGGTGCAGGAGCTGCTGTCTGTGGGCCTGGAGCAGATGAGGTTGACGGACCTGCAAAAGTGGCTGTCATCCTTTGGGTGACTGTGGTCTGAGCTGTTGTGCTGGTAGTGGTGGCTGTTGTGGGCAAAGATGGCCCCCCTTGGGCAAATGCCCTCCAGACCCCTGTGGCTCTCTCATGGCGATAACGCCATGCCATATTGCGGAACCCAGACTCCACATCTAGTATATGGCGGTAACGCATTGCCCGCCTCTGGAACTTACTGATCTCATGGGCATTCATGTTGGCAGCTGTAAAAATAGGGAAAGCCTGTCGCGGTTCTCAATGGTCTTACCCTCGCAGCGGAGAGGCGTAGGGGAACGGTCCTTGTTCCGACGGGTTCTGCTCTGGCCGAGGTAGGGGCGACCCCTTCCGGTAGCCACGGTGCTGTTTGGTATGAGCGAACCACTACAGTCCGTGCCCTCCAGAAGGAGTCCCAGAGGAAAAACCCCAGTAGGGTAAAAAACCTCCACAGGAACTCCCTGAAACGAAAAGGAGGACACCAGGGTATTAGGACCGCAGTTCAGGAAGTCAGGAAAACAAAGCAAATCAGGAACAGACAGGATTCGCAGAAGGATATCAAATAGGAGCGTGACTATCACCAAGGAGTGTTGCAACGCAATGAACAGGCAGTTGGAATCCCCTTAAATACCCCTGGACAGGAAACAGGAAACAGGAAGTAGAACACCGCCATCTTGGATTGGGGAAAAGAAAACAGTAATGAATTAGGTATGTGTGTTAGACAATGCATGCTGGGTAGAGAGGAAGTGGTAAGCATGCTGGGAAGAGAAAAAAGGCAAGTATAAAGAACCCCCAGTGTAAGGGTTCGGTTTGTCCTAGGAACATCGGTAAGTGGTGGTGGGCAGGTGAATACATGCAAGAGAAATAAATGTTAAGCGCATAATGCGCTGTGTGCGGCCATGCCTGAAACCCCCTCGGGGTTTCAGGCTCTGCCGCGTCTGCCTTTAAGGCAGAACTTGAAAAAGGGGGAGCGGCGAGCGCCGTGACCCCCAGACCGGCTCCCTGGAGCCTTTATGGCCCTCGCCGGAGCCGCGGCGACCCCCGCGACCTGGGTGTCTGCCTCAGCGTCTACCGCGGCCCGGGCGTCGGCCGCGGCAAAATTAACGTGCCGCGCCGCGGCAACCTGAGCCCGCGGCCGCAGCGAGCGCTGCGGTGTAACAGTATGCCCCCTCCCCGAGGCCCCGGGTTTGTGAGGGAAGAGCCGAAAAAAGCGGCGGATTAAAAGAGGAGCATGGACTGAAGAGGCATCCTCCCAGGAACACTCACTCAAAGGGTACCCCTTCCAATGAATAAGGTATTGGAGGCGCCCATGGAAAAATCGAGAGTCACAGACCTCCTGCACTTCGTATTCAGGCACATTGTCAACCAACAAAGGAGGGGGACAGGGCAACTGCCTATGAAAGAGATCAGGACGGTAAGGTTTCAGTTGCGAGACATGGAATACTGGGTGGATCTTCCATGTCCGAGGTAGGCGAAGACGCATGGACACTGGGTTGATCTTCTTGAGAATGAGAAAGGGACCATAAAAGCGGGGCTTGAATTTGTTTTGGGTGAGTCGGAGAGGTAGGAATCTAGAGAAGAGCCAGACCTTATCATGGACTTGATATAGAGGAGCCGCACAGCGTCTCCTATCTGCTATTGTCTTCATGCGGGACTTGGTGGACACAAGGTTAGAATGGATAATTCGCTGTATACCCCGTAGCTGTCGAACGAAAGAGGAGATGGCGGGAAGGTTGGAGTTGTCTCTCAGGGGAGTTGGGAAGGCCCTGGGATGGAAACCATAGGAGCCATAGAAAGGAGAGACTTTAGAGGCACTGTGTAGAGAGTTATTATAGGAGAATTCGGCAAGCGGTAAGTAGGGAGCCCAATTACTTTGTGTAGCGTTACAAAAGCTACGTAAGTATTGCTCGAGACCCTGATTGAGTCGTTCTGTTTGTCCATTGGTTTGAGGGTGGAACCCGGATGACAAGGCCACCTGGATCCCCAAGATCTTGCAGAATTGGTTCCAGAAACGGGAGATATATTGGGGACCTCTGTCTGATATAATAACTTGGGGTAGCCCATGTAGCCTGAAAATTTCTTGAGTAAAGACCTGACTTAACTCCTTTGCCGTGGGTAACTTTCTCAAGGCCGTGAAGTGGGCCATCTTGGTGAAGGAGTCCACAGTTACCATTATGACGTGGTTTCCCATTGAGGAAGGTAAGGCGCACATAAAATCGGTGGATATGGTAAGCCATGGGCCTGGGGGAACAGGTAATGGGCGGAGTAAGCCCACAGGTCTGGTTCGGGGTGTCTTGGCTTGAGCACATGTAGGACAGGATAACACATATGCCTCAGTGTCAGCCTTGAGAGTTGGCCACCAGAAAGAGCGAAGCAAAAGATCTTGAGTCGCTTTCACTCCTCGATGACCCGCAATAGGAGAATCATGGCACATGTGTAAGGCTTCGATTTGCACTGTTTTAGTGGGTAAAAACAGGGCCTTATCATGATAATAGTAGTCATGATCTATGTGCAGCTGTGGACGTAACCTCTTTAGTTCTGTTTCGTGTAGACGGGCATATTCAGACTTAACTTGATCTAAAAAGGTCTGTGCTACCCCTATGATTTTATTGTTGTCGAATAAGTTTTGAACCGCGGAATCACCGCACCCAGGATAACGTCGGGACAGGGCATCCGCCAGGATGTTCTGAGAACCAGGGATGTAGGTGATATAGAAATCATACTGGCTGAAGAAGAAGGCCCATCGAGCTTGCCGGCTATTTTGGCACTGGAAATTTCTTAAACACTGTAGATTTCTATGATCGGTCCGGGCTTCGAAGGGCTCCTTTGATCCCATCAAAAAGTGTCTCCATTCAGTGCACGCGACCTTTAAGGCGAGTAATTCGCGTTCTAGCACGGAATAGTTTCGCTCAGAATCAGATAGAATGTGGGATAGATAGAATACAGGGTGTTCTAGGTCATCATCGTCTTGTCTTTGTAACAAGGCAGCCCCAATGGCTCTTTCTGAGGCGTCTGTGACAACAATGAATTGTTTGCTAGTGTCTGGGTGTCGAAGAATAGGGGCTTGACTAAAGGCTTTCTTTAAGTCCTGAAAAGCTGACTCAGCGCCTGGTGTCCAACAAAAACCTTTCTTTAGGTGTTCCTTTTTGAGGGTTTGAGTAATGAAGCTGGTTCTCTGGGCAAAGTCTGCTATGAACTGCCGGTAGAAGTTGGCTAGTCCCAGAAAACATTGAGGGCCATATTTATACTCTGGTTGCGCCGAATTTGCGTCGTTTTTTTCGACGCAAATTCGACGCAGAACTAACGCCAACTAACGCCATATTTATACTGTGGCGTTAGACGCTTCGGGCGCCAAAGTGCCCGGAGTGTGCGTCATTTTTTAGCGTGAACCCCTTCCTTGCGTTAATGATATGCAAGGGAGGCGTTCCCGTCTTAAAAAATGACTCCCAGGCCTTTACGTGGTATTTATACTCCCGGGCAAAAGAGACGCCCGGGAGTGGGCGTGGCCAAAAACGGCGCATTTGTGCCGCTTTTTAACGCCTGGGTCAGGGATGGCGTTAAGGGACAAGTGGGCTCAAAATGAGCCCAGAGTGCCCTCCCCTGCCCCCAGGGACCCCCCCTGCCACCCTTGCCCACCCCAGGAGGACACCCAAGGACGGAGGGACCCATCCCATGGACATTAAGGTAAGTTCAGGTAAGTATTTTTTTTTTTTTTTTTGTGGCATAGGGGGGCCTGATTTGTGCCCCCCTACATGCCACTATGCCCAATGACCATGCCCAGGGGACAGAAGTCCCCTGGGCATGGCCATTGGGCCAGGGGGCATGACTCCTATCTTTACAATGATAGGAGTCATGTTGATGGGGGATGGGCGTCGAAAAAAAATGGCGCAAGTCGGGTTACGACGATTTTTTCGACGTAACCTGACTTGCCCCATTTTAATTCGCCCATACGCCATTTTCCCCCTACGCCGGCGCTGTCTGGTGTACGTGGTTTTTTCCCACGCAAACCAGGCAGCGCCGGTCTGCTTGCGCCGGCTAACGCCATTCCATAAATACGGCGCCCGCATGGCGCTTCAGAATGGCGTTAGACGGCGCAAAATTTTTTGACGCTAAACTGCGTTAGCGCAGTTTAGAGTCAAAAAGTATAAATATGGGCCTCAGTCTCCTTGATGGAAGAAGGAGATGGCCAGTTCAATATAGCCTGTACTTTGTCTGAGTCCATGGCAATTCCGGTTTGGTCTATACAGTATCCCAAATATTTCACTTCTATCTGATCAAATTCGCATTTTTCAGGCTTACAGAACAAATGATGTTGTCGGAGTCTTTCTAAGACTTGGCGGACGTGTTTGGAATGTTCCTCTGGATGAACCGAATAAATTAGGATATCGTCAAGATACACTACCACTGTTTGTTGCAAAAGATCAGAAAAGATAGAATCCATGAATCTTTGAAAGATGGACGGGGCATTAGTGAGTCCGAAGGGCATTACTCTATATTCGTAGTGACCAAAAGGTGTTCTAAAGGCGGTCTTCCACTCATCACCTTCTCTGACTCTTAGCAGATGATAGGCTCCTCGGAGATCCAGCTTAGTGAACCTCTTGGCTCCTCTGACTGCTTCTAAGATGTCTTTGATGAGGGGTAGCGGATACCGGTCTTTGATAGTGATCCTGTTTAACCCTCTGAAGTCGATACAGGGACGCAGGTCTTTGGTTTTCTTTGGTACAAAGAAAAGAGGAGCCCCGGCGGGTGAAGAGGAGGGAGTTATTAACCCACTTTGTAGATTCTCATCTAGGTACTCCTTCAGAATTTGTTTCTCTGGTTCGGTGAGGGAGTACATCCGCCCAAAAGGAACTACAGTGTCTGGCTCTAAAGAAATGGCACAGTCGTATTCTCTGTGGGGTGGCAATTCAGGTCTTTCTGGCTTCTGGAATACATCGATATAGTCCTGATACTGTCTGGGAACTCCCTGTAGAACATTAATGGATCCTCCCACCTGGGCAGGTGCTGTTGAGAGACTTTTTGGGGACCAATAATCCCCGGCCGGATAGCAATGGTGTTGACAAAAATGGGAGGATAACGAAATGGTTTTTGTTTCCCAGTTGATGTAAGGATTGTGCCGTGTAAGCCATGGAATTCCCAGGATCATGACATGGTGTGGTGATGAGATTAAGTCAAACGAGAGAATTTCCTGATGTTTACCGAACTGTAAACAGAAAGTAGGGGTGGTGTATTGTACCGGTCCAGAGGCCAACAGTGACCCATCAACAGTATGTACCTGTTCTGGTATTTCTTTGGGTATTTGTGTTATTTGTTGTTCTTTGGCCCAGGTTTCATCTAAATATAGGCCACTGGCTCCGCAATCCAATAAAGCCAAAGTTCTTGCTTCACGGCCATCAGTTAAATGGAGGATAACTGGTAAGAGAAAAAGAGCAGTTCCTTCCTCCCTGGAAGAGCAAATAGAAGGTATATCACGATATCCCGTCCTCACCCTTCTTACTGGGGACGGGAGTTGGCGTTTCCCAAGGGCTTGGTTGGACGAATGGGGCAGGCGCGAATTAGGTGACCAGCTGCACCACAATATAGGCAAAGCCCCTTCCTTCGTCTATGTTCCCTTTCGCTGGCGGATAGAGGTCCGCGAGCTGTGTCAATCTGCATGGGCTCTTCCTCGGTATTCCCTTTGGATTCAGGGCGGGCTTCCTCGGAACGATGGGCGAAGGGACGAGATGGTACTGAGTGAAAAGGCAAACGACTCTTCTTTTTCTCCATTCGTCGTTCATTTAACCGATACTCTATAGTTAGTGCTTGGTCCATCAACCCTTTGAGGTTTTCTATCCTGGCAGAATGTACTAGTTCATCTTTGATGTCCTCTCTTAGACCTCTACGGAAGAGTGTCACCAAGGTACGTTCCACCCAGGTTGTTTCTGCAGCTAATTGTCTGAAACGGGTGATGTATTGTAATACATCCTGACTCCCTTGTTGGACTTCGCAAAGAGCCTCTTCTGCTGACGCCTCGAGTCCAGGGCGTTCAAACATCTGTTTAAAAGTAGTGATAAAGGTGGAATAATTAGATAGACAGGGATCGTTTCTGGTTACTAGAGGTGTGGCCCAGGCCAAGGCTGGTCCTGATAAGGCACTAATCAAATACCCCACCTTGGTCTTATCTTGTACAAATTGCGAGGGACGAAAGGCAAAGTACACCGTTAAGGCATCCAGGAATTCTTTTAATGTGGTGGGATCCCCGGAAAATCGAGGTGTAGAGGCGGCTACTGCAGGGACATCTGTGGTCCTGGAGGCAAAGGTTTGTCGATAAACAGTATTCTCAGTACGTAATTGCTGGAGTTCTTGAGCCTGTTGTTGTATCGTCGCCAGTAGGTCCTGGTTAGTACGTTCCGTGTTTACCACTGGGTTATCCATAGTTCCGGACTGCAACAGGAATTGTAGGCGTTGCAATCTGTCGCGGTTCTCAATGGTCTTACCCTCGCAGCGGAGAGGCGTAGGGGAACGGTCCTTGTTCCGACGGGTTCTGCTCTGGCCGAGGTAGGGGCGACCCCTTCCGGTAGCCACGGTGCTGTTTGGTATGAGCGAACCACTACAGTCCGTGCCCTCCAGAAGGAGTCCCAGAGGAAAAACCCCAGTAGGGTAAAAAACCTCCACAGGAACTCCCTGAAACGAAAAGGAGGACACCAGGGTATTAGGACCGCAGTTCAGGAAGGCAGGAAAACAAAGCAAATCAGGAACAGACAGGATTCGCAGAAGGATATCAAATAGGAGCGTGACTATCACCAAGGAGTGTTGCAACGCAATGAACAGGCAGTTGGAATCCCCTTAAATACCCCTGGACAGGAAACAGGAAACAGGAAGTAGAACACCGCCATCTTGGATTGGGGAAAAGAAAACAGTAATGAATTAGGTATGTGTGTTAGACAATGCATGCTGGGTAGAGAGGAAGTGGTAAGCATGCTGGGAAGAGAAAAAAGGCAAGTATAAAGAACCCCCAGTGTAAGGGTTCGGTTTGTCCTAGGAACATCGGTAAGTGGTGGTGGGCAGGTGAATACATGCAAGAGAAATAAATGTTAAGCGCATAATGCGCTGTGTGCGGCCATGCCTGAAACCCCCTCGGGGTTTCAGGCTCTGCCGCTTCTGCCTTTAAGGCAGAACTTGAAAAAGGGGGAGCGGCGAGCGCCGTGACCCCCAGACCGGCTCCCTGGAGCCTTTATGGCCCTCGCCGGAGCCGCGGCGACCCCCGCGACCTGGGTGTCTGCCTCGGCGTCTACCGCGGCCCGGGCGTCGGCCGCGGCAAAATTAACGTGCTGCGCCGCGGCAACCTGAGCCCGCGGCCGCAGCGAGCGCTGCGGTGTAACAAAGCCAAACATTAGTGACATCATTGTGTGATACATCTATAGATGATATTGTAACTCTTCCTCAAAATTAGCTTAAACAGTCCAAATCACGGTACAGATCACAGAATGTCCCCGAGGAATGACAGGCCAGTGCAGCCTACACATCTACTATCTGACAGCACAGCAATGCTCAAAAAGGTGTGTACCTACTTAAATGATCTGTGCATCATTGTACTGCTATTAGTCACATAACAAATGCTGCAAGTACTCCACATGTGACAGGCCAACTAATGACAATCTCCTGGATGACAATCAAGGCCCACAAGACCTGTGATTTGTAAATGGAATTGCCTGGATGGTATGCAGTTGCTAATCATGAGGGGGTATCCTAGGTTGGAACAAATGAATGTTGGAAATACATGTCTGTCTTCTACACTGGGATCCTCACACCTAGGTACACATATTTCAGATCCCTAACCCTGTGCCTCAAGGGGTGATGAACATGCAACACATACATCAAGGACAACCAGGAAGCTTTGGACAGCTGTCCATGGGTTTAGTCAGTCCACCACAGGTAAGCAGGGCTGCCAACTAGGATTGACTCAAGCACTGGAAAATCACATCAACATTTATGTTCCTAATTGCGGCCAATTGTCATTTGATCTCACTGATACCTTTCCAAAAAGAAGCACATAGATGCACCACCCATCTGGCTTTAGCTCCATGCACACCTATGACATTCTACTCAAGTGCCACATAAACGGAGCACAACATGTGGAGTTAGATGCTGCTAGGAAGTCAAACATACAGTCCTACATTTTCATTAGTTAACAGGGATGCTCAAGTCTGTGGGTCATACTTATGCATCACTGGTCTGTATGAATCAGGGTATGACTTGCTGACTAAATCATAAAAATGTCCACCTCCTAATTAATCATTGGCATACATGTGGCAACAAATATCACCCTGTTCACCTCCCCATGCCTATAGCAGAGCACTAGAATCCCAATATATGACTCTCCGCCACTGATTGTCCAACTCAAACATGGAACAAAATGTCCAACTCCAGTCAAGTCACATATCAGATCATGTGCCAGCACATCATACCTTGCAATGTGTCCAACACACAGGAGTCAATCACACAACAGCTGCAAACAGAACACAGGACTAACATATCAGGACTTACTGAATATGTCTGGGTCTGCAAATCGAGCCACTTCACCAATTGTGCAGGGGGCTGGTCCAGCTGTAAAACATGGACAGGTGAAATGTGCTCAATGTCTGCTCAGTGTACAAAACTTCGAACAACAAATCACTGTGTTGACATTTTATATCATAGAGCAGCACCTCAGGCATGTAGACACCCCAACAGACATACTACTGCAAACGAGCATTGAACCTGTCACTCCAGTGAGTGATAGACAAACATATACACACATGCACTGGCCCTAACAGTCATGTGGTGCCAAACATGATTACTCAATTTTGTGCAGAATTATTTCTAAAGGGTGCTCCATTTCTTCATTTGTTGTTATGAGAGACATGCAAAGCCATATTCCTGGTGCACTGCAATACCAGCCACTCAGGTATTGTGGCTTGTGCATCAAGGGACAGTTACTGTGTTATGCTCATGTGGGTTGAGTTTAGTTCAGGAATTATTGTGCTTTCTATGGTCCATTATATGTGTGCCTGTGTTGCATGTAGGTTACATATGCCACATTGGCAGTGTACCCAGAGCCGTATATGCCCCCTATGACACCATGATGGCAGGGATCCTGTGTGTTACTTGATGACAATGTTACGATAAACATGGATTGGCCATTTATCTAACTCAAAACAACCAAGAAATATATGCTGACAGTGTCTAATTTGATCATCTGTGACAGAATGCATGGGCACAGGTGTAGTCATTGCACCTGAAATGTGTCACTCATTGCCCTGTGCACCTATATCAGGTATTGTAGATCACAGTTAGCCACATTCATTATCTTACATTTGCCAAGTTGGGTGATCTGTGGTTATACAATGAACTGACTCTGTCCCCTAATTGAAACATGGTTTAGCAAATGTCCTACTTTGGCAATCTTGATGACGTAGGTCTCAATTTGAATGCACCTTGGGAATGGCAGCACTCACAGGAATGCTGGCCTGCTGATCTTAGCATGCACCCATGTCTGTGATAGCCTTCATACTGAGAAGTTAACAATTTTACATATGCTTCCCTAGATCAGCAGGGGTGTACCAAACATAAACTAACAAACTATTTTGTCACTTTAAATGTATGATGGAAGCAGTCAGGGGTCCCTTGCACAACATCATGCAAATAAATAATTTGTGACCATGCATTCACAAAGTTCAGGGATCCCATGATGACCCATTAACTTTAGAAAATTCCTTGGCTATAAAGTGACACAGATGGCAAATGCATCAGCTCTGTACCAGCAATTGTGCCCAAAGCAAAATAAAACACACACAGGAACAAAGACCTTAGGGCCAAATGTTCTTTTTTTATGTGTAGCATTTGCTTCATTTGTTTATGCTACAGCTATGGAAAGTAGCACAAAATATTTAGATATTATCAAGTGTGCATTACTTTGGCATCCATAGTTAATTTAAATGCTGCACAAACCAAGTCGAAATATCAGCCTAAGATATTACCAGAGGTTAGGAAGATCGTTGTACATATGGCCATGAATACTGTTCAGACATGTATTCAAAAATTTGGTCCGGATCTCCTCTCCTGCCTTCGGCGTAGCCTTTAGGGTCCCTGCTGGTGTGGTGGAAGCTGCTGCCATTGCTCCTGTGCTCTGCGTCTTCATGCATGCTGGATGAACAGCACCTCCATGTCTTCCTTTTGGAGCTCTGATGTTGCTTCTGTGGGTTTTCCTTCCTGTGTGTTTGCACCATTTTAACGCCTGCCCTAACCCAGGCATTAATTTTGGTGCAAATCAGGATTTGCGCCATTTTCCGGCTCTGCCTCCCAGCCGTGCTGCATTTTTGTGCGGTTGGATAAATATGGCACACAGGTGTTTATGTCATTTTTTGGACGGGAACGCCTACCTTGCATCTCATTAACGCAAGGCAGTTTCATGCATTCAGAAAATGACGCACACTGAGCTATTTTATGTTAGACGGGTCTAGCGACAAAGTATAAATTTGCTGTTAGCTTTGCGCCAAATTTGCGTATAAAAAGATTACGCAAATCTGGCGCAAGCAGAGTATAAATATCGGCCTAAGTGTGCAGTCCAGGGAAGTGTCCTTTGTCAGGGTTAGAACTGAAGCCGTACAATTAGCGATTTCACCTGCAAACCAAAACCTGTGTGTTGTGGAGTGCTACAAAGGTCCTCATTCTCAACCTGCTTATATGACAAGGTACTTATGTTTGTCTGCACAAGTTTAATTTTATACTTATATGTATGATGTCAATACAGGTGCTGCTATATCTCAAAAAACGGAATTCTAATATTTCTGCTGCTAGCCAAAATTCCCTTGAGAGAGATCATGTATTGATGAAAAAAAATGAAATTCAATTTGGTGACAATGAAAATAATGTTAATCGAAAAAATCATCCTCTTTGAGCCTTTGGGCCGGACTAAGAGTGAAACACAGGGGTTACTATGTCACAACAATAAATCCTATTATATCCTAACCTCTTGGCCAAACTCGAAATCAGGCCCTTTGTCATTTTACCAGCTATACCACCCTTGTTATTTGCAATATCTGCTACTAAGGATAAATCTAATGTCATATGCATGTTATATCCAGATTCTGTTGTGCTTCAAAGGAGATACATCTGTTTCTCAGTGTAACACCCCGACACATCCATCTGATGTAGCTAGTTCGATCACAGAGAACTGCCTGAACATATTCCACATAGAACAGAGGTACTAGCAGTGGAAAGTCATTCATTTAGTGGCGAGGTGGCGTTCAATTTTGTTCCTACTCTCGTCCCTAATGTTTCTGGTAAGAGTTTGAACGCTTCCTTTATTGCTGCCCTCTATTTTGCTTTTCAAATCTAAAGAGTTACATTAAGTTTCTTATACTACTACTGACTTTATGTAAATTCTGCAATTGCTTCCTTTTACCTCTGCACTCATTAAAACCCCACTTGGACGTTGGTAGCATTATCTTATTTTGCAAAATAACACCCACGATTTCAGAACAGGGCAGGTCATTTGCTCTTCAATTTCCCTTCTTTTGTCTCTGTATTCCCTCTTCTCTCAAACACACTGACTACCAGTACAGACAATGGACTGCATTCAAAGCACTGTCACCATGCCTTTTACTGCTTTGGCCTGGACTACATTTAAACCAAGCTACAAATGTATGAACTGAGTGCACCCTATGTTTGTCTTCTGAGCACCTTTTGTCCATTCCCATGATACGCAAGACTAGAGAGAGGCTGTGCATTTTTTTAATCTGGGCCCAAAATCATATGATATCCTTTCCAACCTCTGCAAGGACAGTAGCTTTTCAGTGCTCCATAAAATGCCCCAAAACACCTTTTCCCACTGGTAATTACATACATATATACATATATATATTATCTACTGGTGGGTGATAGCCAGAAGGTGTGATGCCGTGCTCTACCACAGCTTCCCTCCTGCGCGCCGCGGTCGAACCAACGCTCCGATACTCATAGTGGCGGCAGCGCCACGGCCCGCGTTTTTGCTTTTCATTGTTTGCGGCACAGTCGGGTAAGCACAGTTCATGCTCCTGGTCGCGCCGATGTTTCTGCCTGCATACCTAATACCTTTTTTCCTTCACTTACTTAGTCGGAACCCTATTCTTTCTTCCTTTTTCTTCTTTTTCTTTCCACGTTTACTTCTTTTTCTTGTTCTGGTGTCCATGTTGTTTTCTTCTTGGTGTTCCTTTTCCCCAGCATGTCTTCTTTCTCTTTCCTTTTATACTGCTACTTTTTTCCCATTCTTTCCTATGTGGCTTTCGCAATCCAAGATGGCGTAGCTCTTTCTTCCTGTTTGTCACCTCCTGTCTCCTAGTATATAAGCCTTTCAGTCCTGGTCTTCTTTGCGTTGCAAACACTTCCTCTTGGTGGTGATCCTCGCTCCTGTTCATTGTGTTTTCAGTTCCTGTTGTTCTGAGTGAGATTTTTCAAATTGTTTCCTTTTTTCCTGTTTTTCAGGAGTTCCTGTTTTGAGCTTTTTCCCACATTTTTGTTTTTTTTCCCTCTGGGACTCCTTCTGGAGGTATGGTCTGCTTTGGCCTTTCCTGTCAAGCAGCACCGTGGCTACTAGAAAGGATCGCCCTTTTCTTGGTCAGTCCAGAACCAGCAGAAGACAGGGTGCTCTTTCAAATTCTTCAGTCAAAGGTGAGAAGCATCGTGCAGACCGTGACAGAAGGTAGTCATAGTGAGGACCAACTTTTCTCATAGACAGTTTTTTGTTTCGCTAATACCTTTGGCACTGTTTGATGCATCTCCACAAATATTTCAAAACTAGTGTACCAGTTACTTCAGCTGCTGTCTGCAACATTTTGGAGTGATTTGTCAAGTGGGGCTGAGAAAAAGGGTGTCCCAAAACACTTTTTCCTCATGCAAGGTCTATGCGCTATTTTCCAGTTTTTAGACATGACTGCTGTCTGAACCGCTAAACGTAATTACACCAAATGTTGCAGAAAGGTAGATCTTGGTCTAGAAAGGCCCTTTTTTTCATTTGGTGTAAATCTTTCAGTAGTTTTGAAGTTATTAAAAGAAAACATTTTAGATATCTAGGAACGTAGATCATTTGTGAGTTGCAGGTACCCGCAGATCCGGTCAAAAATCAAGGCCCTGATAGGCTAACTACAAACTGAAAGGAAAGTTGCGGTCACCATTGTGTTTCTTGTCTGGGCCCCCGGGAAAAAACATAAATAAAAATGCACATAAGAGGTGAGAATAGAGGTGTGCTGACCCCATAGGGCATATAAAAGGGTCTCAGAGGGACAAAAAAGTGCCTCATTTCATTTTTTTTGGCTGATCTGTGGGTCCACTGTGGTAGACAGTGCAACCCCCAGTATAAATCCACAATGGATCCGCAGATCCAAAGTCCAATGGAAAAAAAACCCTCACTCACTCACACGTCATACCCCTGCTGAATGACATGCGCAGCGTGAGTTGGGTGCATGCGGGGAGGGCAGCATGCGTGGCGGTGGTTGTACTAATGTATGGTAGTTATATATTACTTTACATTAAAAAAAAGATACTCACCAAAAAAAAGGTTACAGGGAGATTATAGTTAGGTTGAGGTTTTACTCACATCAAACTATAAAAATTTAGCAGTTACAATTCTACTCATAGTTCTATTTATTTGAAGAAACTAAAACCCATGGCATTAGCCAACTTTAGGCCACAAGTTATAGTGTCTTAACATAAGAATAACTATAACTGCTAAATTTCTATGGTTTTGTGTGGGTAAAACATCAGCCTATCTATAACATCTGTGTAACCTTTGATTTTTTGAATGATACATAGATATAGTTATAGATGTAGATAGATATCTCAGGTCAAGATATACAAAATGGCACTCCAATGCAGTTTTCTAGCTATTTTTTAATGTGTGAGAAAAACATGATGCATTTCTCAAGTAAGCGTGCTCCAACACCAATGGAAACAAATACGTAGCAATACATAGAAATGAATAAGATACCATTGCACATAACATGAAAAAGAAATACAACCCATTTATTAGGATCTCTGTTCCCCTCATTTTATCTCTCATTTTAATCAATGTAAATGTTCACCATTGAATAGAAATTAAACTCAGATCAATTCATTTGATTGTACCCTCACCCCAGCAGAGAAACTTCTCAAAGTGTGCTTGATATTGATGCAGAGGACAGCGTACATATGAAAAACAACATTTACAGCCTGTCTGACAAGGTGAGAGCTATGAGAGATTGAGCAGTCTTTTAGTCTCTGGTTCAGTCCAGTATTGCTGATACCCAAGATTGCTCAACCAAGCAGCACCCCAGAACGCAGGCTTCATGTGGATTACGAAGGCCTCAGTTTAGTCACCAAGACTGATTTTCATCCCATTCTCAGACCTTATGAGCTCTTTGAACGGTTAGGGGCTGTAAAGTACATTTGACTTGATTTTAGGGTATCTGCAGATTGCCATAGCTTTGGGGACAAAGGATGGGTCCGCGTTCTCCCATGCTCCACCACAATAGGGCACTTTCAATTCACGGTTATTCCTTTTGAGTTGAAGAACACCTGTGCCACAGAGGCTGAAAAACATCAGTGCAGTCTACATGGATGTTGCTGTAGTCAGCCTAAAATGGGTTGACTACCAGGGCCACCTCAGGGAAGTGCTTCAGGCCCTGCAACAGGCAGACCTGACTATCAAAGCCAGTAAGTGTCATATCGAGTAGAGCTCTCTGGTATGCTTTGGCCACCAAGTTCATGGGAGGCCATGTAAAGTTCTCCAGCTCAGGAGCAAGACCATTATGGCCTGGGATCCCCTCAAGACCCAGACCTAGATGACAACCTTCTTAGGCATCACTGGGCATTACAGGAGATATGTCAAAGAATTGATCTGGACGGTGGTGTGCCTGAAGGCATTTAAGATTCTGAAGCAATTCATGTGTTCAGCACCAGTACTCAAAACATGTGACTTCAGCAAGGAGCTCATTGTGCAGACAGACACTTCATGACATGGTATTGGGGCTGTTCTTTTACCGCTAAATGTTTAGGACCTAGGCCAACATGTAGCTGTCATCGCAGGTGGCTACTACCCGGGGAAAAAAGGTGGCGTGTAATAGAGAGTGAAGCATTTGTAATGGTCTGGTCATTGATGAAACTGAGCCCATGCCTGTTTGGGACTCATTCATGGGTTCACACACACACTCAGATGGCTGATTCAAATGCTGGGTAAGGATCACAAGCTCTTGTGGTGGCCCATCTCACTACAGGGGACTTTATGGTGGAACATTGCCCTGGACTGACCATACCAATGCTGGTTACATGGTTTTCCACCTTAGCAATGAGAGCTCCCATAAAGATGGTAAGTTCTCTTCACCTTCTGCTGGGAATGTTAGAAATTATCATCTTCTTCATGATTTGCCCCAGATTTTTGCCTTGACTGTTTTCGTTAGCTGTAGAACTCTGCAAAGTGCCTATGCTTCCTCTTTCAACATTAGGAAAGGGGGACATCTACCCTGATTGGTATATTTAACTTACCTCCAAGTCCCTAGTACATAGTACAAAGTGTGTGCAGGCCCTTTTAGTTAAATGTAATCCAATAGACTGCAGCAGCCATTATGCCATTGACTGCAGTGACAGTGCAAATGTGATTGCGGACCTAGCATTTGTAGAATGGCTGTGCAGTTTTTAAACTGAAAATTCGAACTGTCAAAATAACTCTTTTGACAGGTCAAAACCTTCCTTTTAAATATTAACAAGTCATTCCTAAGTAGGTGTTATTGCCCATAAGGTAGGGTGTATGGTATTTAAATGTAGGATATGTCAAAGTTTAATATTACATATGCACATATGGTGAAACCTTTTTGTACTTTTTGAAATATTTATTGGAATCCCAATACACTGGTAATAAACATGCTGTAAAAAGTATTTCTAGAAAGTTGCCTAACCCCAGCCTAAAGCCTCTGGAAGCTGGTGTAATAGCCCCCTTGATGAGGTGTGAACTTTCTCCCAGAGGAGGGACAAAAGGTCATGGTTGTGGGAAGCTTCTGCAATGGAAAATGTCCAAGTATTTGATCAATTTCAATGAGGCCCACTATGTCACAGGCAGATGCAGCTAACACCTGGGTCTGTCCCTTACTTTTGACCCCCTTGTCAGGTAGGCAGAAATCATAGTGGACAGCAGCTACCCCAGAACTGACTGCCTTGACAGGACTGCTCATTTTCAAGGCCACACCTCTGGGATGGGCACGGGAGCTCTGTGGAGGGGAAAGGTTTCTTCCGTGTTAGTGTTAGGTAGAGAATGGCACTGTTGGATTGTTATCAGTGAGACGCAAAGGAAATGCTGTAAAAGTGGCTAGCATTAGCTCTAAGAACTTGTATTTGATAGACTATGGACAGGCTAGGAGTTTCCTGTATGCACATGATGGTGCTAGGCATACATGTGGCATCCACAGTACCCGCCACCATGTTTGTACAAAATATCAGAAACACAAATATCGTGAGAAAGAATATTGTGCCAAAAATATTGATGACAAGGGTATCCCTACATTTAGTGCACTACAAAGATAGCCAGCTTTCTACATTGATGGTTGAGCAGTGGGATAGAAGACTGTGCATTTGTTGATACCACTCTGTCAATAAGTGTTTCCACAAAGAAACTTACAAATGACTTTAGTCCATGTGTCCTTTGTTTTCAATCTTTTTTTTTTCACATTTCTAAACTTGAACTGTTATGGCCTTGTGTAAGTCACCCAGTCCCTGTGTTCGAGATTTGAAAAGTGTACTAGATAATTAGGCCCTTGAAAAATATTTAGAATTTATTTTGTAGATTTCTAAAAAAGGTCCCAGTCACTTTAAACATGTCTGGCACAGAGGAGAGAGTCCACGAACTCGACCTGACCCCTTACCTGCAGCTTACTGTGCAGGATCTAAGGAACATTTGTAAGGCCGGCAAGACCAAAACTGGCTCATACCATATAAAATCACAGCTCCAGGAGCAAAGGTGGGTGAAGTTTGTGGAGTCTTATTCGGAGGAATCCTGCAGAGTCACATAAAAACTCTACAGAGATTCCACAGAGTTCCACCTGAGACAAGTACTCTTGCATGCGGTGCTACAGCTGTGTTTTACTGGATAATTTTGTTCTGAATAGATAACGGAGGCAAATACACAATCCTTGCTTTTCTCTACATGTGTCTGTCGATGGAATTCCTATGGGGCTGTGTTTCAACTCGCAAAATGTTCATGCACAATAAATCATACGATGCAAGCTAGGTATTTACTTTGTCACTAGCCTCCCACACATTGAACGCGGAACAGATATCAAGCACCTTGATGTGCTAGTACTTTAAACATATTTATAGATAACAGTTCATACACAGTGTGAAGTTTAACCTTCAATAAATCTACTAAACACCTCAACACCACCCTGATAATGGGCCATAATATTTACATCACGTGTGTTTAGATCCTGTGCTTCTTAGGACCGTACCTTCCTCTACTGTGACTTGCATCCTCTGGCATCTTTCTAGAATCAGAACGGACAAGCATACCCTACTTCAGTCTACTTTAGGTCCATGCCAACATACAGAAGTCAAAGCAGCACCATAAATACCCACAGATGCTGAACTCTACCTGTCCATCAAGTTGTATGTAGCGTCTGGTGCCAGCATCGACACGTACAGATCTCACAACCAAAGAGAAGCTGTGGGAGTGAAACAATAAATAATAAGGCACTCTTACTTGGGGGTACTAACAGACACCAAGCTATTAATAGGCTCAGCCTTGTACAATAATGTATGCATGTCAGAATGTTGTGGCAGAACCCGATGCTTGGTCCTGTGTCCAAAGTGGCACCTTCTTTAATTTTAAGATCCCAGAGTGCAGGTAATGGGCATTGGGTGTAATGATGACTGCACAAGCTGCATGGCCAGCACAGAAACCACTAACTGCTGTTAGGAGCACCAGCCCATTAAGCATCCCCCTGACTGCACTGAACTATGATCAGAGATGGCCATTCTCTGCAGATATCTCTCCACCTGGCCCCTAGTCCCTAGGGTTGCTTACCCTAGCGCTCGGCTCCTCAGGTGCTTCTGGGTGGTCATGACTCCCACAAAGAGGTAGCTGCTGTACCACAGGCTCCCCGGCCTCTGGCCCCTCAATTCTTTCAAGCCCCCAAGCTACGGATCGCCCGTAGCTCCCGGGCGTCGATCGTGGTCTAAGTCAGTGCCCTGAGCACCTCGGGAGCAGCAAGTGGGAGGTGAGTAGGAAACCAAGCACCACATGAAGAGCCATGAGCGACTGGGGCTGTGACCCACCATGGGAAAAGGAAGGCGTAACAAAGCTTTGCAGCTGGCAGGGGCTGCCTCCAAGGTCTCTTTGCCCTCCCTGCATCATCTAGGAGCTGAGTCCAGACTGATGATAGGAATCCTGAAGATTGGAAGGGGCTGTTCTCTTGGCAGCAAAGGAGGCTAGCACAGCCTTCTGCGGCCCTGTGCTCTGTTAAAGGTCCCCATTTACCTGTATCAGTTCCCTCTAGGCAGTGCTGCGGTCTGGCTCCATGCTTGCAGAAGCTGGCGATGTGCTCCACTCTCAGCGTACTGACTCTGTAGTGAACACATCAGGAGAAGTCTATATGGGTATGCAACCACTAACCAGGATTGTGCAGGAGTAAATATTAGGGCTTTTAATTTGCACAACTCCTGTGTTAGCACATGCAACTCTCTCTGAGCTTCACCAGGTTGTAAATTAGTGCCACTGATTAGGTAATTCTGCTGGCGGAGCGGCAAAATGTATTAGTAATTCTGTGTTACAAGAGTAGTGTACTAAATTTCTCCAATTCTGCCAGCAGAATAAACAATTCTGCCCTCCCCTATCCAGGAGCTCCTTGCAGAGTTTGATGCCATCCACATAACAGAAGATCTTGACACCCCCTCCACCACCCAGAGGGGGAGGTGGACAGTGACCATGAAACTGGAGACAGCTTTCCACAACTCAATAGAGAAGGTGATGAGGTACCCCCTCACATTTATCCCAAAACCGTACTGGGAGTGCCTCCCCCATCTGGAGGTAGGTCAGGCCACTCAAGGCATGGAGAAGAGCTAGAGGATGAAGAAGTAATTCTTGAGAGACTAGCCAGAAGGGCAGCCCTTGAAGACAAGATCTTGGCTATAAAGAAAGAAAGAAAGGGCTGAGATAGGTCTAGAACCCATAAGTGGTGGCAGCAAAGTAAATGGGGAGAAAGAGGAAACATACTATCCCAGAAATTCCCTAATGTAGTGTACCAAAATATGTTGAGGGTGATGATATCACAAAGTGGTTTATAGACTTTGAGAGGGCTTGTAAGATGAGGAAGGTTCACAAGATGCACTGGAGTTCTCTACTTTGGGAGTTATTCTCAGGCAAGTGCAGGAATAGACCCCTGCCACTGAGTGAGGAAGAAGCTGAGTCCTGCATGAAGGATACCCTGTTTGAGGGCTTTGGACCAAGCAACTGAAGAGTACCGTATTAAGTTCACGGATACTCACAAAACTTTGAGTCAATCCTAGGTAGGTTTTGTAGACTTTTCAGTCAAAACACTGGGAGCTGGTTGAAAGGAAGTAAGGTTCATGATTACGGGGGGCTAAATAATTTGATTAGGAAGGAGCATCTTTTCAGTAACTGCACCACAGAAAAATTGCAACGGTACCTAGTGGACAAAGGATTGGCCTCTCCCCAAGAGTTGGGAAAGAATCCTGACCACTGGGTCAAAACAAGGGTGTCTAAGAAGACCGATGGGTGGGGTATCCAAAGGAAAGGGGCTGCTAATCCCCCCAAAAGGAAAGATAGTAGGCACAAAGGGGGGAAACCCAAAGAGTCTTCCAAATGCCCTCAAAAACTTGCTCAGGAGGGAGGGCTTGAGACTCTTTCCAATCAAAGAGTGGGTAACAGGGTAAACACTAGGAGCTCAAAAAACCTTGATGCTTCACTTGTAAGGCTAATGGATACTGAACTCGCGATACTTCCTGTCCCAAAGTGGACCTCTCTAATGCACCTGAGACTCCAGATGGTAGATGCGATCCCTGGTGTGCCCAGACCTGGTCAGAGAGCACACTGAAGCCACTTTAATCTATGATGGTGAGGTTGATGTAGCTACCCTGGCTGTTTGGCCCAGTAACCTGGAGAAGTACAGGCAAAAGTCACATGTCAATGGGGTTGAAGTGGAAGCACTGAGGGATATAGGTGCAAGTCACTATAGTGACAAAAAAACTGATATCCCCAGCCCAATACATAAGTGGACAAACGTATCCAGTTATCAATGATGATAACATTGTCAAAGTTTATCCCATGGCTGTGGTGACCTTAGAATGGGGAGGGATTATTGGCCAGAAAAAGGTGATTGTGTCCTCTGCAATCCGAGTAGAATGCCTGCTAGGAAATGATCTGGAGACCTCAGCATGGGCTGAGGTAAAGATGATGACCCATGCAGCCATGCTGGGGATACCTGAAAGGGTGTGCATGCAAAATCAGAGCACATCGCAAAGCCCATGGTGAAAAAGAGGTGTTGGAGCCAGGAATAATAGTCCAACCCTCCAAGAGAAAAGGCAATACGTCTGTGAAACCAACTTCCGAGGAGAAATAAGCTCAAAAACCTCTCCTCAAAGACCTATCACCCTGAAGGGAACTGAGCCCCAGGAAGTTGGGCCTTACATGGCCCAGGAGGACCCTCTAAGGAAAATCTATGCGAGGGACAAAGGACCTGTCCCACTCTTGAATGCCTGAGATAGCAAGCAGGAAAAGGGAGATGTCAGTAGCTCCCACATGATTTATTGTGAGGAGGGTCTCCTTTACACTGAGGCCAAAGACCCCAAACCTGGTGCCACTAGGAGAATGGTAGTGCCTCAGCAGTACAGATAGTTTGTGTTCACATTTGCCCATGACATCCCCTAGCTAGCCATCTGGGCCAGACAAAACCCTGGAGTAGGTTAGTCAACCACTTCTACTGGCCAGGTGTGTTCCAGAAAGTAAAGGAGTTGTGTCGCACCTATGTCACCTGTCAAGCCAGTGGCAGGACATGTGGCAAACAAAAGGCCCCTTTAATTCTACTTATGGTGATTGGGGTTCTCTTTGAAAAGGTGGGATTTGACATTATTGCCCCCTTGACAATCAGACAGCATCAGGGAACAAATTTATACTGGTGGTAGTGGATCGTGCCACCAGGTACCCTGAAGCAATTCCCTTTAGGACTGCCAGTGTATCTGCTGTTGCCAGGTCCCTCATCAGTATGTTTACTACAGTGGTCTTCCCCACAGAGGTGTTTTCAGACAGAGGTACGATCTTCATGTCTGCTTACCACAAAGCCATGTGGAAGGAATGGGGTGTGACTTATAAGTTAACTACGCCATACATCCCCACAAACAAATGGTTTAATTGAGAGATGGAACATAACCATGAAACATATGATCATGGAACTCCCAGAAAGACTCAGAAGGAGATGTCCTTTTGCCATGCCTGTTTTTCACCTACAGAGAGGTGTCACAAAAGGGAGTGGGACTTAGGGCCTGATTACAACTTTGGAGGAGGTGTTAATCCGTCCCAAATGTGACGGATATACCACCAGTCTATATCCATAGAATATAATGGACTAGTAATACGGCTGGTGGTATATCCGTCACATTTGGGACAGATTAACACCTTCCTCCAAAGTTGTAATCAGGCCCTTAGTCTCTTTGAATTTTGTTTTGGCCATCCTGTTAGGGGACCACTGGGTCTAGTGAGGGAAGGCTGGGAGATGCATCTCAAAGAGACCAAGCAGGATATAATGGAATAAGGTGGTCAGTACAACCTTGGCGGTCGGTGTTAAAGCGGCGGTAAAACCGCCAACAGGCCGGCGGTAAAAAAAATGGAATCACGACCATGGCGGAAACTGCTAACATAGACAGCCACTTTAACACTCCGACCCCCACGGCGGTAGAAACAAACACCGCGGCGGTAACCGGCAACGGGCAGACGGAAGACAAGGTTCCGCCCACTGTATTACAACCGTCCAATCCGCCACCTTTTCCGGGGCAGATTTACCGCAAACAAAAATACGGCGGAAACAGGACTTGGAAGGGAAAACGCTCACCTCTACACACCCCACGAGGAACCAGGACTTCATGGACCCCGAGCTCCAGATACTCCCAGCCTTTGTCTTCCTGCTCCTCTACCACAAACATCAAAGACGGCGGCGAAGACCACGGTGAGTACTGCACCTACGACACAGGGGAGGGGGGAGGGAAAAAAGAGTGACACACACATGCAACACGCAAAACCCCCACCCCCACCCTCACCCACTAAAATACACACGCCAATACATGTTGATACATTACAGTTACAACCCCCAACCCCCCCTGGAAGAATGCAAGGACAAAAGGAAATGAGTTGAAAGTTTGTAATCTATTAAAAATACAGTAATCAAAAATATATATATATATTTACACTATAAACAAATATATACACCAAGAATACAAGTCCAAGGTATTCCACCATTAAAGTCCGTGGACCACTGGGCCCAAAATGCATGGGCGAGGCCCACATTCGATACCCGATCAAAACGGAGAAAACACTGCTGGGGTATGAGATAGAAATACAACAGGCACCTCAGGGGGAAGGGAAGGGGGGTCACCTCAGTGGGTGGTTTGCCCACTTCTGTATCCTGGGGAGTGCAAAGCCACAGTCTCACAATTGGATAACAGTCTCCACTGGTTCTAGAGGGGGCTTGGTGCGCAGAGTGCTTCATCCTGCCAAAGACTGAGGTAGTGGATGTGATATTCCACTGGCTCTGGAGGGGGCTTGGTGCCCAGAGTGCTTCATCCTGCCAAGGACGGAGGTAGTGGATGTATCTCTCCACTGGTTCTCGAGGGGGCTTGGTGCCCAGAGTGCTTCATCCTGCCAAGGACTGAGGTAGTGGATGCCTTTCTCCACTGGTTCCGGAGGGGGCTTTGTGCCCAGAGTGCTTCATCCTGCCAAGGACTGAGGTAGTGGATGTGATATTCCACTGGTCCTGGAGGGGGCTTGGTGCCCAGAGTGCTTCATCCTGCCAAGGACTGAGGTAGTGGATGCCTTTCTCCACTGGTTCTGGAGGGGGCTTGATGCCCAGAGTGCTTCATCCTGCCAAGGACTGAGGTAGTGGATGTATCTCTCCACTGGTTCTGGAGGGGGGCTTGGTGCTCAGAGTGCTTCATCCTGCCAAGGACTGAGGTAGTGGATGTGATACTCCACTGGTTCTGGAGGGGGCTTGGTGCCCAGAGTGCTTCATCCTGCTCGTGGCGGCCTCAGTAGAGTTGGAGCTTTTGGCGCTCATTGGCCTGCGGTGCTGGTGGCGGCGGTGTCCTGTTCAGCGGTGCTGGTGGCGGCTGTGTCCTGTTCAGCGGTGCTGGTGGCAGCGGTGCTTCTGGCGGCCTTGTCCTTGGCAGCGGTGCTTGTGGCGGCGTGTCCTGTTCAGCGGTGCTGGTGGCGGCACTGTCCTGTTCAGCGGTGCTGGTGGCAGCGGTGCTTGTGGCGGCGGTGTCCTTGGCAGCGGTGCTTGTGGCGGCGTGTCCTGTTCAGCGGTGCTGGTGGCGGCAGTGTCCTGTTCAGCGGTGCTTGTAGCGGCGGTGTCCTTGGCAGCGGTGCTTGTGGCGGCGGTGTCCTTGGGAGCGGTGCTTGTGCCGGCGGTGTCCTTGGCAGCGGTGCTTGTGGCGGTGGTGTCCTTGGCAGCGGTGCTTGTGGCGGCGGTGTCCTGTTCAGCGGTGCTGGTGGCGGTCTTGTCCGCCGTGCAGGTTTTCCCAGACTTGACTGTTTTTCTGTGCCCCTTCCCCACCTTGGATGGTGGTGCAGCTGTCTTCCCAGTCCCAACTGCACTCCTGGAAGAGGCTTTGGTGGTAGATGTTTGCCTCTCTCCTGCCAGGCAGTGGGCAACTTTGTGTGCTTTTGAGGTGGGGGACTGTCCGTGGTCTGGCTCCTTGGCACACTGGCTGCCCTGCTGGTGTCGCACTCCAGAAGCCAGTTACTACTAGCACCCCTGTTCCCGCTGATGTAGTGGCTGAGGTGCTGGGTTGGGACCTGGAAAGGTGGGCCCTAGGGGACTGAAGGGGTGGGGGATGTGAGGGGAAGAGGTAAAGGTTGGACAGGAAAAGTTTTTTGGACACACTGGGATGGGTAGATGGAGGGGGTTTGGGAGTGAAGGAAGAGGTAGTGGTTGTAGGAAGTGTACGCTTGCTGACTTTGGTTGAAGGTGCATGGGCTGGAGGCTGTCGTGAGGAGGATGGCTGTTGGGTGGGTGTGTGGCTGCGTTTGTGTACCTTGGGAGGTGGGCTCACAGACACACTGGGAGAGGACACAGGGGATGTGTGAATGGTAGTGGGGGTGGTTAGTGCAAGTGAGCGGGTGTGGTGGTGGGTGTGCTGGTGATGGAGGTAGTGGCTGAAGATGTAGTGCATGCAGGTGTGAGTGGAGACAAGACATGGAGGGATGGAGGGAGGTGAGGAGGAGGGGGATACAGTGGAGGCAGTGGATGTTGGTATGTCTGCCTGTGTATGATGCTTGCATGAGTGCCTGTGGGATGTGTGGTGCTTATGTTTGCCTGAGCTTCCCTTGTGTATTGAGGTGTGTGCATGCAGGGCTGATTGTGTGCTTGGGATAGGCTGAGGTACAGGGGTTTGGGTCTGGGTGGTGGAAGTTGGGGGGGGGGAGGCTGGACACAGGGACAATGGCTGCCATTAGTGCTGAGGCCAGAGTCTGAAAAGCTCGCTGTTGGGCTGCCTAACCAGAATGAATGCCCTCCAGGTATGCATTCATCTGTTGCAACTGCCTCTCTACACCCTGGATGGCATTCAAAATGGTAGACTTCCCAACAGTGAGGGACCTGAGGAGGTCAATGGTCTCCTTACTGAGGGCAGCAGGGCTGACTGGGGCAGGGACTGAGGTGCCTGGGGCAAAGGAGATGCACACCCTCCTGGGTGAGCGGACACGGGACACACGCTGAGGGGCTGCTGGGAGGGCGGTGCTGGTAGGAGGGGTGGCGGCTGTACCTGTAGATGCGGGGGGCACAGAGGGGCCCGCCACCGCAAGGGAGCTCCCATCAGAAGAGGAGTCTGTGTCACTGGTTTCAGCTCCTGTCCCCGCCGTGGAGCTCCCCTCGCCCTCCGTCCCACTGGTGGCTTCTGACTCTGTTGTGTCGCCCTCCAGGGCCATGTGGGGTGCAGCTCCCTCCTGCTCCGGTGCCACTGCTCCTCCGCCTGATGATGCTAATGCACACAAGAACAGGGAGACCACAAAAAGGGGGGGGGGAGACAGAAGAAAGACATGTTGAGTGCATGCAATACCGCTACCATTGGCGGACACTACAGACACAGAAGCCGCCTACACTACACTGTGCACTTAGAGTTACAAGGTAGAAGGCCTATGCCTCATTGCTGCACACATGGACGTCACAGGAGCCTGACTAGGTGTAGTTGGCTCTGATCACTGGTGGGGTGGGGTGCCACATGGCCTGCCTTAAGAAGGGACCTTGCCTACTAAACTCGCCCTGGCCTAGGGGAACCCACAGCCCACCTCCCCCACCCAGACACCTCCAATGAGTGCTGAATCAGCAGAATGATTGGCACGCCAAATATCCTTCTTCTGGTGGGCGCTGACCTACAGGAATAGTACAGGGGAAAAGGAGAAGATATAACCGTCCGCACCGTCACAGTCATTGACCCGCATCCCTACCCTTGCCACGACTCACATGCACTCACCGTAGTTTCATGCACGCCTCATTCCCCCCCCCGTCTTTCATCCACACCACTCCACACAGGCATTGCCTATTCGGCATGCTCACAGTGTACTTTCCTGTTTGTCTAGAGGACCGTAGAGTAGCGTGTACTGGGGGAGGACCCCATCCATTAGTTTCTCCAACTCCTCCGTGCTGAAGGCAGGGGCCCTTTCCCCAGACACATGAGCCATTGTCTTTTCCAGACTGAGGGCACAGCAGCACTTGCAGTGTAGGTCCTCTACTGTCGAAGATCAGGTATCAAGTGAGTGAACAGAGAGAAAATGGCGGTCACATCCGTGGCGGGGCATACCGTCACCGCCGACGTACATCGTCATTGGCTCCTGGGACCCATAGTGCCCAATGTTAATCAATGCAGGATTGCGCCACGGTCTTCGAACGCCTACCGCGACGGTGTACAGCGCCAGTGCAGTTACCTCATATTCCCTTGTCCCACATTACAGGTCAGGCAGCCGCCATTTCAGGGGGCCACATGGCATTAATTTTGACTGCGTCACACATATCTAGGCCTTGCATAAACAATAATACAGGCATATATCAAATTCCAAAAAATTGTGGAATAAAGGTGTGTTTACGTACCTCAGTGTTGGTTGACTCTCTGCTCGCTGTTCTCGTCCATAGAGCACGTCCGCTGGGGCAGGTGAGGAGATGGCGGCATCCTCCAGTATACAGACCGCTGGTGGACCTGTCGACAATGGAGGAGTGACATATAATTGTCACATACAGACTTGATCGTACCACAATCCTGAAACTGTGTGCCCAGTTGGAGCCAGACCTGATGTCAGCTATCCGCCATCCCACAGGAATCCCCCCTCTAGTGCAAGTCTTGTCAGTACTCCATTACCTGGCAAGTGGGTCTTTTCAAACAACTGTGGCCATTGCATCAGGGATGTCCCAGCCTATGTTCTCCAACGTGTTGTCCAGAGTGTTGTCTGCCCTGCTGAAACACATGCGCAGCTACATCGTGTTCCCTCAGGTGGAGGATTTGCCTACAGTGAAAGGTGACTTCTAAGCCATGGGACATATCCCTAACATCATAGGTGCCATTGATGGGACACATGTGGCCTTGGTCCCTCCGCCCGCATGAGTGAACATGTGTACAGAAACCGGAAGAGTTACCATTCGATGAATGTGCAGATGGTGTGTTTGGCCGACCAGTACATCTCCCATGTGAATGCCAAGTTTCCTGGCTCAGTGTATGACGCTTACAATTTGAGGAATAGCAGCATCCCTTATGTGATGGGGGAACTCCAGAGGCACCGTGTGTGGCTATTAGGTGAGGACATGGACCCAATATAATGCGACTAGGTGTCTGGGTCTGGGGATGTCCCTAAGGGTTTGTGTGTGCCTAACAGCAGTCCCTCCATATTTGCAGGCGACTCTGGTTACCCCAACCTGTCATGTCTACTGACCCAGTGAGGAATCCCAGGACAAGGGCAGAGGAATGCTACAATGAGGCACATAAGCGAACTAGGAGGATTGTAGAAAGGTGCCTCCATATGATAGGTGGTTCCCTATTCTACTCACCAAAGAAGTTGTGCCTGATCATCGTGTCCTGCTGTATGCTTCACAACTTGGCTTTGCGACAACAGGTGCCTTTTCTGCAGGAGGATGGTCCAGATGGAGGTGTTGTGGCAGCTGTGGAGCCTGTGGGCAGTGAAGACGAGGAAGCAGAAGAAGAGGACATAGATAACAGGAACACGGTCATTTATCAATACTTCCAGTGAGACACAGGTAAGAAGACAGCACTGCCTGCTACATCTGATTTAATTCTTCTACCTCTCATCTGTCTGTCACTTTCACCCAGTGTATGGACCCGGATTTGTCACTTTCCCTTTCAATTTCACAGGTGTGGGTCCCACTGTGTGACATCTGCTTTGTTTCCGCATGGACTAGAGCTGTGTGACATAGGTATGTTGACAATACATTGGGGGTCATTCTAACCCTGGCGGTCGGTGATAAAGCGGCGGCCAACCCGCCAACAGGCAGGCGGTCCAAAAAATGGAATTCTGACCCTGGCGGGAACCGCCAACAGAGGCCGCCACTTTAACACTCCGACCGCCACGGTGGGACACACAAACAGCGCAGCGGTCACCGCCAACAGGCAGGCGGCAGACAATGTACCGCCCACCCTATCACAACTCACCAATCCGCCACCTTTTCCGGGGCGGGAGCCCCGCCGATAAAAACACGGTGGAAACAGACTACAAACGGGAAAACGCTCACCTCTACACACTCCACGAGGAATCTGGACAGCATGGAACCCGAATTAAACATCCTACCAGCTATTGTCTACCTGCTCATCTACCAGGAGTACGAACACCGGCGCAGACGACAACGGTGAGTACTGCACCTACGACACAGGGGAGGGGGGAGGAGGAAAGGTTACGGGCACACACATACGCGACACCCCCACCCCCCCCAACCCAAATACCCACACACCAATGCAGAGCAACAAGTCAGAGTGACACCCCCAAAACCCCCGGAATAATGAAAAGACAAAATAAAATGATCATCAAAATAGATATATATTATAGCACAAATGAAGTAATGTGAAATATGATATATGAAATATACATAGAAAATAAGGAACAAAGTCAAAAATATATACATGGGTTATAAGTCCTGCACATTTTGGCAAAGTTCCATTGTCCGTGGGCCAATGTGCACAAACACATGGGCAAAGCCCACACACGAGACCTTATCCATTGGAGAGAACACTGCTGGGGCATCAGATGATAAAACTACAGGCACCTCAGGGGGAAGGGCAGGGGGGGCACCTCAGCCACATGAGTCCACGACGCCAGATTCACGAGGGGCCCCCATGCCCACTGTACCATCCTGTTGAGTGCAAAGCCACAGTTTCTCAAGTCTCTACAGTGTGTGGGTTGCCCACTGTACCATCCTGGGGAGTGCAAAGCCACAGTCTCTCAAGTCTCTACAGTGGGTGGGTTGCCCACTGCTATATCCTGGGGAGTGCAAAGCCACAGTCCATCAGATGGATTACTGACTCCACTGGTCATGGAGGAGGCATGGTGGGCAGGGTGCTTCGTGAAGCCTGGCTCGACACAGAACCGGCACTGCCAATGGGCCAGCGGTGCTTGACAGGAAGGGCCCAGCGGAGCAGGTCAGAGACGGCGGTGTCCAGCGGAGCGGTGCTTGACAGGAAGGGCCCAGCGGAGCGGTGCTTGACAGGAAGGGCCCAGTGGAGCGGTTCAAAGACGGCGGTGCCCAGCGGAGCGGTGCTTGACAGGAAGGGCCCAGCGGAGCGGTGCTTGACAGGAAGGGCCCAGTGGAGCGGTGCTTGACAGGAAGGGCCCAGCGGAGCGGTGCTTGACAGGAAGGGCCCAGCGGAGCGGTTCAGAGACGGCGGTGCCCAGCGGAGCGGTGCTTGACAGGAAGGGCCCAGCAGAGCAGTGCTAGACAGGAAGGGCCCAGCGGAGCGGTGCTTGACAGGAAGGGCCCAGCGGAGCGGTTCAGAGACGGCGGTGCCCAGCGGAGCGGTGCTTGACAGGAAGGGCCCAGCGGAGCGGTGCTTGACAGGAAGGGCCCAGCGGAGCGGTGCTTGACAGGAAGGGCCCAGCGGAGCGGTGCTTGAGACTGTGGGCCCCTGTTCAGAGGTGCTCCTCACAGCAGCCCCTGTTCAGCGGTGCTTCTCACGGCGGGGCCCTGTTCAGCGGTGCTTCTCACGGCGGGGCCCTGTTCAGCGGTGCTCCTCACAGCGGCCCCTGTTCAGCGGTGCTTCTCACGGCGGGGCCCGGTTCAGCGGTGCTTCTCACGGCGGGGCCCTGTTCAGCGGTGCTCCTCACAGCGGCCCCTGTTCAGCGGTGCTTCTCACGGCGGGGCCCTGTTCAGCGGTGCTTCTCACGGCGGGGCCCTGTTCAGCGGTGCTCCTCACAGCGGCCCCTGTTCAGCGGTGCTTCTCACGGCGGGGCCCTGTTCAGCGGTGCTTCTCACGGCGGGGCCCTGTTCAGCGGTGCTCCTCACAGCGGCCCCTGTTCAGCGGTGCTCCTCACGGCGGGGCCCTGTTCAGCGGTGCTTCTCACGGCAGGGCCCTGTTCAGCGGTGCTCCTCACAGCGGCCCCTGTTCAGCGGTGCTTCTCACGGCGGGGCCCTGTTCAGCAGTGCTTGACTTGTGTTTCGAGGGAACCAGACCTGGCCAATACTTCCCGCTCAGTCGCCATCCGACCTTTCAGATGCGGGGCCCTCCTTGGATGGAGTCCTGGGCCCGTGGGTGTCTTCCGTCACACCCGGAATGGGCCTGGTGGGGCCCTCCTGGGCAGCTCGCCTGCTGCCAGACTTGTCCGCCCTGCTGCCCTTGCCCTTCTTCGCCGAATCCCTGGGGCCCTTGCCTCCCTTTGTTGATGTGCCAGGTGACGGGGCAAGGCTACTGTCCTTGGTGGCAGCCGTCTCAGGCTTGTCACGCCGGCCCTTGCCTTTTAGGGTCCTCTTCCCAGGGGGTGGGCTGGCTGTCCCCATGCTGCTGCCCGATGTTCCTGCCCTAGGAGCTGGTGGACTCCAATAGCCCTGCACTATGGTCCTAGTAGGTGCAGGGCTTGTGGTGGCTGAGGTGCTCTTTGGACTCTTACCAGATGGAGGGGGTGGGTCAGGTGATGCAAAGAGGTTAAGTTTGGAGAGGAAAAGTTTTTTAGGAGCAATGGGAAGGGTAGGTGCAGTGGGTATGGGAGTGGAGGAAGAGGATGTGGTTGTAGGAGAGTCAAGTGTGCTGTCTTTGGGTGCAGGTGCTTGTGCTGGTGGCTGTCGTGAGGTGGATGGCTGTTGGGTGGGTGGCTGACTGCGTTTGTGTGGTTTGGAAGAGGGGGTGACAGACACACTGGGAGAGGACACAGGGGACGTGTAAATGGCAGTGGGGGTGGTGACTGCTCGTGTGCGGACTGGTCTGGAGGGTGTGCTGATGATGGAAGTACTGGCTGATGGGGGTGTGCATGCAGGTGTGAGTGGAGACGTCACAGGGAGGGAGGAGGGAGACGAGGAGGTGGGGGACACAGAGGAGGTAGTGACTGTTGGCATGTCTGCATCTGGATGTTGCTTGGGTGAATGCTTGTGTGATCTGTGGTGCTTATGTCTGGATGAGCTGCCTTTGGGTGTTGAGGTGTGTGCAGGCTGGTCTGATGGTGTGGATGGGATAGGCAGAGGTACAGGAGACTGGGACTGGGTGGAGGGAGTTTGAAGAGGGAGGCTGGAGACAGGGACAATGGCTGCCGTCAGTGCTGAGGCCAGAGCGTTGAACGATCGCTGATGGGCAGCCTGACCCGAATGAATGCCCTCCAGGTATGCATTGCTCCGATGCACCTCCCTTTCCACCCCCTGGATGGCATTCAAAAGGGTAGACTGCCCAACAATGATCGTCTGGAGTAGGTCAATGACCTCCTCACTGAGGGCAGCAGGGGTAACTGGGGCAGGGCCTGAGGTGCCTGGGGCGAAGGAGATGGCCGGCTTCCTGGCCGAGCGGGCACGGGCCGAACGCGGACGGGCTGCTGGGAGGGCGGAGCTGGTGCGCTGGGTGGCGGCTGTACCTGTTGTGGCGGTGGGCACGGATGTTGCCGCCACCGCAAGGGAGCTCCCTTCCGAGGACGTGTCGCTGACGTCTCCACGGGTCCCCGTTGTGGAGCCCCCCTCGCCCTCCGTCTCACTGGTGTACTCGGAGTCGGTTGCATGGCCCTCCGGGGCCATGTGAGATGCAGCTCCCTCGTGCGCCGATGCCACTTCTTCTCCGCCTGATGATGCTAATGCACACATGAACAGGAAGACAAATAAAATGGGGGGAAGGGAGAAATAAAGACAAGTTGAGTGCATGCATTGCCAACACCGTTGTCGGAGAGGACAGACACAGAAGCCCCCAGCACTACGCCGTGCATTCGGGGTACACTACTCAGTTATTGTGTCTTGGCCTACAGGTCTATGGACGACACATGCACACATAGGTGAGGCCGGACCATGGATAGCTGTACATGGCACCCTACAGAGGTGGGTGGCGGGGGCACAGGGCCATGCCTTACAGAGGGCCCTAGCCTACAGAATGCGCCCTGGCCTAGAGATAGCCACAGCCCTCCTCCCCCACCCAGACACCTCCACTGCGCGCAAAGATAGCAGAATGTGCTGATTCTCACCCCCTTGTGTCTGCTGTGGTGCCCTCACGCGCCCATCCAAATCGGGGTAGGCCACCGCCAGGATCCGGGACATCAGGGGGGTCATTTGGCGGCTGGCCCCCCTCCTACGTTGGGAGGCCATCCCCAGCAGAGACTCGGCGGTCTTTCTGGTCCCGCGGCGGATTTCCTCCCACCTCTTTCGGCAGTGGGTGCCCCGTCTGTTGTGGACCCCCAGGGCCCGGACGTCCTTGGCGATGGCACGCCAAATGTCGATCTTCTGATGGGCGCTGACCTATGTGACATGTACAGGGTGGGAAAGGAAATATCTTCACTTTTCTGCATGGTCGATGTGGGTGGCCCCCCCTCCCCAACCTTGCCATGTGGCACATGCTCTCATCTGTCGTGTGTTGCACTCCTCATTCGCTCACCTCCCCACCATCTTACATCCACCCCACTCAACACAGGCATAGCCCATACAACGTGCACCCTGGGTACTCACCTGTTGGTCTGGAGGACCGTAGAGTAGCGCATACTGGGGGAGGACCCCATCAACAAGTTTATCCATTTCCTCAGATGTGAAGGCAGGGGCCCTTTCCCCAGTCGCATCAGCCATTGTCACTTCCAGACCGAGGTCACAGCAGCACTTGCAGTATAGGTCCTTTCCTGTGGATGATCAGGTCACGGAGGCCGTGACTGCCATTTTCTATCTGCTTAATCACTCGAGACCTGATCATCCACAGGAGAGGACCTATACTGCACCGCCGGCGCACTTCCTCATTGGCTCCTGAAACCCATAGGATTCAATGTTAACCAATGCGGCTTTGCACCGCGGTCTTCGACCGCCTACCGCCACGGTGTGCCACGCCAGCGCATTGACCTCACATCCCAATGTCACACTTCACAGGTCAGGCAGCCGCCATTTCAAGGGCCCACATGGCTTAATTTCTACTGCGTCACACAGGCCTAGGCCTTGCATTGCCACTCATACATGCCATTCAATGCATACAGAATCGTGTACAGTGCAAGCTGTGTGAACGTACCTGTGGGTTGCTTGACTCTATGCTCCATGTTGTCCTTCCTAGGCACCGTCCGCTGGGACTTGCGAGGAGAAGGATGAATCCTCGCGTGTACAGACCGCTGGTGGACCTGTCGACAATGGAAGAACGTCATATCATACTTACATACAGGCTTGACAGAGCCACTATACATGAACTGTGTGCCCAGCTGGAGCCAGACCTGATGTCACACATCCGCCAACCCACGGGGATTCCCCCTCTGGTACAGGCTCTGTCAGTACTCCATTTTTTTGCTAGTGGATCTTTCCAAACAACAGTGGCCATTTCTTCTGGGATGTCGCAGCCCATGTTTTCTAAAGTTTTGTCCAGAGTGTTGTCTGCCCTGATGAAATACATGCGGAGCTACAGTGTCTTCCCTGAGGTGGTCGATTTGGCTACAGTGAAGGGTGATTTCTATGCCCTTGGACATATTCCCAACATCATTGGTGCCATTGATGGGACCCATGTGGCTTTGGTTCCCCCCAAAGACAGTGAGCAGGTGTACAGAAACAGAAAAAGTTATCATTCGATGAATGTCCAGGTGGTCTGTTTGGCAGACCAGTACATCTCCCATGTAAATGCCAAATTCCCTGGGTCTGTGCATGACGCGTACATAATGCGAAATAGCAGCATCCCTTATGTGATGGAACAGCTACAGAGACACCGTGTGTGGCTAATTGGTGACTCTGGCTACCCCAACCTGTCCTGGCTACTGACCCCAGTGAGGAATCCCCGGACCAGGGCAGAGGAACGGTACAATGAGGCCCATGGGCGAACTAGGAGGATCATAGAAAGGACCTTCGGCCTCCTGAAGGCCAGGTTTAGGTGCCTGCATATGACAGGTGGATCCCTAATGTACTCACCAAAGAAGGTGTGCCATATCATCGTGGCCTGCCGTATGCTTCACAATCTTGCTTTGCGAAGCCAGGTGCCTTTTCTGCAGGAGGATGGTCCAGATGGTGGTGTTGTAGCAGCTGTGGAGCCTGTGGAGAGTGAAGAGAAGGAAGACGACGGGGACGACACGGACAACAGGGATACAGTGATACAACAGTATTTTCAGTAGCACAGAGGTAAGATTCACCCACGCCATTTTACATTTACTTAAGACCTCCTGCCTCTATACTGTCTGTGTTTCCCCCAGTTCCTGTTAACTGATTTGTGACTTTCCCTTCCCTTTTCAGAGCTGTATGACCCACTGCGTGACTTCTGCTTTGTTTGCCCATGGACTAAAGCTGTATGACAGTGGTATGTTGTCATCACATTGTACCTGTACATGTTTGCACCGTTATGTGTAATACATTTGTTAAGAATACAAGCAGACTCCTGTTTTTTTAAGTGCAATAAGTGATTTTATTACAGTGCTACATTTAGGAACATGATTGTAAAACGGTAATGGGTGGGGGTGGGGTAATGTCCATGGCAGAGTCCAGTTCTCAGTCTCACAGGTGCATTGTCCATATGCCTGTGGAAGGATGGAGCAGGGGCAGTTTAAGGTTGGACAGGGTGGCAATGTGGGACAGTGGGATGACATCAGTGGGTTTCTTATGCTGGCGGGGGTCTTGGCATCCTACTCTGTCTTCTTGTGAGATCTCAGGTTCCGCTTGCGGGGTGGTTCTTCATCTGCAGGAGGTTGGGTTCTGGTGGCCTGTCGTTGTGTGGGGGCCTCCTGTCTACTAGCGCCGGCGGAGGTGGTAGGCTGTTCCTGGTCTGGGTTAGTGACAGGGGCCCTTTGGGGTGCTACATGGTCCCGCAATGTGGTGACTATCTGGTTGAGGGCCACGACGATGGTCCCCATTGCGTAACCAATGTTCCTCAGTTCCTCTCTGAACCCCATGTACCGTTCCTCCTGCTGTGCCTGGATCTCCTGGAACCTGGCCAGTACCGTAGCCATCGTCTCCTGGGAGTGGTGGTATGCTCCCATGATGGAGGAGAGGGCCTCTTGGAGAGTGGGTTCCCTGGGCCTGTCCCCCCCATGTCGCACAGCAGCCCTCCCAGTTCCCCTGTGTTCCTGGGCCTCTGTCCCCTGGACGGTGTGCCCACAACCACTGCCCCCAGGTCCCTGTTGTTGTTGGGGTGGTGGGTTAACCTGGGTGCCCTGTAGTGGCGGACACACCGCTGATTGACGTGTCCTGGAGACAGAGGCATGGGCCCGCTGGGTGGGAGCTGTGCTGGTGTTCCCAGAGGGGGTTAGGTCTGCTGTGGCCTGTGGCTGTGTGAGGGGAACCGACTGTCCCGAGGTCCCCGATGGGCCGGGCTGGTCATCTGGGTCCAGGGAGACAGAGCTGCTGTCATCACTGGGGGCCTTTTCTGGGGGTGGGATGGACATCTCTGGACCCTCCGTGGAGGTGTGGTGGCGTTCGGGTCCTGCAGGGGTATAAGGGTATGGTTATTGCTTCTGTGTGTGACATTTCGTGTAATGGGTGGGTGGCCGTGTACCCAAGTGCAGGCATTCCCTTGTGTGGGCTTTTGTGAGGGTGGCTTGTGGGGGTGATGTGTGTGCGAAGTGGCCATGCTTTGGTGATGGGTGTCCACGCTTTGTGGTCGCATGAGGGGCTGGGTATTGGGATGGGTGGGTTGTGATGGTGAGCCATTTGCAAGGAGTTGGTGTGATGGGGTGGGGGTGAGGGTGGGGGTATGTACTGGCATGCAGGTGGGGTGGGGGTGGGAAGAAGTAGTTAAGATTTGACTTACCAGAGTCCATTCCTCCAGCAACTCCTGCGAGGCCGTCAGGATGCAGGATGTGCAAGACTTCCTCCTCCCATGCTGTGAATTCTGGGGGAGTAGGTGGGGGTCCGCCGCCAGTCTTCTGCACCGCGATGTTGTGCCTTGATACCATTGAACGCACCTTCCCCCGTAGGTCGTTCCAGCGCTTCCTTATGTCGTCCCGATTGCGTGGATGCTGTCCCACAGCGTTGACCCTGTCGACTATCCTTTGCCATAGCTCCATCTTCCTGGCAATGCTGGTGTGCTGCACCTGTGCCCCGAAGAGCTGGGGCTCTACACAAACTATTTCCTCCACCATGACCCTGAGTTCTGCGTCAGAGAACCTGGGGTGTCTTTGGGGTGCCATGGGGTGGTGTGGATGAGGTGAGGGATGTTGTATGTGTTGTTGAGTGTGATGTGTGTGGTGGTGTATGGTGATATGTGCGTGGTAATTGTGTGGGTGATGTTGCGATAGGCCTCTGTGTGATGGTCTACTCTATGCAGTGCTGTTTGTCTCTTTCCTTCAGTCGCTATTGTGGTCGTAAGGGTTTGTGGGTGATGTGGGTGTGTGCTTTATATTGTAATGGGTGTGTGGGTGTGTTGTTTGTATGTGTCTCAGGTGTGTGTATTTCAAAATGTCCAATGTGGTTATGTTTTGTAAGGGTGTGTGTATTTTGACCGCAGCGGTGTGTACCGCCAATGGAATACCGTGGTTGAAAGACCGCCGTGTGGATTCGTGGGTCAGAATGGCATGGGCGTATTTCTGTTGGCGTGACGGTGGAGGTTTGGTCATCGCCATTTTTTCGCTGACCTTTGGTGTGGCGGACTTTTGTGGATGTCGGGTTTTTGGCGGTTTGCCAGTTGCGCGTCAGAATGACGGTGGTGGTTTACCGCAGCGGTGTTATTGCGGTCTTCTGTCCGGCAGTAAGCGCCTTTTACCGCTGAGGTCAGAATGACCCCCTATATGTCCTACCTTAACCATACACTGCACCCTGCCCTTGGGGCTACCTAGGGCCTACCTTAGGGGTGCCTTACATGTAAGAAAAGGGAAGGTTTAGGCCTGGCAAGTGGGTATACTTGCCAAGTCGAATTTACAGAGTAAAAATACACACACAGACACTGCAGTGGCAGGTGTGAGACATGATTACAGGGTTACTTGTGTGGGTGGCACAACCAGTGCTGCAGGCCCACAAGTAACATTTGATTCACAGGCCCTGGGCACCTCTAGTGCACTTTACTAGGGACTTAACATTAAAACAAATATGCCAATCATGAAAGAACCAATTACGTACACATTTTAAACAGGAGCACTTGCACTTTAGCACTGGTTAGCAGTGGTAAAGTGCCCAGAGTAACAAAAACAATAAAATCAGAGTCCAGCACCCATCAACAACCTGGGGAACAGAGGCAAAAAGTTAAGGGAGACCACGCCAAGGATGAAAAGTCTAACACGTGTCCCCCCCAGCTAAAAGTGGGGAGCAACTACCCAACCTCATGGGAGTTCTCATCACTAAGGCGGAAGAACCTGGACAGACCATCAGCATTGGCGTGCTCTGTACCAGGACGATGTTCCACCGTAAAGTCCATCCCCTGTAGGGAAATGGACCACCTCAACAGTTTTGGATTCCCACCCCTCATCTGCATTAACCATCTGAGGGGCCTGTGGTCGGTCTGAACTCGGAAGTGAGCCCCAAACAAGTAGGGTCTTAGCTTCTTCAGTGCCCAGACCACAGCAAATGCTTCGCGTTCTATGGTACTCCACCTACGTTCCCTGGGTAGTAACCTCCTGCTAATGAAGGCTACGGGTTGATCTAGGCCCTCTTCATTAAGCTGTGAGAATACTGCTCCAATACCATGTTCTGAGGCGTCTGTTTGCACAACAAACTCCTTGGAGTAGTCAGGTGCCTGCAGCACAGGTGCTGTGCACATGGCAGCCTTCAGGGCATCAAAAGCATTCTGGCAAGCCTCTGTCCAGATCACTTTCTTGGGTTGCTTCTTAGAAGTCAACTCCGTTAAGGGGGTAACAATGGTACCATATCCCTTAACAAACCTCCTGTAATATCCTGTGAGACCTAAAAAGGCTCTCACTTCAGTCTGGGTCTTGGGAGGCTCCCAAGCCAGAATCGTGTCAATCTTAGGCTGTAGGGGTGCCACCTGGCCACTCCCCACCTGGTGTCCTAAGTACACCACAGAACCCTGCCCTATTTGGCACTTGCTCGCCTTAATAGTGAGGCCTGCCTTCTGCAGGGCCTCTAACACTCTCCAGAGCTGTTGCAGGTGTTCCTCCCATGTGGAACTAAACACAGCAATGTCATCCAGGTAGGCGGCACTGAACTCATCCAGTCCTGCCAACACCTGGTTGACCAACCTCTGAAAGGTGGCAGGGGCATTCTTCATCCCAAAGGGCATCACATTGAAGTGGAAGTGCCCATCTGGGGTAGAGAATGCTGACCTCTCCTTTGTCCCCTCAGTTAAGGCAATCTGCCAGTACCCAGATGTTAAATCAAACGTACTGAGGTACTTGGCAGCTCCTAACCGATCAATGAGCTCATCAGCTCAGGGGATGGGGTGTGCGTCAGTCTTGCTGACTGCATTGAGACCCCGGTAGTCCACACACAACCTAAGTTCTGGAGTGGCACCAGGAGCAGCAGCCTTTGGGACCAAGACCACTGTGCTGGCCCAAGGACTGCTGGAGTGCTCAATAACCCCTAGGGTTAACATTTTGGAGACTTCCTCCTTAATGCAAGCCCTGACCCTGTCAGTCACCCTGTAAACCTTATGTTTAACAGGTGTACTGTCCCCAGTGTCCACATCATGTGTGCACAGGTGTGTGACTCCTGGGATCAGGGAAAACAGCGAGGCGAACTGTCCCAGCACGTGGCAACAGTCCCTCTGCTGTTCCTCAGTCAGGGAGGGGGAGAGGATCACTCCCTCCACAGACCCATCTTTCTCTCCTGCAGACAGGAGGTCAGGAAGAGGCTCACTCTCTTCCTCCACCCCATCATCTGTCGCTAGGAGCATGGATAGCTCAGTTCGCTCAAAGTGTGGTTGGAGGCGGTTGACATGTAGGACCCTCAAAGGGTTTCTGGGGGATTGCAAGTCTACCAGATAGGTGACCTCGCTCTTTCTTTCCACCACCTCAAAAGGCCCAGTCCACTTATCTTGGAGAGCCCTAGGCTCCACTGGTGCCATGACCCACACTTTTTGTCCAGGCTGAAACTCAACCAGAGTGGCATTCTGGTCGTACCACCGTTTCATATCCTCCTGGCTTGCTTCCAGGTTCTCCTGAGCGAGACTCTTGAAGCGGGCAGTCTGGTTTCTTAGTGCCAGAATGTAGCTAAATACATCTTGGGGTGGTTTACTAGGAGCTTTCTCCAAAGCCTCCTTCACCAGACTGAGCAGTCCCCTCACAGGGTGGCCATAGATGAGCTCAAAGGGGCTAAAGCCAAATCCCTTTTGAGGCACCTCCCTGTAAGCGAACAGAAGGCATGGCAAGAGAATGTCCCACTTACGCCTCAAGGGCTCTGACAGGCCCTGAATCATGCCTTTCAAGGTGCGGTTGAATCTCTCAACCAGACCATTACTTTGGGGGTGGTAAGGGGTGGTGAACTTGTAGGTTACCCCACACACCTTCCACAGAGACTTCATATAAGTGGATATGAAGTTTGTACCTCTATCAGATACCACCTCCTTGGGGAACCCCATGCGGGTAAAAACCCCCATCAAGGCACGTCTTACCACGGGGGCAGTGACCGTCCTTAGAGGAATGGCTGCCATAGACCGGGTGGATACGCATACCCACCCAGGCAGACCCAACATCTCCAAGTGAGACCTGTGTTCCACCTCCTTCCAAGGGGAATCCTCCAGGTCGTTACCTAGCAAACAATCAACAGGCATGGTTGGACTCACAGTTACTTTCCAGGAACCTGAGACCCCCCCCCCCATTCAAAGGGAACCTGGGCCACTCTGCAGAGGCGCTCAGAGTTGTCTACCGCAACTACTTGGTGAAGTACCCGGGGATCAATCTGCTCTTCAGACACCAGGTGACTCCTCACTGTAGTCACACTGGCTCCTGTGTCTCTCAGAGCCTCCATCCTCTGCCCATTGATGGTCACCCATTGCCTGTACTTCTTAGTGTTATCAGGCACTAGGTTTCTCTGGACCATCTCACTGTCCCCTAGTGAGACAAGGGTCATTTCTGCTGGTTCCCACCCACCTGAAACCAACTCCTCCCCAAGCGCTACACTGGCCAAACCCTGGGACGGTGCACCAGTGGGTGCCGGTGTACTTTTGGGGCATTTGGGGTCCCCCCTCACATGACCCACCTGGTCACATGCATAGCACTTACGTGGGGGACCACCTGCCACTGGCTTCCCTTTGGACAACCATGGCTTCTTTTCACTGGGGGGTTGGGAATCCTTACCCTGGGAATCAGTTTGGGGCCCTTTAGAGAACTCTGCCTCTTTGCCCTTACCCCCCGCTTTCTTCTGAGAGGGACCCTGCCCACCCTTGGCGTGGTCTCCCCCATACCTCTTTTGGACCCTGGTGCTCTCCCAGCGGTCCGCTTCCTGTGCAAGCTTCCTGGGGTCAGTCAGCTTGCTGTCAATGAGGTGCTGGCGCAGCTCTGGAAAACATAAACTGTACAAGTGCTCCCAAGCAATTAAGTTGTAAAGCCCCTCATACGTGTTTACCTTACTGCTCTTCACCCAACCATCCAGTGACCTGCAAAAAGAATCAACACATTCCAACCATGTTTGGGATTCCTTTCTCTTGTAGGATCTAAACTTCTCCTTGTACTGCTCAGGGGTGAGACCATACCTGGTGAGTAAGGCCTCCTTCATTACAGGGTAGGTGAGATCCTGAGCATCCCCTAAGGCTGTCAGTGTGTCCCTCCCCTCTGCCTCAAAATGCTTCCACAGGGCTGCCCCCCAATGAGCTTCAGGGACCAGGTTCATGTGGAGAGCTGACTCATAACCCTTGAACCACAAGTAGATATCATCCTCCCTCTTATAATCCCTCACAAGGTCTTTTGGGATGTGTACCCTTCTCTCAGGCTGCACTGTAGGATTGCTGCCACCATCCCTACTGGCTGACTCCTCTGATCTATCTCTTTTAAACTGAGCTCATGAGCCATTGCTAACTTCCTTTCCTCAATGGCCAGCCTTCTCTGTTCCATCTCTAGACTGAGCTTTTTCAGCTCCAATTGGTACTCCCTCTCTGCCTGTCTGTCCTGTAACTCTCCAGGTGTCAGACCCTTGGAGGATACACTGCTACTTGCCCTAGAGACTCTTTCCCTGGGAATAACAGGTCCCCCCACTATACCATTATGTACTGATTGCTCTCCCTCCTCATCCTCATCCTCCTCCTCATCCTCAGTGTGCCCTGCAGGGCTTCTGGTTGTCACCCAGGCCCTCAGCACCTTTTTCAGCTCATCCTTCTTGGAAGAGCTCTTAATGGGACAACCAAAATTTTTACAAAACTGCTTCAGCTGAGCCTTGTTATAACTATCCAATTGCTTCAGGTCAAAAACAGCTTCAACTGATGCATCTCCAAGTAGAGACATGATAAAAGGTTAAAAGAGTGCAAAGTTCCAAATGCAGAAAAGCAAGTTCTCAAATGAAGTTCCAGAAAAGTCAATCACCGGATCAGCGAAAAAAGAAACTGAATGCAAAGCAAAAACAGTCCAAATAGAAAAAAACAAAAATCACAAGACTAGTAGTATGTGGTCATGTAGTGGTCTGAACTCAAACAGTAGTGTACACTTAATTACTGTATGTCAAGCACAAATACAAGTCCAAATCCCAACCGCTGATCACCAATGATAGAAATGGGGTCTTTGGTTGACAGTCAGGTTACCCCCTGTTCAAGCAAGGACCCTCACTCTAGTCAGGGTAAAAGAGAATCACCCTCAGCTAACCCCTGCTTACCCCCTTGGTAGCTTGGCAGAGCAGTAGGCTTAACCTCAGAGTGCTAGGTGTAAAGTATTTGTACCAACACACACAGTAACTTAATGAAAACACTACAAAATGACACAACACCGGTTTAGAAAAATAGGAAATATTTATCTAAACAAAACAAGACCAAAACGACAGAAATCCGACATACACAAGTCAAGTTATGAATTTTTAAAGACTAAACTCAAAAATAGCGCTTAGAAACAAAAATGCTTCGATGAGATGTTAACATGGCGTCGTGACGGAGTCGTTCCCAACAAGCCGACACCAGCGGCGCCGGACACGGAGTCGTGTAGACCCCTAAGTACAGTACCTTTGGTGAAGAGTGAAAACAAGCCGATGCGCGAAGTTGGGAATTGCGGCGTCTGTGCGAAACGTTGAATCCGTGCACTTCGAGCGGCGTCTGTCACGACGTGGTGCGGCGACTTCCACGGAGTCGCGGACTTCAGTGGGGCTGCTGCGGCGTCGGGCCTGCGAAGAGCGTCGCGTTCCAGCGAAGGTCACGCCGTCGGGTGCAGGCGGCGTCACCGAATTCAGCAGCAGCGTCGGTCCGGAGTCGTCCGAAGTCGATTTCCTTGGATTTCCACCAGCTTTCCTTTCAAGGGCCCAGGGACTGGATAGGGCACCACTTGTCAGAGCAGGAGTCTCTCCAGAGACTCCAGGTGCTGGCAGAGAGAAGTCTTTGCTGTCCCTGAGACTTCAAACAACAGGGGGCAAGCTCTAAATCAAGCCCTTGGAGATTTCTTCACAAGATGGAAGGCACACAAAGTCCAGTCTTTGCCCTCTTACTCTGGCAGAAGCAGCACTGCAGGAAAGCTCCACAAAGCACAATCACAGGCAGGGCAGCACTTCTTCCTCAGCTATCAGCTCTTCTCCAGGCAGAGGTTCCTCTTGGTTCCAGAAGTGTTTCTCAAGTCTGTAGATTTGGGTGCCCTTCTTATAACCATTTTAGTCTTTGAAGTCACCTTTCTTCAAAGGGGACTCACACCCACTTGTGAAATCCTGCCTTGCCCAGGCAAGGCATCAGACACACAGCAGGGGGTTGGAGCCGGCATTGTCAGAGGCAGGCACAGTCCTTTCAGATGAGAGTGACCACTCCACCCCTCCCTCCTAGCAGAGATGGTTAATCAGGAAATGCAGGTTACACCCCAGCCCCCTTTGTGTCACTGTCTAGTGCGAGGTGAAAAACAACCCAACTGTCAAACTGACCCAGACAGGGAATCCACAAACAAGGCAGAGTCACAAAATGGTTTAAGCAAGAAAATGCTCACTTTCTAAAAGTGGCATTTTCAAACGCACAATCTCAAAATCAACTTTACTAAAAGATGTGTTTTTACATTGTGAGTTCAGGGACCCCAAACTCCACATGTCCATCTACTCTCTAGGGGAATCTATGCTTTAATCATATTTAAAGGTAGCCCCCATATTATCCTATGAGAGAGACAGTCCTTGCAACAGTGAAAAACAAATTTAACAATATTTCACTGTCAGGACATATAAACCACATTACTATATGTCCTACCTTAACCATGCACTGCACCCTGCCCTTGGGGCTACCTAGGGCCTACCTTAGGGGTGCCTTACATGTAAGAAAAGGGAAGGTTTAGGCCTGGCAAGTAGGTATACTTGCCAAGTCGAATTTACAGAGTAAAAATACACATACAGACACTGCAGTGGCAGGTGTGAGACATGATTACAGGGTTACTTGTGTGGGTGGCACAACCAGTGCTGCAGGCCCACTAGTAACATTTGATTAACAGGCCCTGGGCACCTCTAGTGCACTTTACTAGGGACTTAACAGTAAAACAAATATGCCAATCATGGAGAACCAATTACGTACACATTTTAAACAGGAGCACTTGCACTTTAGCTCTGGTTAGCAGTGGTAAAGTGCCCAGAGTAACAAAAACAATAAAAGCACCCATCAACAACCTGGGGAACAGAGGCAAAAAGTTAAGGGAGACCACGCCAAGGATGAAAAGTCTAACAAAACGTATATGGTCCAATGTTATAATTACAATTGGCATGACAGACCCATGTAAGTCCTTAGTAGATAATGGGGCAAGGGGGATTGAAACTACCTATAAACCTCTGGTATATAATAGAGGAGGGAGGTTTGGAGGCCCAGTAGATTTATTGCACTGGAGTGTGCACTGCTGTGTTGCCTGCTGTCATTTTTAAAGGCAGCCATGCCTTGCAGGCTGTCTTTGAAAACTAAAATGTGTACAAATTTGACTTTGGAATTAAACATACTTCCAAAGTGGTACTCTACCATACACACAACACACCCCCGCATGCATACACGCACTCCCTAGATGCCCCAGGGGTGGGGCGTGATTTTATGATAAAAAGGGACATTATAAAAGATGTTTTATATGCCCCAGTGAGGGAAAAAACTGCACCTTTCGTGTTCGCCATTGTAGAAAGGTAGCTGAATAGTCTAAAATAGATATATTTTTCTTAAGCATTAAGCATAAATAATGCTAGGGAGGAGGTGGAAATAGCATGAAAGGACTAAAATGAGTGGTAATGATAAAGTCAGCAACTTGCCATTGTTGAATTTATCATAACTAATACAGAAAATAAGTTAAACGACTGCATGCGGTCCCTCCTGATTGGTCATCCCTAACAGGATAAGCCAGGCTGCTTTTATGAGGTGATAAGTGGCCTGCACTAGGCAGAGGCTGTCTGATGGGGAGATTAGCAGATGCTAAGGCCAGGCCAGGAAGGGGGCTGGGTAAATCAAACTGGGCATTAAAAGGAAGCAAGTAAAAAATGAATGCAGCCAGGCCTGTCCTCTCACCCTGTAACCCACACATAGATAGCTTAGGAAAGGAATTTGGAAATGTCCAGAGGGGGAGTTAATGGAAATGAGCTACACCAGTGGGTTGGTTAGCCAGGTCTTGCTCCCCTGGAGGGAAATACTCCATCTTGGAATGTTAAAGTGGAGTTCTTTTTGAGGCAAGAAAATGCTACACTTTGGAGGAACTTGTCATGCTTCTGGGTGGCACCCTGCAGCTCATTTGATAAGGATGCTGTTAGACCTGGCATCCTTGGCGTGGTCTCCCCTGTCTTTTTTTGCCTCCACTTCCCATGTTTTGACTGTGTGCTGGACTTTGTTTTTGCTGGTTTTGGTACTCTGGGCACTTTACCATTGCTGACCAGTGCTGAAGTGCATGTGTTCTCTGTGTAAACTGTATGTGTAATTGGCTTTTCCCTGATTGTCATATTTGATTTACTAGTAAGTCCCTAGTAAAGTGCGCTAGAGGTACCCAGGACCTGTAAGTCAAATATTACTAGTAGGCCTGCATCACTGATTGTGCCACCCACATGAGTAGCCCTGTATACATGGCTCAGACCTGCCACTGCAGTGTCTGTGTGTACAGTTTTAAACTGCCAGTTTAACCTGGCCAGTGGATTTTTCTACATGTAAGGCACCCTTAAGGTAGGCCCTAGGTAACCCCATGGGCAGGGCACAGTATATGTTAAAGGTAGGACATGTAGTGGTGTGTTTTTCATGTCCTGACAGTAAAATACTGCCAAATTAGTTTTTCACTATTGCAAGGCCTATCTCTCTCATAGGTTAACATAGGGACTGCCTTTAAACATCTTTTAAGTGCAGTTTCCCTTTGGGAGCAGATAGAGATGTGGAGTTTGGGGTTTCTGAACACAATTTAAAAATACATAGGGCCTCATTTTAACCTCAGCAGTCTTTTTCAAAGACTGACGAGGTGCCGCCGGGCTGAAGAGCGCCAGTGAAGGCGGTCTTCCGCCCAGCGTATTATGACTGCTGGCAGCCCCCCGCCCTTTTTCAGACAGAAAGCCACCAGCAGCCACACTGGTGGTCGGCGGCGAAGTGGAGGCTGCTCCACCTCCACCGCCCCATCATCAGAACACCGCCCTCCAAATCACAACCCAGGATTTGGCGTGGCGGTGTTCTGGTGACGGGGAGCTGTCGGCGGAGCAGCCCCCATGGATCCCGTTCCCTCCAGGAGGATCACCGGACAAGGTAAGTTGATCGTCCGTTAGGGGAGGGGGGTGGGAGGGTGTTGTGTGCGTGTATAGGGTTGTGCGTGTGAGTGTGTAGACGGGGTGTGTGAGTGCGTGTATGCATGCGGGGGTGTGTTGTGTGTATGGGAAATGTGTGCGTATATGTCTATGTGCATGTGTGCTTGTAAGTGTGCGTGTATGTTTGTGTAGTAGTTGTGTGAGTGTGCATGTAGGGGCATGGGGGGGTGTGTGTCAATGTTTTTGGAGGGGGTGGGTGGGGGGTCCTGCCACCTTTGGAGGTTGGTAGGGGGGGTCGTGGGTTTGGGGGGAGGACTCTGGTGAGGGGGATACCCCTATCAGTGCCAGGGAACAAATTCATTCCCTGGCACTGATAGTGCCTACCGCCATGGATTTTATGACAGTACAAAACCCCACGAAATCCATGGCGGTAGGAGGGGTCCTGATACCACCGGCGGTCTAGTGACGGCCGCCAGGCTGGAGACCGAAGTCTCCAGCCCAGCAGTCGTTACCACCCTGGCGGTCGGAGTGTAGAAGTGGCGGTTTGGCATGGCAGTAACCGCCATGCTTGTAATTGCATTTTTTTTGCCACCGGCCTGTTGGCGGTATTACTGCCACTTCTACACCGACCGCCAGGGTTGTAATGAGGGCCATAGTTTGGTAAAGTTGTTTTTTAAAATTGTCAGTTTGAAAATACTGTGTTTAAGAAGTGGGCATGTTCTTGCTCAAACTATTCTGTGAATCTGCCTGCTTGTGTATTCCCTGTCTGGGTGAGACTGACAGTTGGGCTGTTTTTTTAATCTCCACTAGACAGTGACACAAAGGGAGCTGGGGTGTAGCCTGCATATCCTGATGGGCCATCTGGGCTAGAGTGGTGGGAGGAGCTGACACGTACACCTGAATGGGCTGTGTCTGGAGCCAGACTTGGGCAAGGCAGGATCTTGTGAACAACAGAGACTTTCCTTTGAAGTTTGCCAACTTCAAAGGCAGAAAGGGGTATAAGTAGTGTACCCAAAACCCCAGATTTTCAGATTCCTTCTGGATTCAAGAGGAACCTCTGCCAGGGAGAGAAGCTGAAGAACTGGAGGAGGAGTACTGTCCCATTGCCTTTGAATGTGCTTTGCTGGGTTGGCCTGCAGTTGCTGCTTCTGCCTGAAAGAGGACAAAGGCTAGACTTTGTGGTATATTCCTTCTTGTGAAGTGTCTCCAAGGGCTTGGATTGAGTTTGCCTCCTGTTTTGAAGTCTCAGGGTCATCAAAGACTTCCTCTGCCAGCACTTGGACTCTGCTGAAACTCCTACCCTGGCAAGTGGTGCAAAGATGAAGCTGGTGGAACAAAGACTGAAATCCATGCACAGGAGCTGTGGAAGGAAAATTTTGATGCACCACCTGAAAGGCGGCTGTTAAAACAATATATCACCTGCATCACAGCTGAAAAATCGACACACCACCTGCATTGCAGCTGGGAAATCGATACATCACCTGCATGCCAGATGGAGAAATTATGCAAACCCCATGAAATGCAGATTCTCATCATCAGACGGGCGGATCACTGGGCTCCACAATCGACGTGAACTTGCCCGTCAGAAAATCGACGCATCGCTCTATTGCAGGAGAGAAAACTACACATCACCTACCCTACTGGAGAAAAATGACACATGGCCTCACTTGCGAGTAAGGAATCTACGCATCGCTGACTTTTCCGATACATGCTCGCCCGTGCAGCTTTATTTTTTACGCAAACCAGGTACTTTGTGTAACAACAGCGCATCCGTTGTTTTCTATGGAGTAAGACTCTTTTTATTTTAAAAATTCATAACTTTACTTGTGCATGCGTTCTCTGACCTTGTTGTCAGGACAGGACGCTCCCCCCGCCGCGCAGCGCACCCTGCAGGTGCTCTGTCCCTGTCTGCCGCTGCTGCCCGTGTTCGAGGCCCTCCTCCACCCACAGGCTCCCGCCTGCACCTCATCCCTGGTGGCCCAGTGGTGGGCAGTAAGGTTTGCTTCTGTCATGTCTGTTTTTTTCTCAGTTTTTCTCTGTTGTGACCACTGTATTCACTGCATTATAGTCACGTTGTCTCTGTTATTTCAATTTGTACCCTTCATGCTGCCTCTGGTTGTCCTAGTATTTGTTGCATAGTAGTCACGTTATTTTTTGTCCTCTCTGTGCGCTTTGTACTGCATCTTTGCTCTCTCCCCTTGCGCGTCTCCCTCCTCCTCTGACCCCCCCCACCCCCAACCCAGCGCCATCCGCCCGCTTCCCTGACTATTTTCTCCTACTCTACACCCCCTGCCCTCCCACCTCTCTCTCCCCTCTAGCTACCTAGCGTTATTTCTCACCCCCCTCCACACTCGCCGCTCCCTCGCCTGTTTTCCTGCCGCTTCGGCCCGCCCCTCCCGCCCCCAGCTCCTCCTCCCTCCCTCCACCCCCTCTTAATGCAGGCCGCTGCGCTGCGAGGGCGCGTTCTCTGACCTTGCTGTCAGGACAGGACGCTCCCCCCGCTGCGCAGCGCACCCTGCAGGTGCTCTGTCCCTGACTGCCACTGCTGCCCGTGTTCGAGGCCCTCCTCCACCCGCAGGCTCCCGCCTGCGCCTCATCCCTGGTGGCCCAGTGGTGGGCAGTAAGGTTTGCTTCTGTCGTGTCTGTTTTTTTCTCAGTTTTTCTTTGTTGTGCCCACTGTATTCACTGCATTATAGTCACGTTGTCTCTGTTATTTCAATTTGTGCCCTTTGTACTGCCTCTGGTTGTCCTAGTATTTGTTGCATAGTAGTCACGTTATTTTTTGTCTTCTCTGTGCGCTTTGTACTGCATCTTTGCTCTCTCCCCTTGCGCGTCTCCCTCCTCCTCTGACCCCCGCAACCCCAATCCAGCGCCATCCGCCCGCTTCCATGACTATTTTCTCCTACTCTACACCCCCTGCCCTCCCACCTCCCCCTCCCCCTCCCCTCTAGCTACCTAGCGCTATTTCTCACCACCCTCCCCACTCGCCGCTCCCTCGCCTGTTTTCCTGCTGCTTCGGCCCCGCCCCCCTCCCGCTCCCAGCTCCTCCTCCCTCTCTCCACCCCCTCTTAATGCCAGAGGCGCGCCAGAGGCAGGCCCGTCTGTGCCCATCCGCGCCTGGACCACGCCCAGCGCCAGAACCCCTGGACCTCGCACTCCGCACCGCACACTTCCCAGTCTCAGCTACGACGCCGCTTCGCTCCACGCACTCAATAACGGCCGAGACCAACACTGCTACCAAGCCGCCCCGAAGCACACCCACAGACCTTTCGCCTGCAGCAACTGCCACTTCACCTGCGACCGAACCCCCAAACCAACAACCGCCAGACCGAACCACCTCCGCTGCATACTCCTCAACACCCGCTCCGCACGCAAACACGCCGTGGAACTCTGGGACCTGCTCGACAGCACTGCCCCGGACGTAGCCTTCTTGACTGAGACATGGTGGAACGACTCATCCGCGCCAGACATCGCCATCGCCATCCCAGACGGATACAAGATCTCCCGCAGGGACCGCACCAACGGCTACGGAGGAGGACTCGCCATCATCCACAAGTCCACCCTCAAGATCACCACCCACACCGACGACCACTTCACCACCACTGAGCTTCTACACTTCCGGATCCACACCGACCCCAACTCCACCCTCAGAGGAACGCTCATCTACAGACCCCCCGGACCACGGGCCCAGTTCTGCGACGCCATCGCCGACATCGCAAGCACCCACGCACTCGCCTCCACGGACTACATCCTCCTCAGGGACCTCAACCTTCACCTCGAGAACAACAACGACCACAACTCCACCACGCTGATCAGCAACCTCACGAACCTCGGACTCAGACAACTCGTCACGTCACCAACCCACGCCGCCGGACACACACTGGACGGCATCTTCTCCACCAGCGACCACGTTACCTTCAACGACACCACCGAACCCTACTGGACCGACCACCACTGCATCCACTTCACCTACAACAAAAACACCGCACACCACCACAGCCGCCAACTCCCCCGCCGCAGCTGAGGCAAAGTCACCGAAGAACAACTTCTCTGCACCCTCTCCGAGAACCCGCCGAACGAGCCCACCGACCCAGACACTGCGGCCTGCAACTTCAGACAATGGATCAACAACTGCGCCAACATCCTCACCCCGCTGAAGAAACCCCCCAGCAACCTCGCCAGCAAGAAAGCCTCCTGGTTTACCAACGAACTCCTGGCCTCCAAACGCGCCTGCAGGCCAATGTGTGTAAAGAATGTGTGCTGCCCTGTGCTTTGTCCATGCTTCAATCACATACATTTATTGGGTGTCGCTTGTGATTGCATTATAAAAATATTACAGTACTGATAAGTTATATGTGACCCCTCTGTAGCCAAATTGTATGGAATGTATCTCAAAAATGCTTTCCAATACCATTGCATGGACAAATGGCACAGTGCGTAAAGCAAAAAATGCTGTGGAGACCTCTGCGTGGAAAAATGGCACAGTGCGTAGTGCAAGCATATCTTGCATGTCCCTGGCAATGCGACATATGACGCAGCATTAGGCAAATCGGGTGAATACACCCAGAAAATGATGCAAAAGGCGTGGCAGCATACCAGGAAGAGTCTGTAATTCAGTTTCACTTTCTCTTAGTGATTGGTACTTGCTGGTTCTGTCTGGAGGTGTTTGTGGATTTTGGAGAGCCTTGTGGAATGTGTGGCTTGTCAGGTGTGTGCAGTTTGTCTCATATTTGTCTATGTGCGTTGCATATGCCTTATTTGGGCGTCAATAAGTGTGTCATATTGTGTAGTTTGTGTGTCTGGGTTACTTATTGTAGAAGGTGCGGGGGTGTTAGGGCTCTTTTTTCTTGTTCACAGTTCTTCGGTGTGTTTGAGTTATGTCTTGGAAGGGGAGAGTGAGCAGTTTGAGGAGAGGGATGTAGGAGCATTAATCTGGCTAATTGTCCACTACCTCCCTCAAAAGCTTGGGGCCGGATGGAGAGTGAGCCAAGGCTAAGTCTAGAAGAAAGATGTGTGAGCTGGAAGCGGGTTCACAAATGCTTGACCCATGGAGAGCAGCATCGACCAGTAGCAGAACTGATTGACTGATGCTGTTTCCAGCGAGGCAGACCTCTTAGCCTTGAAATTGCTGGACATGTAGGTGAGTGTGCGTTTTATCAGGATATAACATGATAGAACATAGAAATAGTTGTTTTGTTAAATATATGATATGCTCAAACATGACACTAACTGACGGTACTACAGTGATTGACTCTGGGGGACATTCATTACATTGTGCCCTGGGGATACAAACAATGTGTGTGGCATCTTGTCAAAACCCTTGCCACAAGTGTATTACAGAAGGTGTTGCAGATGCTTATCGAAGCCCTTATTTTATCATTACATTTGTAAACATATTTTTGCATCATCTTTATAATGAGAGGGTCTTCCATCAATTCCACGTGTGCTACGCCTTAGAGAAATTAGGGAATCGTGTTGCCTCTGCACAAACATCACCCTGCGGACAGGAGCAGTCAGTCACTTCACTTGGCTGCAAGGGGGGCCTCTCTCCCCACATTAAACTACAGGCATCTTACCCACTGCAGTGTAAAATAGGGTCTGGCATTCAAGTTAGCACTTTCTGTCCCAATGCAATTTACCTTTCAAAATGCTGTTTGAGTATTTAGCTGAGCAATGGATTTTTTTTAATAGGATACACTGTCTCTGTTAGCGCAACACACACCTTTTAAAAGGTGTTCCGTGATGCAACCAGTCAAGCTGCAAAATATGATAATTACTCAACCATAATGGCGCCAATAAGTAATTATAAAATGAGTACTCCACCAATCACCTGGTAATTAACTGGATTAATTAATATAAATGTTACTTTTAGTCGTAGACAGATCAGGTTTGGTCATACATACATGTGTATGTGTTGGAGGCTTTCCAGTGCTTAATTTGTCAATAAAAAGGTTCTGGTGCCCAAAGCCCTCCTCTTAAACTCGCGCCTGCTGCAGTTAAATGTGTGAATACCGAATACTGAGGCAGCGTAATCCTGAAGCCACCTCGGGCCCCTTCAATCCATATAAAGCCACTCCCTGCCCCTTCAGCTCACTCTTGCAGCTTTCTACTTCCTCCCTTTGAGACGCTTTTTCGTTTTTCCCTTCATCCGTCTTTCCCATATGTGTCTTTTGCTCTTAGCAAATGCTTGCGGCCGAAGAATAAGCCCCGGCCTTCAAAAGGAAGTGCGGTGCTCAGCACTGGAAACAACAAGCACAAATTAAGCACTGAGGCTTTCCCTCAACCTACATGAGGCTGTCAAAACCTAGTACTCTTGCAGGTAAGTTTTGTATGACATAGTTACAATTACTCTTCTATACATATAAATAAAGGGATTGAAATAAAAAATTATATAACTGTTGACATGTGACCAATGTCACACATAATTTTGGGAGATTAATATAGCCACTGTGCACAATGTATATTCAGACAATATGAAACATTTCACACATATCATATCTTTCACATGGAAATCATCGATTTGATGATGGCAAAGTAGGAAGTTCTTTACTGACAGTAATGCTGTAGGTATGTGCAGTGGCGTAGAGTGGGGGGAGCAGGGGGGGCCGGCCGCACGGGCGCAACATCTGGGGGGGGGGGGGGGACTCGAGTGCTAAAATCCACGGGTTAGGGGGCGCAAATTACTTGCCTTGCCCCGGGTGCTGACAACCCACGCTATGCCACTGGGTATGTGCCATGTATACAGTAGGGATTTATGATGGAACAATGCATGCGCATATCACGCATGCCTTTACAATGCGGTCTCTACGACGGCCGCTTCTTTACCACACATGCCTTTACCACGCATGCCTTTACAACAAATTTCGTTGTAAAAACAGATTTGATAAAGGAACATGCATGGTAAATTTTCCCCTGCCCTGCCACCTACACCTGACACCATACTCCACCTGCCCAACCCCTTAAAAATGCCCCTTCCATCCCCTGAGCCCAAATCCCCCATTTTACCCTGCCCTAAAACCTAAAACCTACCCTTTCCTAAAAACTACCTCACCCTTTCCTAAAAACTACTCCAACCCCCATCCCGAAACCCTAAAACCTATCCTGCCCTGTCCTTAAAACTACCCAGCCCCTCACCCCACCCTAAACCCTAAAAGCTACACTGCCCTGTCCTAAAACTTACCTTGCCCTGTCCTACAAACTACCCGACCACTCACCCCCACCCTAAACCCTAAAAACTACCCTGGCGCCCACCCCACCCTAAACCCTAAAAGCTACCCTGCCCTGTTCTAGAACCTAATCTGCCCTGTCCTAAAAACTACCCTGACCTCCCTAAACCCTAAAATCTACCCTCTCCAAAAACTACTGCTCCATGTCCTAAAAACTACCTCATCACCCACCCTGAATCCTAAAACCTACTCCGCCCTGTCCTAAAAACTTCCCCAACGCCAGCCCTAACCCCTAAAAGCTACCTTGCCGTGTCCTAAAACCTACACCACCCTGTCCTAAAAACATCCCGACCCCCGCCCCAAGCCGTAAAAGCTAGCCTGCCCTGTTCTAAAACCTACCTTGCCCTCTCCTAAGAACTACTGCACCCTGTTCTAAAATTACCCCGACCCCCACCCTAAACCCTAAAACCCTACCCTGCCCTGTCCTAAAAAGTACCACGCCCCACTCTAAACCCTAAAAGCTATACTGCCCTGTCCTAAAAACTACCCAACCCCCTGCCCTAACCCCAAAACCTACCCTGCTTAAAAACTACCCCACTCTGCCCTAAAAACTAACCTACCCCCTGCCTCCACCCTGAACCCTAAAACCTACCCTGCCCTGTCCTAAATACTACCCTGACCCCCACCCATGCCCTAAACCCTAAAACCTACCCCATCCTAAAACCTACCCCACCCTGTCCTAAAAACTCCCCCAACCCCCGCCACTGCCCTAATCCCTAAAACCTACCCTGCCCTGTCTAAAAACTACCCCCGCCTAAACCCTAGAAGCTACCCTGCCCTGTCCTAAAACCTACCTCGCATTTTTCTAAAAAATACCCTGACCCCCCCACCCCGCCCTAATCCCCAAAACCTATCCTGTCTTAAGAACTGCCCAGACCCCCACCATGAACCCGAAAACCTACCCCACCCTGTCCTAAAAATGACACAGACCCCCCCGACCCTGTCCTCAAAACTACCCCAACCTCCGCCCTCGAACCCAGTCCCACTTACCTCTCTCTCCTCGGTGCTCCTTCCTGTTCTGCCCGGACTGCTCTCTCTGCCGTTACCACGCATCTGTGTGGTAAAAGCATGCGTGGTCAATGCATAGCACTGCATTGACCCCACCGTTAGTGATGCTTCCCATACAGTAGTAGATGAGTATCCAAAGTAGTTATGCGTTTCATGTGTGGAACTGTCCATGGACTATACACACCTGATGTAGTACACAGTGACCAAATGCTATGCATCAAGGGAAATATATGGGTTTTGTTCTATCACAGAGCAAGTACACTATATCAGAGTATATATGTTGCATTTATGCCTACAAAGTGCAATGCTGAAAAGAGTGGATGTGAGGTCAAGACAGGCATCACATCACCATGATGCTAATGTGGCTGGCTTACACACATTTTTTTTAAACTGTTCTTATTAAGATTTTTAAAGAAAATGTAGGGTCACATTAACACTGTGAGGTCAACAGCAGTGTATAGAAACAACAGTAAGTCAATTTACATTCAATGCGGCTGGCTTACAAGCATGGGAGAATTTGTTTTGGAATGGATACCTCAGTGAGCAACACATATCCTTCAAGGCATGTTCCTCTTGCTACATGTGTTGGTGATTGATTTATACATATATATGAGTAAAATACAATAATAGTGTTAGGTATCTTATTTTGGTAGGCCTCTGCTATGAGGTCCGAAAACATATGATATCTAGGACTATGGTACCCCTGCAAGATGATGATTGGTTGGCCGTGTTGATGTAAGGCAGCACATTAAACATGTGTCAGTTGATGTAGACAATAATACATATATGTGTACGTTTCTGTTAGACCTGGCATCCTTGGAGTGGTTGCCCCTACTTTTTGCCTCCAACTTCCTGTTTTCTGGCTTAATTATTGCTGACTTTAGGATTCTTGTCACTTTACCACTTTTAGCCAGTGCTAAAGTGTAGGTGTTCTATACTCAAAAACATGGTGAGATTGATTTATCCACCACTGGCATATTCAATCTACTTGTAAGTCCCTAGTACAGTGCACTATATGTGACCAGGGCCTGTAAATTAAATGCTACCTGATAGACCAGACAGCATAGTAAAGAGGGCTGGGAGAAAGCTCCCAAGACACCTCCCCAGAATGTGGTCAGCTACATGCTGGCCCTCCGCAACCAAACCCAACGCTTCTGGAAGCAGGCCAAATGTAACCTTGAGGCCAGTCAAGAGGTGATGAATGAGTGGTATTACCGGAAGGCCACTCACCTGGAGACAAGGTTTGGGTAATGGAGCCAGATGAGACAGTAGAGCCAAGGGCTCTCCAGGACCGCTGGTCTGGCCCATTTGAGATCAAGGAGTGAAAGGGGGAGGCCACTTATCTAGACCTCAAGACCCCTAGACACCCCCTGAAGGGTTTTCATCATAACTGACTCAAGCCTCATTTTGAGAGGTCTGAGGTCAGTATGCTCCTTGTGACAGATGCCGGCATGGAAGAGGAGAGTGAACCTCTCCCCGACTTCCTCTCTGCCAAAGAAGGTGATGGGTCAGTGGAGGGTGTTAATCTCTCTGACTCCCTGACTCTAAACCAGAGAGGGGACTGCTATGACTTGTTCAGGCAATTCTCTTCCCTGTTTTCCCTTATTCCTGGACTGACCCATCTGTGTGTCCATGATATTGACACAGGAGACAGTGCCTTTGTAAAGAACAAAATGTGCAGGTTGTCAGATAAGGTGAAGGCCAGCATCAAGGAGGAGGTCTCCAAGATGTAGGCCCTAGGGGTTATTGAGAAGTCCAGCAGCCCCTGGGCCAGCCCTGTGGTGCTGGTGCCTAAGGCTGCTCCTCCCGGTGCAAAGTCAGAACTCCGGTTCTGTGTGGACTACCGGGGTCTCAACTCAGTCACACGGACTGATGCTCACCCCTTACCCCGAGCTGATTAGCTCGTCGACAGGCTAGGCGCTGCCAAATTCCTCAGTACTTTTGATCTCACATCAGGGTACTGGTGGATTGCCTTGACTGAGGGGGCTAAAGAGAGATCTGCATTTTCCACATTTGATGGCCATTACCAGTTCTGGCTGATGCCCTTTGGGTTGAAAAATGCTCCTGCTACCTTCCAACGGTTGGTTAACGGGGTCCTAGCTGGCAAGGATGCCTACTGTGCAGCCTACCTGGATGACATAGCTGTCTATAGTTCCAGCTGGGAGGAACACCCGCTCCACCTCAAGCAGGTGCTTCAGGTTCTGCAACAGGCAGGCCTGACCATCAAGGCTAGTAAGTGCCAGATTGGGCAGGGTTCCGTGGTGTACTTGGGACACCTAGTAGGTGGTGGCAAGGTGCAGCAACTCCAGGCCAAGATTGAAACTATCAAGGCCTGGCAACCACCTAGAACACAGACCGAAGTGAGAGCCTTCTTAGGCCTCACTGGATACTACCGTAGGTTTGTCAAGGGCTATGGTACCATTGTGTCACCCCTGACAGAATTTACTTCCAAAAAGCTACCTGGGTTGGTGAATTGGACAGAGGCTTGTCAGTAAGTCTTTGACTCCCTGAAGGAAGCCATGTGCACGGCCCCCGTGCTCAAGGCCCCTGACTACTCTCAGGAATTTATTGTGCAGACAGATGCTTCAGAGCATGGCATAGGGGCTGTTCTAGCACAGCTAAATGAGGAGGGTTTAGATCAACCAGTAGTCTTTATTAGCAGAAGACTATTACTACAGGAGTAGAGGTGGAGTGCTATTGAAAGAGAAGCATTTGCTGTGGTCTGTGCACTGAAGAAGCTGAGTCCATACCTGTTTGGGACTCACTTCCAGGTTCAGACAGACAACAGGCCCTCAGATGGCTCATGCAGATGAGGGGTGAGAATCCTAAACTCTTGAGGTTGCCCATTTCCCTACAGGGGGTGGACTTTATGGTGAAACATCGCCCGGGGATTGACCATGCCAACGCTGATGGTCTCTCCATATACTTCTGCCTTAGCGATGAGAGCTGCCAGGAGGTTGGGTAGCTCTCCCCACTTTCGGCTGGGGGGACACATATTAGACCTGACAGCCTTAGGGTGGTCACCCCCAACTTTTTGCCTGCCTCCCTACACTTTTTAGATACTGTTTTTGCTGGTTTTAAGACTATGCGCACTTTACCACTGCTAACCAGTGCTAAAGTGCATATGCTCTCTCCCTTTAAACATGGTAACATTGGATCATACCCAGTTGGACTATATAATTTACTTATAAGTCCCTGGTAGATTGCAATATATGAGCCAAGGGCCTGTAGATTAAATGCTACTAGTGGGCCTGCAGCACTGGTTGTGCCACTCACTTAAGTAGCCCCTAATCATTGTCTCAGGCCTGCCATTGCAAGGCCTGTGTGTGTAGTTTCACTGCGAATTTGACTTGGCATTTGAAAGTACTTGCCAAGCCTAAAACACCCCTTTTTCTACAAATAAGGCACCCCTAAGGTATGCCCTAGGTAATGCATAGGGCAGGGTGCTGTGTAGGCAAAAGGCAGGACATGTACCTGTGTAGTTTACATGTCCTGGTACTGTAAAACTCCTAAATTTGTTTTTACACTGCTGTGAGGCCTGTTCCCTTCATAGGCTAACATTGGGGCTGTCCTCATACATTGTTTGAGTGGTAGCCGCTGATCTGAAAGGAGTAGGAAGGTCATATTTAGTATGGCCAGAATGTTGATACAAAATCCTGCTGACTGGTGAAGTTGGATTTAATATTACTATTTTAGAAATACCACTTTTAGAAAGTGAGCATTTCTCTGCACTTCAATCCTTCTGTGCCTTACAATCCACGTCTGGCTGGGTTTAGTTGAAAGCTCCCTTGTGCATTCACTCAGACACACCCCACACACAGGATACTCAGCCTCACTTGCATACATCTGCATTTTGGGTCTTCCTGTGCTGGGAGGGTGGAGGGCCTGACACTTGCATGTCAAAGGACAGTAGCCTGCCCTCACACAAAGGACTGACACACCCGATACTGGGACCCTGGCAGACAGGATTGAGCTGAAAGGGGACCTTGTGCACTTCTAAGCCACTCTTTGAAGTCTCAGCCACTTCAAAGGCACATTTAGGGATTTAAACAGGGCCTCTGCCCCTACCAACTCAAACACTTCCTGGAGAAGAGAACCTGAACCAGACCCTGCATCCTGCCAAGAAGACCTGCCTGGCTGCTCAAAGGACTCACCTGACTGCTTTCTGTGAAGGACTGCTGCCTTGCTGTTGCCCTGCTGCCTTGCTGCTCTCTGGCTGTGGTGAAGAAGTGCTCTCCAAGGGCTTGGATAGAGCTTGCCTCCTGTTCCCTGAAGTCTCAGGACCAAAAAGACTTCATCTCTACAAGAAGGACTCCTTCTGCAGCAAAATTTGCCGCACAGCCTGCCAAAAACGATGCACAGCCTGCACCACGGTGAAAAGTTCACCACACGCCGAACCGTCACAATGCACCCCGACTTTGCATCGAGAAGATCGACGTAGCACCAGTGTAGCAACCGGAAATTTGACGCACAGCCCACCGGATCAATGCACAGCTGAGCCGGAATGACGCAGCCTGACTTCCAGAGAGGAGTAGACGCAGTACCTACTGTGCGGTAGAAAATTTGACGCAACGCCCACCGAATCGACCCAGCTCCTATGACAGGAAATCCACGCATCGTCCCCGGGGTGTCCGAAAACCCCACAACCCGAAGAGGATCCACAACCGAGCGCCGGAAATCGACGCACAGCCGTCCCTGCATGAAAACTAAACAACACATCCCCGTGTGCAGCCCGAGAAAATCGACGCACACCCCTTTGTTTCCACGCATCTCCTCTGCAGTTCTTTGCGGAGATTTTGCACACAAACCAGGTACTTTGTGCTTGAAAGAGACTTTGATTACTTTTAAAACCCTTAACACACTTTGTATCACTTTTACAGTGATATCTCAACATATACTTATTGCATTTTTAGCGTTTTGACCTGCATCTTATCAGATAAATATTATATATTTTTCTAAACAGTGTGTGGTGTATTTTTCTGGTGCTATATTGTGTTATTGTATGATTTATTGCCCAAATACTTTACACATTGCCTTCTATGTTAAGCCTGACTGCTCAGTGCCAAGCTACCAGATGGTGGGCACAGGATAATTTGGATTGTGTGTGATTTACCCTGACTAGAGTGAGGGTCCTTGCTTGGACAGGGGGTAACCTGACTGCCAACCAAAGACCCCATTTCGAACACTACCCACTACAACATCCCCTTAAACATTTCTCAGGCCTGCCACTGCAGGGCCTGTGTGTGGGCTTTTAGACTGCCATGTTGACCTGGCAAGTTAACCCTCTTGCCAGGCTCAAAAGTTTTTTTTAATACATATAAGGCACCCCTATGGTAGGGTCTGGACAGCCCCATGGGCAGGGTGCAGTGTATTTAAAACGTTAGGCCTTATGAGTTTTACATGTCCAAGTAGTGAAAAACTCTTGAATTCATTTTTACTACTTCACGGTTTATCTCTCCCATAGTTTAACATTGGGATTGATGTATTACCTTTTATATGCGTGATGTCCCACTGTGATAAGATAGGTATTTTGAGTTTGGTATCTCTGGACTCACAATTTAAAATGACAACTTAAGGTGAAGATGGATTTTAAGTTGCAAACCTGAAAATGGCAGATTTAGAAAGTTGGCATTTTCGAACTTTAACCATTCTGTGCCTCTGTGCCTGTCTCTGAAAACACATCTGGGGTGGGTGACAGCTGGACTTTGTGCAGTCCACTTCTAGACAGTCACACTCAAAGGGAGCTGTGGGAGTTCCAGTCCGAAGGCTCATAACCAGGCTGATGGGCTTCCTGTACTAGATGGGAGAGAGACTCTGAAACCTACACCTGAATAGGGATGTGCCTATCCCCAAACAAAGAGCTGCATATCCCCCTGAAGAGTGTCTGGAACCAGGGAAGGTAGGACAGGGACCTTGAGTACAATGGCCTCTCCTCGAAGTCTCCCCCACTTTAAAGACTCAACTAGGTATAAGTACTGGACCCCAAACCCCACCAATTGAGAACTCTGCTGGAACAAAGGACATTCTGCATGAGGAACAGCTGGTGTGCTATAAGAGAGACATCCACTTTTCTAACTGCATTGCTGTGTTGACCTGTTGATTGCTGCCACTTGCCTGGGAGTGAGAAGGACTAGATCTACACCCTTGAATAAAAGTTCCCCAAATGCTTGCTGAGCTGCCTCTTGTTCTTGAAGTCTCAGGGCCATCCAAGACTTCCCTCAACTCTGCTTTAGCTGCTGGACTCTACCAACCGTGAGTCCTGCCCTGCCAAGATGTGGCAATCCAGTCCTGAGCCTTGAAAGTGGGCTTTGCAGCTGTTGCCAGAACTGACGTAGTGATGACTTTGCGCTGATCAGAACGGAAGCAGTGCTCTTTGATGCTGACACAGTGCCAATATGACAACAACATGGGACCTGGCTGCGAGGCTCCACGACTGCGCAGCTCCAATTCACAGGCACGCTGCAAGGTTCGACGATGACATAGCACCTGCTTCAGAAGGGGTTTCACAACGCCGCTGGACCTGACTCCAAGGCTTGTTGATGACGCATCTACCCGACTGCGTGGATCGAAACCGAAGCATCAAATCTTTGGCACTGATGCTTGCTCCATCCTAGGTTCTTTTTAGTGGGTCCTGCATAGGTCCTATAGGCGGCCTGCCCTCCATCTTGGTCATTTTGAACGTAGGATTTTCCCTGGTCTAGCGTAGTCTCAAGTAACTAACTGGTGTGGAGTCGTTTTGTGGGGTTTTCACTGTGTTACTGTAATTTGTGTTGCACAAATACTTTACACATTGCCTCTTAAGTTAAGCCTGACTGCGGTGTGCCAAGCTACACAAGGGTGAGCACAGGTTGTGCTTCTGACTTACCCTGACTAGGATTGTGGGCTCTACTTGGATGGGGTGTATGCCTCTGCAACTAGACAACCAATTTCTAATATTTTTTTTTAAATTCATATTATGTTTCAGTGATATAACGGATAAATGCAACTTAACCCGATCACCTACAAAGCTCATGCTATTCATACTAATGACCCAGGATGGGCCTTTTATGCAGGGTTTGCTTAACTGAGTGATGGTTTGCTTTACTCAGCACAAGGGATGCATTAAATGGGGGCTGCAATGGTATTATAACATAGCCACACATTTTGACTTTATACCATATACAGACGTCAGTAGAATGTTACACTTTAGAATTTGTCAGCATTGTAAAACCAACCCTGAGAGGCATGTATCCCACTGAAATAAATTAATAATAATGCCTGTAATGCACCCTTCCACATCACAGGACGCTAGCAACCTTACTAAATGGCGCAATAATATCTGTTCGGGAGGTAACTCAGAGCATTGTAAATCCAGATGATTTAGCCAGCTCGAGGGCTTCTTCAACTCTTATCAGCAATAGAAGTGGTCACCTGGATCTGGAAGACCAGGATGGTGCCCAACGAAGAGCAAGGACCTCTCTTACCTAGAAACCCCTGAATGGGGCAAGAAGCTTGTGTAATATGTGCAAGCCCCCTCCCTCCTTACTTTTGCCCTGGAGGCTGGCCCACAAAGCACTGAGGCCTACCCAGTTCTAAGGAAAGCACCACATTTGGACAGTACCTGGGCATCTCTTCAGAACATACCAGTACCAATACCAATCAAACAAAATGGACATCCAGCTGTCATTGCACAACACCCTGGTGGTCTGCTTCACTGGTATTGATGAAAAGCTTAGGAACTTAAACTTAAACTCGCTCATCAAGCGAGCTCAGTCTGACACTGCGCTGGCATCAGTAAGGTGTACTTTCTCCCCAATAGTACATAAAGCCACTCCCCTCTGTCCTTAACGGCTTATTCTCTGATTTCAAACGACCTCCTAAGACTGCACAGGGTGTGCTTCCCCATACCATCACCATCAAACCTGTAGCCCAGGCCAACTTCAACCTTTTTGGCCTGCACCTCCTCAGGAGAGCAGTCAAAGCAAAAATTCAAGTAGCCCACTGGGGACAGTACAATCACCTCCTTCAGCAGAGCAAGCGGCAGCTACAACAAACTGGGATCTTGAGCCAGAAGATCTGCTGGAACCCACAATAATTGGCACTGTAAAAAGAACAAAGTGGGAAAGGTCGGTAAAAACGCTGCAACAAAGCGGTGGGTGTTAATACCATATTCAGACTACTGGCTAAACAAACAAAGACAGAGCGATAAAACCAGCTTTTCTGCCTCAGGAAACACCATCAGGAGACAATCTACCTAATAACAATACTGGTGAAGGACTTCTTACACTGTTCAGCCAGGCACCATAGGCGGCAACTGTGCCATGGCAACAAGGTTTTCAATGCACCAGGGGAGTTGTCACTGAGCAAATACACTTGAGATCAGTGGCAACTGCCCTTGCAACCTCATTAGTTAGCTCTGTTGACTGTGTGGAGAACTATGTGGAGAATGGGTTTTCTTGGCCAGAGGTCCCTCCTCCACCTACTCACTCCCTTAGGAGAGATGTACATGCCTCACAGACACCACCAGATATGCCAGAAGAAACCAAAATAATAATTTTACCTTTACTCCATTTGGACAGAACAAGAGCAACGGAACGTTTACATAAACCCACTCATTCAGTGCTCAAGGGGACTCCCCAGAGGGGGTCTGGTGTACTCACAAATGATACAGTCAGCATCCAGTGATCAATGTATCTGGAGTCCTAACAGATTTGGGGCACTGAACTTCTACATAAGATGGATA